>NC_081562.1:71623139-71649519 GCF_022355385.1 Mustela nigripes
AATGTTCCATGCTCCTGGATTGGAAGAATAAATATTGTGAAAATGTCTATGCTACCTAAAGCAATCTACACATTTAATGCAATTCCTATCAAAGTACCATCCATCTTTTTCAAAGAAATGGAACAAATAATTCTAAAATTTATATGGAACCAGAAAAGACCTCGAATAGCCAAAGGAATATTGAAAAAGAAAGTCAAAGTTGGTAGCATCACAATTCTGGACTTCAAGCTCTATTACAAAGCTGTCATCATCAAGACAGCATGGTACTAGCACAAAAACAGACACATAGATCAATAGAACAGAATAGAGAGCCCAGAAATAGACCCTCAACTCTACAGTCAACTAATCTTCGAAAAAGTAGGAAAGAATGTCCAATGGAAAAAAGACAGCCTCTTCAATAAATGGTGTTGGGAAAATTGGACAGCCACATGCAGAAAAATGAAATTGGACCATTTCCTTACACCACACATGAAAATAGACTCAAAATGGATGAAGGACCTCAATGTGAGAAAGGAATCCATCAAAATCCTTGAGGAGGGCACCTGGGTGGCTCAGTGGGTTAAGCCACTGCCTTCAGCTCAGGTCATGATCTCAGGGTCCTGGGATCGAGTTCCGCATCGGGCTCTCTGCTCGGCAGGGAGCCTGCTTCCTCCTCTCTCTCTTTGCCTGCCTCTCTGCCTACTTGTGATCTCTCTCTGTCAAATAAATAAATAAAATCTTTAAAAAAAAAAAATCCTTGAGGAGAACACAGGCAGCAACCTCTTCGACCTCAGCCACAGCAACATCTTCCTAGGAACATTGCCAACGTCAAGGGAAGCAAGGGCAAAAATAAACTATTGGGATTTTATCAAGATCAAAAGCTTTTCCACAGCAAAGGAAACAGTTAACAAAACCAAAAGACAACTGACAGAATGGGAGAAGATATTTGCAAACGACATATCAAATAAAGGGCTAGTGTCCAGAATCTATAAAGAACTTAGCAAACTCAACACCCAAAGAACAAATAATCCAATCAAGAAATGGGCAGAGGACATGAACAGACATTTCTGCAAAGAAGACATCCAGATGGCCAATAGACACAGGAAAAAGTGCTCCGTATCACTCGGCATCAGGGAAATACAAATTAAAACCACAATGCGATATCACCTTTCACCAGTCAGAATGGCTAAAATCAACAAGTCAGGAAATGACAGATGCTGGCGAGGATGCGGAGAAAGGGGAACCCTCCTACACTGTTGATGGGAATGCAAGCTGGTGCAGCCACTCTGGAAAACAGCATGGAGGTTCCTCAAAATGTTGAAAATAGAACTGCCCTATGACCCAGCAATTGCACTACTGGGTATTTACCCTAAAGATACAAACGTAGTGATCCAAAGGGGCACATGCACCCGAATGTTTATAGCAGCAATGTCCACAATAGCCAAACTATGGAAAGAACCTAGATGTCCATCAACAGATGAATGGATTAAAAAGAGGTGGTATATATATATACAATGGAATACTATGCAGCCATCAAAAGAAATGAAATCTTGCCATTTACAATGACGTGGATAGAACTAGAGGGTATCATGCTTAGTGAAATAAGTCAAGCGGAGAAAGACAACTATCATATGATCTCCCTGATATAAGGAAGTGGAGATGCAACAGGGGGGGTTAAGGGGGTAGGAGAAGAATAAATGAAACAAGATGGGATTGACAGGGAAACAAACCATAAGTGACTCTTAATCTCCCAAAACAAACTGAGGGTTGCTGGGGGGGAGGGGGGTTGGGGGAGGGGGGGTTGGGTTATGGGCATTGGGGAGGGTATGTGCTATGGTGAGTGCTGTGACATGTGTAAACCTGGCAATTCACAGACCTGTACCCCAGGGAATGAAAATATAGTATATGTTTATAAAAAATAAAAAATACAAAAACAAAAAACAAAAAACAAAAAAGCCTTCCTGGCCGAGCCTGAGTCATTCTACAGTAGCATGATGTAAAAATAGAGATGAGAGTTCTCAAAGCTTGTTTTAAAACGGTTTTTCAGTAGAGCTGAAAATTCAGTTAGCCATTTGTCCATAGCAGGAGTCCAGTATATATCAGAGTAAATGATTGTTAAAGATAAAAACTGAAACAATAGATTGTCCGATTATGAAATTAAGAATTCATTTTTAAACTCTGAAGCTCCAACTTAGGAAATGATTATTTGCTACAACTAGCAAAGAACAGCAGGATCTGTGTGTGTTTCCATGTAAGCGTATCAGCGTGCTATTAGAACAGGTGTGAGTAGCTTGGGGTCAGAAATCTTTCATCTGTGTTCCCGAGCCCCCGGCATGTTGTTTGGCATACAAGATATGCAGATCAAATATGTATGGAATGAATGAATAGTGAATAAATAGCCAAATTTTACAAACCAAATTTGAATGACGTAGTTTGAATTGTCTCATAAAAGGAGATTTTCTTTTTCCTTTGGTTTAAATTAAAATATTTATGGTCTTAGAATGAGGAGATGACATTTTTAGTAACAGATATTTCAAAACAGTATTAATGGAGTATTTAGGTGGGAAGATTTATTTACTCTTTTTTTTTTTAAGCTGACATGAATTAGGAAACCAAGTTTTCAGAATAAATGGAGTCTAAGTCAGTGGTGGAGTTAACATTTTAAAATTTGCAAAGGCATAACTTTTAATTCATTAGCAGGACTTGATATGAAACCCCAGTATTTATGTTGAGGTTCCTAATATCAAATATCAAATATGGGTAATCTCTTCCCATACAACTAGAACAGACTTCATCCAATGTAGTGATATTAGCAGGGAGAACAATTATTTATTTTATTTATGTATTTTAAAAAATAATTCGAGAATTGAGGAAAGTATTTGGTCTAAAGAAGATTATAGCAGTTTCTCTTTAAAATTCGATATGACTCACATCTCAGACTATGTTCCTAAACTTCCATATCTGTTCTGCCGGATGACTTCTTTTTTCTTTTCTCTCCAAACTCGGAGCAGCTTATCAGTGTTTGCATCAAGGCTTGGCAGCCACTGATAGCCGTTCTGTCTATCGTCTAACGTCTGTCATGATAGAAGAGAATTAAAAAGCAGATACTAAAATTGGAACTGGAGAGAGCAAGTAGAAGACAGGGAAGAGATGCCTCTGGAAAGGTACAGATCTTCATGAATTTATGTCTGAGAGACAATATTACGTAGCGGTGAGGAACCCAAGTCTGGCTGTAGATGGATTGGTGTTCAAGTTCTGGTGCCAGTACTAATGTGTGCTTCTACTTACTGGCTATGTAACGTTAGTTTCTTAACTTCCTGTCTCTCAAGTAAGAATGAAATTGTCTTGAGGATTGCCGAGTGGTGTAAATGAGATCATGTTAGTGTGTCCAGTAGATTCTGACTGATACCCAGCAGAGCTACTCAAGAGGACTCTCCTTTTGGAATACATTTTGTTCTTGGATAAAACACATTTTCAAATATATTATTGGGCTCACCAAATTTAGGAGCTCTCCCCTCTACACAATTCTCCCCCAAACTAGAAAGCTCTACAAAACAGAAAATCGAGAACTAAAGCCAACCATGAGATGCGAAACTCTGATGTCAATGCTAAGAGCTGGAAACCAAGCCCAGGACCTACCATACTAATGTGTGTCCCACTTTAAGCCCTGATAAGGGACCTAATGTGGTCCCATGTCATTAGCAGCCCCTGGTTTCCAACAGAAGCACAGATTGCTTCTGAGGAATACTCTCAGAATTCCCATGTATCACTTTCAAACAAATTCTAAGCTGATAAGCAAACACTGAGATGCACACAAACCATTAACCCTGAGAGTCCTTGGAGTCAAAAAGCAAATGAAAAATTACAGATATAAATGCCTGAGAATGTACTGGAAATGTGCGATGCAGTACCTAAGTAAGTATGAAATCTTTATAGAAAAAAGTAAGTAGAATAAGTCAATAAGAGAGTATCAAAATCAACTAGGTAACCTTGAACAAGAACCAAGTAGAACTTTTAGAAATGAAAAAGGTGTGATTGTTGAAATGAACACACATCAGATTCGACATAGCTGAAGGAGAATTGGTGAGCTGGAATAGAAGATACAGAAAATATGGAAGCAAGATAACAAACATGGGTGATAGGATGAGAAGGACTACATTAAAGTAGAATTGTGGAATTATAAAATAGAGGTAAAAGTTGGGACTTTTTACAATTAAATAATGACAGAATCCATAGATACAGGAAATATGAAGCATCAAACATTGTCAGCTAAATTTTAAAAAATGCAAACCTAAAGATAATAAGAAGCTGTAAAAAGCAGCCAGATAGAAAAGACAGATCACTTGCAAAAGAATAATTAATTGAAAAGCAGACTTCCTCCAACAGTAAAAGTGGAAGTCCGAAAGCAGTGGAAAAGTACCTTCAAAGTACTGAGAGAAAAAATGATCAACACAGAGAGGTGTACTCAGCAAACTGTTTTTCAAAATAAAAAACCTTTTTGAAAAACAGATGTGGAGAGTATTTACCACCAATAGATGTTCACTGAAAGAAATCCCGAAGAGTGTATTTCAGGAGAAAAAAAAAATGTTACTTCAGAAGGAAAAGCTGGAAGCAAAGAAATTGGTAAGCATGTAAGCAAATCTAAACATACCTCACGTGCATGAAATAATAGTTCCTTATCTTTACATATGATTTTGATTTGTAGTGTCAGAACAAGAGCCACAACTGAAGTACTGGAAAACATCATCACATAAATTGAGAGCGTTGAAGTGTTTTACACATAGCTGAAGTGTTTTAGTAAATAGATAGTGTTTAGTAAATAGATATCAGAGTAGCCTAAATTCTCCTGGTTATTTCATGCAGGCCCATTGAGAATGGGTAGCATCCCAGTGTTAAAAAACTAGGGCATGGATTCAGCAAGAGGACCAGTTTAGGAATCGTTATACAGGACTTATATTGGCACCACCATACTTAAAATCTCTAACCACTCCTCCTCAACCTTCTTTTTAATATGTACTTCAGTGGTACAGTTTTCACAATCAGCAGAATGTCAGGGAGTTTCAGTTAGAGGGGAAGGAAAGGAAAAAGTGAAGGCAGATTTCTGGAAACCAGTAGGTTGGCATTGGCTGTGTGATCTCAGATAGGTTACTCAACCACTCTCTGCACAGAGCATGGCAGGAAAAATGTTGTTAACAGTTGGCACCAGAATTTTGTTTAGCAATTATGCTGTCTGTATGTGGAACTCTTTCCTGCTGCGAGTTAGCGAGAGACTTGGGGGCATGGTGCTGATTCCAGAATTGAATGTGAGTAGCAGAAAAGTAGAAAACCACTGGGATGAGCCAAATGAGAGGAGATAAGGAATGGATACTGAAGGGCTGGAGGAGGGAGAGGTGGTGCAGGAGCAGGAGAGACATCTTTGGGAACCTTAGGCAGATTGGTAGAAAAGAACTGAAATGTCTAAAATCAGTTGTAAATGGTTTTCCGGAAACTATATGTTCTAATACTATTTCCCATGACCTCTCTCTCACTTTCTCTTACTACTCAGATTTCTAATCTATCCAGACATTTTTATGTATCTGTGTGTATGTGTGTAAATGGTGGAGGGACTGTTTCATCTGGGATCCATATGGCCTGTGCTCTGAATCATGGTACTTAAGGGCAGAGAGGGCCTTGGAAATGTAATTCTACCAGGAATATTCAATTGAAATCCTGGCAGGTGCTACCCTTGTACTGACTGCATGCCCCTTTGGAAAGTGGAGACACCCTCTCAGCTCACAAAGACACTTCATTAGAGCCCAGGCATTTGTGCTCAAGCTTAACTGTGGGAGGCAACCTTAAATGTGAAGTCTG
This sequence comes from Mustela nigripes, assembly GCF_022355385.1. Taxonomy (NCBI): domain Eukaryota; kingdom Metazoa; phylum Chordata; class Mammalia; order Carnivora; family Mustelidae; genus Mustela; species Mustela nigripes. The sequence continues at coordinate 71,628,969 of NC_081562.1, forward strand.
AAACTGGCTAATTATCTTACCAAACTCCGCATCTGCTAAGAGCTTCTTTGGGCAAGATGGTGGGGGTCCATCTGTGAACAGTTCCATTTTGTGAAGTTCATTATGTATGCAGTAATTTCAGATTGTTCAGCTATTCACGAACTTCATTAATTATCCTCACAAAAAAGGGTAAGATGGTAGTAATTATTAGTATGTATATGAATATTTCTATACTCTCTGTGAAAATTACTTTATTGTGAAATTTATATTTGTAATTAATCTTACTAGAGCACATGAACCATTGTGGATTAAATAGAATATAGTTTTGAAATTATTAATTTTACTTGTATTTGATTATATATTGCTTAAAATAATGTTATATATTCTTATTGAAAAAAAATGTTTGCTTTTCAACTTGAATTATAAGAACACACCTCTAGAAGTTTCTATTAGTAAATTGCCTGAATTTGTTTGACTGAAGGATTTTTCCTTAAATCAGAGTTTTAGTGTTTGGCTGTTCTCTGAATCATGATCTGCATTTTGACGTAAGTTTCCATTATTAGCTCTCATATCTGGATCTCTGTGTGACACCTGCACACACAGCAACAACCGAGAAGGAAAGCGTCTGAAAAAACCAGAGCTGTGGTGTAAATGGACATGGGCAGAATATAAATTGATAGGGTAGATGGCATATTTAATAAATGACTCTTACAGGTGCTAGTGAAGGGGAAAGCAAAGGAAGGATGCCCACAAAATAAAACACTGCATTTTATTGATTTTTGAGATGTACCCTTTTTTTTAAATATATTTTAGTATCTGTGAGACTGAGCTGCCTTTTAGAGCTTTTGTTGAGCTCCTAGGAGCTGAAGCAGAGTTGACACTGCCTGAGTGAGGAGGACCTTGGCCAGAGCCGCTCCTGTCCTGTCATCTTCATTGATATTTGTACGTCATTGGTACTGCACAGATCAAGTTTGATTGGCATTTAAAATATCCCTGAAAAGTTGGAATATCTATTGGGTATTAAAAAAGACATGGAAACAGAACAGTAGGGTGGTCAGCTTGATTTATACGCAGACGATTATTTCAGGGAAATGATGGAAACCATTCTATATTTTCTTGAAAAGCAGCAAAATGAGAAGGAATAAAATTACCCATAAAGTGGGGCAACTGTATCAGAAGTGGTTGCAAATCTGGATGCGTAGCGATGCTCTATATCACATGCCAAAGGCTGCAAGTGAAAGAAGACAAAAATCTCTCAGTTCCTCTGCGTGGATGAAGGAGGTGCAAACAAGTGGAGTGTTCTGCAGGGCGATCCAGAGCACTTCTGTGAAAACACCAAGTCCCGGTTTCTCTGTCTGTGTTCTTTGTTGTTGCATTACTGGAAGATAATATGATAGCATCTTCTATGTGATGAAATATAATGTCTTTTAAATAAACGATACCTGCTAGTTACTCAGAAATTTAAATAATCAGACAGAAGAGAAAGGAGCCAACCTTTGGAGGAAGAGAGCCATGTAAGAGAGAGGATGGGAAGCTGTGCGTATCTGTGAAGCACGGGGGACTGGCTCGAGGAAAGCCAAGTGGGGCAGGGGTTCACGTCGTCTTGATCTTTCAGTGAGAGCTTTGGTGACAGACAGTTGAAAGATGCACTTCAGTCAGACATGAAGTGGCTGACTTGGCCTGAATCAAGGCCTTTGGACTCTTTTCTTGGGAAGTAGTGGGAGATGCCACCTAGGGGCAACTCAGAGAGTTCTGAAGAGGAAGGAGAGAAGAGAAAACTCTAAGAGGCCTGTAAATGACGACCGTTTATTAAAAGGGAAAGGGAGGATTTATTGATTTAAAAATAATTGGGTGAAACTCCGTGGGAGGCAAAAAAAAAAAAAAAAGTGATTTCTGACTTTGTGACACTATGTTACGATATTCTGCTGGCAACAGGAGATACAAAAGAGTAGAAGAATACACGTTCAATAAATATAAAAAAACACCACAGGAAGCCACAAGATTACTACTTACACATGATGAACCAGCAGGAAAAAGACCACAGGCCACTCTAAGTTAATACAAGAAGCCTTTTTATGAAGATGTAATTCACAGTATCTCTTATTTCCAGTTGTTTTTCAGAGCTGTGCAAAACAGAAGCAGCCCATCACAAAATAATTGCTTGTAGTGGTAGCTTTAACTAACCCCTAACCAATTCCCATCTGGATAAAAAGCAATTACTTCTTTTCAAGATAAATTGTGATTACCCCTTACCAGGTTCTCTGCTTCTGTTTTCTTCTATGCTTTTTACAGTCAATTCTCACAACTAAATTATCTCATATTTTAACTGTTATTAGCAGTTCCAATTACTTTCGTTCAAATGAGGCCAACTCATTGCCTTCTGTTTCAAGCCACCTCTCCAGCACCAGGGGTCCCCTCCTCTGGCCCCCTTCTGCCATTTCTCTGCTAGCGTGGACCTTCTCTTCATAGTGACCACGCGAGACTCCTGAGCCACACTCTCTGCTTGGTGTCCTTTTTTCTCATATTGGAATAGTTCCTGGTCTTCACTGCTTTCATCACCTCCTGTTAGATGTATTTACAATCCAAAGAGGGGGCAGTTAGTTAGTTCTTTCACACACGTCCAAGAATTGCCCATCAGTAGATGGGCTCTCCCACAGCATTTCTCAAGTGCCTTCACTTGCCCGCTTCCAGATGACTGTACCATATCTTCCCCTTCATCAAACCCCAACACCTCCTCCTCCTTCATCTCCTTCAGGTAATAACCTTGCTTTCTACTTACCTGAGAAAACAGAAGTGATAAGAAGGAAGCCTGCTCTCACCTTAGAATACAAGGCTCCCTTTGAATACAAGTTCGCATCTTGTTTCTTCTTTTCCTTGTCTTTAAAATGTATCTCTTCGTATTAAAACTTTCCAAACCTTAGCCAGCTGTTTAAATGGCATTCAGCAGTATCAACAATGAATTTAAGTCCTAGAATCTTATATGTTCTAAGATTTACCTGATGCAAGGTTGTTAACCTAGAATCCTCCTTCACCATCATTTTAAGAATTCCCTTCACCTTTTATCTTTATTGGATTTCCTAATTCACATAACCTGTATCATCTTTTTTGGATTATTTTTTCATGTTGGTGGTGCTCATTCTCCCATAGCTTCCCAGGTACAAGGAACTAAAAGTTTTGGGACCTTGCATGTCTGGAATTATATTTATTCTTCTCTCATACTTGATTGGTATTTTTGCTAGGATTTTATTTCTACTTTGGAAATCCTTTTCCTTTAGCATTTTGAAGGCATTCCTCCAGTGTTTTCTAGAACCAGTGTGGATGTCCTTCTCATTCCTGGTCTTTCATATATGACTTGGATTTCTATTTCTTCCTGCATTCCAAACTGGCCTTCTCTTTATTCCCGCTCCCATACCCTTTCCCCCAGGCCCCCACCTCAGAAATTTGAAATTTCATAAGGGTGTGCCTTATGATTGGCCTGATTTATTCACTGTGCTGGTACTCAGTAGATCTTTTCAGTCTGCAAGTTCATGTCCTTCTACTTTGGAAAAAGTACTTAAGCTATTTATTTAACTCCACATTGTCAACCTCAGTGTCAACTGTCTATTCTCACCTCACTTTGCCTTTTAGTCCCACATGATAGATCTGATCCTTCTTTCTTTCTGAATTCACATTGCTCACTTCGCTCCCAAGTCAATACTTTTGATTCTCCTGCTATTTCAAAAACCACTACTTCTTCATAGATTTGCTGACTTCTTCTCATCTGTAATCCTGTAAACATTGGAGTGAAGGAATTGATCCATTAACTTCTCTTTTTCTCTCTTATTCATTCCCTACAGGATTTCTTCCAGTCTCACGGCTTTAAATGCTATCCATACTCTAATGACTCCTAAATGCCTACGGCACCTAGGATCTATTTCTTGATCTCCAGACTCCCAGCTTGGCTATCCTATTTGGATATCTAGCATGAGTATCAAACTTAATGAGTACAGAACTCCTAATTTCCCTCCTCTAAAGCCCATGTAGTCTACCGTTTTTCCCATCTCAAAAATGGAAACTCGATTTTTCCAGTTGCTCAGTTCAAAAACCTTGGAGTCTTCCTTGGCTTATCTCTTTCTCTCACACCTCACTTTGATTAAATCCAAGACCAAATTACGAGGAACCTCCTTTCAAGCATTGTAACTGTTTCCCACTTTCTCCACTGCCTCCACCCTGGTCCCAGCCACCACGATTTCTCTTCTGAATTATGGCAGTAGGCTCCCAACAAATTTTTTTTTTCTTCCACCCTTACCACTTGTGCCATTTAATAGCTTATTATTTCTCGGCTACAACCCACTTTCCTATACCCCATTTTGTGATGGGGTACAAAATCACATTTTTCCTTTGCCAGCTCATTCCCCATGAGGCTTTCCAGTAGTGCCGGTGGAGCACTAGACAAAGACTGGAGAAGGAAGAGGGGCCTTTTATCTTCCTGTTGGCATCCTGTAGGTTTCCTGTCTCTTTGTGGTTCTTGTGTCTAGCCCTAGCAGCAGCTCCTTTCCATAGCAGTAGCTGATTCCAATAAGCAGATTTTTTCACTGCTTTCAAACCAGTCAACACTGACAAAAGATTCTTATTCTTGACTTTTAATCATTTGACATTTGGAATACCACAACAAACCAGTCGGAACACTGTAGCCCATTACACTGGCATAAAGTAGAAGAATTAATTTCAATGTGGCCATCCCAGATTTTTACGCTTCCTTCCTCTCTTTTCAGGCATTTTCTTCCTACATGGGCTTATTTTTCTACCTTGAATTTCTGTTTCAGTCTGTAACAACTATTTTTTGGTGATGCTCTTTCAGCTCAGGGGGAAAAAAAATGGCTTATATTAATTAATTTGATCAGTTGTTTTCCTCTTACCTGTTCTGGTGTGAAGGTGTTCGTGAAAGTGGTGATGATGGTGAAGCAGTTGGAATGTCAGGGGCAGGATATCCAGCAGGGCCTGTGGTCTTTGGGAAAGCATATGCAGTATTATAATCTAATTATATATTTAAATATTTATATTTGGGAAAATTTAAGGAATTTTCCTATTATGTTCACCATTCAAATTATAGGAAGCCAAGCTCAGCAATCTTTTTGTTTGTTTGTTCTTTTTTTTTTGTATTTTGGGGTTGTTTAGGATTTGTGGGAGATCTGTGATTCTTAGAGAAGGTCACACCCACCTTGACAATAACATCAGAATCTGGAAAGGCAATGACCCAAGAGATCTTAATGGTTGCTAAAGAGGTTAAAGGGTTTAAAAAAAAAAAAAAGAAGAAGTCTGAGAAATTCTGCTTTACATTGGCCTTTTTACCCATTTTGGTATCCTCCTCCTCCTGTTTTGGGTGATATGATGTTTCTTGGTTCCTAGGCCCTCCAGATTCATACTCTTCAATCCCCAGTGTTTATCTTTTCTTCTTAAGATGGTAGTAAGTCATTTGATGAGCAGTTCTTTGTTGAAGTATTCATGGTTGATAGTGTGGTAATGTGCCCCCCTCAACAGTGGTTTTACTGGTATTACCTGAAGGAAATGAAGTCCTTTAGCAAATTAGGATAATTTTTGAAGTGCTTAGCAAATTAAAATAATTCTCTACCTAAGGAACTGCAGACACCTTGACTATCTTGGTGGTGTTGGGGAGGCATTTTAAGCAAAGGATTAGAAAGGAATCTTTATTTTTTTTAAAGATTTTATTTATTTGAGAGAGAGAGAGTGAGAGAGAAAACAAGCACGAGCAGCGGGGAGGGAGAGAGGGAGAAGCAGATCCTCCCACTGAGCAGGGAGAACATGTGGGGCTTGATCCCAGCACCCTGGGATCATGACCTGAGCTGAAGCCTGACACTTAACCAACGGAGCCACCCAGGCACTCCTAAAAAGCAATCTTTCGTATTGTTTCTGTCACACCATTTGTATGCCTAGATGCCACAATAATGACAGTTTTTGTAAAACTAATGGGAAACAGACTCTATTTTTCTGAATTGCAAAGCCCTAACTACTTCTGTCCTCTAAGACCAGAGGCTCTTAGGAAGTTGTCTCCTTCTGGGGTTCCATCTCAGCTCATCATTGCAGCAAATTTTGTGAAATGAAAAAAACTGCACTTTTTCAAATATTTGCTAGATAATACCTGTGCCTGATAGCAGTAAAAAGCCCAGAAGGCAAAGGTTTCATAATACAATTTCTCATTAGATGAAAAAGTTTTCTGATTAGAAGCATTGTGCTACCGTGCAAGAGCTTTCCGTTATTATTTGTTCGAACATAATTCTTAAAAGAAATGTTTGCACATAGAGGCTTAAAGCCCTAGAATTGAAACTAGTGGTTATTAGTATTTATATTACTTGACTTCTGCTGCACTTAATCCTGGCCTGTGGTTTTCTGCTCCCCTGAAATTCTTTTCTCCCTTGTGTCCCAATCTTTGTTACGAGCTTCCTTTGGTGGTTTTCCTTTCATCTATCCCCTTAATGTTGGTGTTCCCCATTGTTGCCTCTCGGCTCTCTTTATTCTTGCTTTGGCCTTCCCTTGGGGAAAAACAAGCATGGTTTTTGGCATTTGTAATACCAGAACAACCCAGTCTGAACAATGTAGCCTGCTACATTAGCATAAAGTAGAAGATTCAGTTTCTATATGGCCATGCCAAGTTTTTATACTTCACCCTCAGCCGTAACAACCTCTAGTACAGGGTCCTCTTCTGTGCTTCAGACAACCATGTGTCTACTGGCTGTCTCTAGAAGCTCCTCACATTCAATATGTCCCCAAAGCAAATTAATCAGATTTTCCTTGTCCCTGTAGCAGTGATTAGCACCACCCATGCAGGCAGGGGCTACTGACCTTTAAGTCACCCTCGCGCCCCCTCAGCTGTCGCTATTACTTTCACGTTATTCACGAACTCTGTCTTGTTTCATTATTTCCACTGTCACTGGGCCTCATTCAGGCCCTGATGTAACAGTTCCTTGCCAGAGCTCAAATGGGGTCCCAAGATCTTCCTTCAATCCATTTTCTCCCCTATCATACATATTTGTCTTCAAAAATCCAACATTAGAATTTTGTCTGGCTCCTCATTACTTTCTTAATAAGTAACGGCTGAGCACCACCGCCCCACTGCTCCCCCCCATTTGCTTCAAACTCCACCATCACTTCCCAAAGACCGTGCTCACCACGGCCTCTGCATACATGTGATGCCTTCTGCCTAAATTGTCCTCCTCATAGTTTCTTACAAGGCTTAGCTTTCCAAAGGCTGGACTCTGCCTTTTTTTTTTTTTATCTTTTTGTTTGACACAGAGTCAGTCTTCAGCAAGTAACTGGGTCCTTATGTGCCATTCTGGTAAAATGCTCTATTCTAACTTAAATTAAATCACCATAAATTTAAAAAAATAGACCAAAGATTCATAAGAGAACTGAAAAATAAGGATAAGAGAAAATCAGATGCTAGAATCTGCAGGGAGTTTCCACTAACTGCAGTGAGGAGGGAATTGCGTCGAGAGTCATAATCCTAAACTAAGACTGCTGAACCAGAATAGCACAGAAATCTGGGAAGAAGATGGGAAAAGACTATGAGTCAACCCCACTCTATCTACGAGCAAAGAAACACAGAAAATCCCAAAGTCATGTGACCCCTTCTTGGCTTGATAGTGTCATGCCAGCCCTTCTCCCCAGCACTTCATTTCTTCCTTCATCCACTTGGGAGCCATACTCCACAAGATACACAACTGCCATGCGTAGAGAGTGACAGGGAGATGCAGTGGTACTTTGCACACTGTGATGTGTAAGAGCTTTAGGAAGATGTTCAAGCAGGAAGGATATAAGGAAGAAGTCTAAGAATAGTCCAGCTGGAGATGCCATTTTTACCTCCATCATTGGCTGGAGAAGAACTGAAGCCTGTGTATGACTCCCTAGCAGTCAGAACAGTTGGGAGTAAAAGATCCTTCCCTGATCCAGCAGAACCATGCGGTGAATGCTTGCAAGACACTGAAAACCAGGCTCAAAGCTCACCAGCCAGGCTCAGAACTCAACAGTTTGGTGTTCTCTGTAAGTCTCGATCCAAGAAAGAAAATGTAGAAATACCTGAATGATCAGTAACTGTGGGTTAGAAGACACCACGCACCCATTCTGTAGTCAGATATTGCTCTGGGTCAGGTTTTATGATTCTCTCTCTCTCTGTTTACTGTTTAAGAAAAATAAGTTTGAATGTTAAAAAAATTTGGTCTAGATCTCCCTGAAACATTCTGCAACATGAGGGAAAGCAATTTAAAGACCTAGAGGGGAAAAAAACAAATTTTCCAAAGGGAATAAAAGAAGAACTTCCAAAGTCTTAGCTTGATATACTCAATATGAATTTACCTACTCAGGGCAAGGAGCATTTAGGAGAACTGAGAATGAACTGAAAAGGGAGATAGCTGGGAGCAGGCAGAATTGCAAAGAAAGCAATAAATTTCACATTGGACACAGCAAAGAGCAGAGTTACAGTGCGGAAAGTAAAGTTTATAATATTTCAACTTTAAGAATGTAGAGAAAAAAAAAAACCCAAAGATGAATATAATGAAACAAAAGATGGAGGAAAAAGAAAGGAGACCCAACAGGTAGGTTACAGGTTTTCCTAAGAAAAATCAAGAAAGAAAAAAATGAAGCCCCCATCAGACCCAATTTATTTATTTATTTTAAGGATTTTATTTATTTGAGAGAGTGGTGAGAGAGCATGGGGAGAGGGAGGTGCAGGCAGAGAAGCAGACTTCCTGCTGAGCAGGGAGCCTGAAGTGGGGCTCTATCCCTTGTCCCTGCAATGATGACTGGGCCAAAGGCAGCTGCTTAACTGACGGAGCCACCCAGGTGCTCCTGTCAAATACCCTTCTGGAATTACTTGGATATTAACATGTTATATGTGTATCTGTACTGCAGTTAAACGGCAACTACAAAAGAATAAGAAATTTGTAGTATAAAGAATAATAATTCAAAAGTAATTAAAAATGCAGAGAGTTTGAAGCAGTACATGTTTTAAAACCAGCTCTAGGGGTAGAGAGGAAAGACCTGAGTTGTAGTTCGATGACTTCTGTGGTATGAGTACTGCCATCGTGGCTAATTTTAGACTACCAATGTGATGTCAAATGTGCAGTCGGAAAGAAAGGTGTGCATTTGACTCTGACATGCCTTTAGGGGCTGGCTTCAGTTGGACCAGTTAGTTCACAATCTGGGGAAAAAAGACTGTTAAATTTCATCTCAGACCATGTACCAAAATGAAATCTATACTCTTTTTATTAGCTTCTTGGGGCTACCACAACAAAGTATGCAATCTGGGTGGCTTAAATCAAGAGAAATTTACTCTTACAACTCTGGAGGCTAGCAGATGGGGAACAAGGTATGGGCAAGGCTATGCTCTTTCTGTGTTTCTAGAGAAGGGTTTTTCCTTGCCTCTTCCTCGCATCTGGTGGGGGCCCGCAATCCTTGGCATTTCTTGGTTTGTACACTCATCACTTCTATCTCTGTCTCCATTGTTATGTGGCATTCCCCCTGTGTGTGTCTGTATGGGTCTCTGTTTTCTTATAAGGGTAACAGTCATCAGATTAGGCCACATCCTGATCTACTGTGACCTAATTTCAATTTAATTAATTACATCACAAAAACCCTATTTTCAAATAAGGTCGCTCTCTGAGGTTGTGGGTAGACATGGATTTGGGGGAGGGGTCAACATTATTCAACCCAGTATAAGGATTAACATAAAACATAACAAGCAAACCACACAAAAAATAGCATTGATGTGAATACTTAGTTTTTTCTGAGGGTGCATGCAGTACTTTCTGCTGGAAGAAATCATACAAGGATGTTTTATACATTTGAATCCAAAAATTTTTAATTTCTTCTGGTCAAAACATGAACAAAATTGAAAACCCGACAATAATTTGGTAAAATACTCATCAGGTATAAAAATAAAAAGGGTAAATCTCTTTCATATATAAAGATAGTGTGTAACTAGAAAAAGCACAGTCTCAGGAGATTATTGGATTTGAAGGTGGAAAAGTCACAGAGGAGTAAATACAGATAGATGGCTTACGAAGTTAGAAGTGTTCAACCATATTAATAATGAAGTACATTTACATTAAAACAGCAGCACGCTATTTTTAACTCTTGAAGTAGCAAAAATAAAGAGAAAAGGTAACAGTGATGGTGTATCTTCTTGTGGGAGAATAATGGGAGAGTGAATTAGTCAACCTTTCTTCTAGGAAAACAAAAGAATTGACATGTATCAAGAACCTTAATGATGTTCCTCCCTTTTGAATTCGTAATAACACTTCTAAAAGTCAATCCCAAAGTAATAATCTTCAAATGTATAAAGCATAAAGAAGTAGAAATCAAAAAAAGTATCAAAGAATTAAGTATTATCTTGAGCAATTAGAAGCGCTCTATTGTTGAGGATTTATTGCCGAGAATGTAATCCATTCTAGCTCGTTTAAGCATAAAGGGATTTATTTCAAAAGATTTTTGAGTTGTCAGGAGGATGGTGAGACACAAGGGAGTGAAGAAGAGCTCCAAAGCCCCGTGGTTGAACTTGCTGTGCTCAGGCAGAGTGCAGAATCAGGAAGCCTCCTGCCACAGCTCCAGCAGCCCCAGCTCCAGCGGCTGGCTCCAGACTCCTGCTACTTGAGCCACAACCTCACTTGAAACATGGACCCCCATCTCTGTCCTCCCTGAACTCCGTTCAGAATTCAAGACCCACAGGTGCCTCCTTGGCTGAGCCTACATCACAACTAGAACCCTGGCTGTAAGGAAGTCTGGGAAATGAATTTTAGCTTTCCAGCTGCTGAGTAGAGGAAGATACACAGAAGGAGGCTGGAATGGATATTCTGTGACCCAGTCTGTACATTTGCCACACTCTAAACACCCAAAATACATGAAATGCATCCAGTGACTTTAAATGACTTTGGAGGGTCACTTAAATGAACCTGGGTGGTTCAGTCGGTTGAGTGTCTGCCTTCCATTTGGGTCAGGATCCCAGGATTCTGGGATCGAGCCCCGCTCCTCGCTAGGTGGAAGGTCTACTTCTCTCTCTGTCTACTACTCCCCCTTCTGTTCCTCTTTCTCAGTCTGTCAAATAAATAAGTAAATAACATATTTAAATGACTTTGGAAATATTTCTACTTATTTTTTTTATTTAAAAAAGCATGAAATAGAAGCATATTTAATGTATCATCTCAATTATGTAAAAAATATTTGGGGACAAAGCACTCTAGAGAAATACATCAATGCCTTAAAACTTGTGTGAGACAATGGGCGATTTTTACTTAAGTATACATTTTAATTTTTCTACAGTGATCTTAAAGTAATTTTATAGGCCTCATTCTCCATTAAAACAAGCAAACAAATGTTTAACTAAGTGTAGGAGTCAGTGACATGAATGGACAGAAAATAAATATCTATTGTTATTTATTATGTGGTCTTAAGGTTTAAGGAAATCCAGAAAAAGATTGTTATGTTCCCTTTAGACTTGACTGTTTTACAGCGGTCATGAGTTGTGGTGCTGGTAGAACAGTACAGATAGCACAGTTTAAATATAAATTTAGATATAAATTTAGGTGTGTATGTGTTTGTCTATGTAATAAATAAATAAGTAAATAGATAAACATATATTTTATATATATAGTATGTCAGTATTTATGTTCAAGTACATAACTTCTGTATTTGAGTTCTCTAGAGGAACAGAACCAGTAGAAATTATAGATATATTTTTATAATTTTTATTTGAAGAGATTTATTATAAAGAATTGGCGCTTGCAGTTATGGGAGGTAGAAAGTCCCAGCATCTGCCATCTGCAAACTGGAGACCCAGGCAAGCTGGTGGTGTAGTTCTAGTTCAAGTCGGAAGGACTAAGAACCAGGAAAACTGATGGTGTAAGATCAAATCCAAACCCGAAGGCCTGAGAACTAATGGAGTAGTACATCATAGTGTGAGAGCAGAAGACTGATGTCTGTGCTCAGGTAGTCAGGCAGAGCCATGTTCTCCCTTCCTCTGACTTTTTTTTCTATTCAGGCCCTTGACAGGTGCCCACCCACACTGGGGCTGGCAACCCGCTTTACTCAGTGTACCATTTCAGATGCTGAGCTCATCTGGAAACACCTCCACAGACACACCAGAAATAATTATTTTATTATATATATATTTTTAGAAATAATATTTTATAAATACCTGGGCATCCTGTGACCCAGTCAAGTTGACGTATAAAATAAATTACCATAACTATATAGAATCTTTTTTCATATTAATATAGAAAGAAACTAATTTTATTTATCAATAATAAGTAAATCAGTAAGTATAACAATTGCTTGCAAAAAAAAGTAAGACTTGGACATGCAGTACACATGGTCTTTTCCTAGGTAACCAGCAATAATACTACTTTTCTTTCACATTAAGAGCTACTTTAAGTTAAAATTCCATTGGCATTTTGAATGAATAACTTTTACTGTTCACCAAGTGTAACAAAAATCATTTAAGTTTTTCAATGTCTTTTCTTTCTTTTCCTTAAATTTTAGAGGTTTTTTTTTGTTTTGTTTTGTCTTTTTAGAGAACTAAAGCTTTTCTAATGTAAATCCGTTTCTGAAATAAAACTACCCAAGTAGAACAAAAAGGTTTTTTTGGTACAAGTTTCCCTTGTGAGGAAGCGTCTCTTAATGAAATATCTATTTGGACCCTGCTTTCCAGCTCAGCATATGACCTAGCACAAGACTTTCCTCAGAGATTATGACTTAGCTGCCTCCCCTCGTTACACATCTTTCCGGGTGATGCTAAAAGATACAGACTAACATGTGAAAATAAAATTTACTCAGTTACAGATGTATACTAAACTAACTTTTTCCTCCAAATTAGTTGACACATCTTTCCGGGTGATGCTAAAAGATACAGACTAACATGAAAATAAAATTAACTCAGTTACAGATGTATACTAAACTAACTTTTTCCTCCAAATTAGTCCTTATTGTAAATATATTTGGTCTCATATCCTAACACATTGTGATTATAAGACCTGCTATTAATGATTCCACTTTACACACTGTTCTGTTTTTGTTTTTGTTTTTTTACTTTCTTTCCCATTTTTTAATGGTGGATGAAGAATGGTGGTATTAGCTATATTTTAGAGAGGTAGGAGAACGGCTGCTAAAAATTTTTTACTCAGAATACTTTGTTAGCACAGGCAGTGACTGAAGACAGAACTGGAAGAAATTGCTCTTCGTCCTGCATCTAATATAGGTATAAGTAGGGGGAATGGTTTAAAAGCTGATGCAATTCACTAACACGAGAATCACAACATAAAATGAAAATAGATGTTCTCTTTTCAACAACTTGTAATATAATTAACTCTTAGGCTCTGTTTTTACCTAGCCACAGAATCAACTGTTTTTGCAATGTACTGAGAGGTTTTGTTTAGGGCTGTTTGCGGTTCATGACTTGAAAGAATTTGGAGGTGAGATGCGATGAGTGTATAATTAGGTCTTGAAGTTGGGGAGAGCATGTGAGGCACACCTTCTCACCTCCTCTTCTTTCTTATTTTCTTCACCTTGCTGTTTCTCTCTCCATCTCTGTTTAACATGAGCAGATAAATAATGGGATTGGTACTAGGGAGGGAAGAGATTTTTGTTCCTTTTCTCCTTTTGTATCTCAAACACTATGTCACACTAGCTCTTGATTACCTGATCTTATCTTTCCATTTGTTTTTGGAAATATTTTTTATTCCCCTCCTTCTCTTGTCTGGTTGTTTCCCATTCTTCTCTTCACTGTTTTTTTTCTTTATTCCACATCTGCCCTCTTGCCTCATCTTCTCTTTTCCCAGCGATGGTATAAATTTCAGAGTTAGAGCATAGTAGCAAGGATGAGCAGGGTGTGTGTGTCTGAAAGGACTGTGTGCTTCTCCAGGAAGACTGGCATCCCGAGCGGAGTCCAGCTTGATGCTAGGAGGTAAATTAAAAAATGGCTGAATATAGTTGTGCCTGCATGTGATATTTTGGGAATCATGCCATTTCCATATTTCCAGTAGGAAGATCCAGTACACTAAAGGTACTAAGAGAAGAAGGGGTCCAAGGTTGGGAAAAGGCTATTATTAATAACTGGGACATGAGAAGGAATCACAGACTTCAGTATTGGTGGCCAGCTTGGTGTCCAAAAAACCGGAAATACCAGACTGAACCCCAAGAACCAGACAAAGATCAACCATACCACCTTAGAAACAGCTGAAGGACCCATCACTTCTGTGAGGATCCAGAAGGGAGAGGCCTTCTGAAAGGGCAGAAACCAGCTCTGAAGGAATTTTGCATTTTAAATGGGTGGAATACTTACCCCAAAGACTGTTTTACTTCCAAAGATACTTAATTACTTTTAATGATAAATATAAGGTTTTCTCTTGTCATTAATAAGAGTGGGAGCCTCAGAATAAGGTGAAGGCAAGATGAGGGTGGGTTGGGGGAGGGGAGGGAAGCCAGACCTTCTGAATTGTGTGCAGATTTTATCCTGCTGTTAGAGGTGTATGTGGAAGATGGAAATCGTTATGTTAATAGAGGTCAACTCAGAATGGTGAAATGATTGTGAGATTATTGTTTTATTTTTTCTTCTCTATCATTTAACATGTATGTACTGAACATGTACTTTATATCAAACACATACTGCTCATCTTTTTGTTCATCTGTATTTCCTAATTTATCTAGATTACACAATTATACCGTTTTGCTTTTGTAAAGAGAAAAAAATAATTAAACACTATTGTAAAATAAGTCTATCTGATTGACCCGTTATGGCACTTGAATGATACACATCCCACCATGTGAGTTGTAAATCAGGTCTTGGAGTTGACTCTTCTGTTTCTGAATATACGCTTTGAGGTTGGTTAATTGTAAATTCCAGGCTTTTCACAACTCATCTTGTAGAGCTTATGCAGAGCTTAATTCCCATGCAGATCTTTCATTCACAATTTTAAATCTACCATGCTTTGATTAGATACAAGTCAGCATTCTGTTTTGATCTTCAGAGGTAGAACAAGTTTGCGAATAGCATGATACCCTAGTACTCAAATGATCATACCCAATCTGGTTGTTGATTCTGTTTTTGAGATGATAATCTCTCTATATACGATGGATGTTCACCACCCAAAAACAGTGGGTGTTCTTTGCAAATGAATGATGCACATATTGACATGACTCTGGCAGCCTGCAAAGGTAGCCTTTGCAAGGTACAAGGAACAAGTGATGCATTAATAGTGAGATACTTTCATTTGCTTTCCCAGAACTATCAAATACACTGTCTAGCAGCTCTTGGAATTTGTAAATGATTAGTTAGTGATTATTTCATTTTTTAAAATTCTCATTAAGAAGACTGCCCGGAGATGCCTGGGTGGCTCAGGTGGTTGGGCTTCTGCCTTCAGCTCAGGTCGTGATCCCAAAGTCCTGGTAGCAAGTCCCACACTGGGCTCCTTGCTCAGCAGGGAGTCTGCTTGTCTCTCTGCCTTCTGTTCCCCCTGCTTCTGCGTTCTCTCTTTATCTCTCTCTCTTTCCCTGACAAATAAATAAATAAAATCTTAAAAAAAAAAAAAAAGATACCCCGAATTAGTTGCATTATTTGGCTTGGGATAGCCAAATATTCAATCTGCCAGATCACCCACCTAAAGGCTGGGTGGGTGAAACACTAAGCCATATTTTGTTTCTTCAGATTTAGTCATGGCTGTACAGTGATATCAAATGTCTGTCCTGGCTGTTAATTGTAGCTGACCACCCCCTCACTCCCACAGATCCTGTGAGAGAAGGATCTGCACCTTCATACCCTTCTTGCATTTTCGGTTTAGTTTATGTCAGAAAAGAGAAATTTGAGTTATTTTCTAATATTTGAATTAAGAAATAATCAAAGAAATAAACTTTAAGTCTAGAAATACAGTAAAATTAGTACATGATTTAGATTTATGATTTTATAGGCAAAAATTTTTTAATTAAATAATAATTGAATAATGGAATCTACCATTAATTAAATGTGATAGCTGGAACAAATGTGTAGTATATTAAAAATGTTTATGCAAATGTATTAGTTCCATTAATTGCTTTAAAATTACATTATGGAGGACATAAATTCTTTATGATTAAACAGAGATGATGCATTTTATAATATTTCAGAGAAATCTCATTCTCTTATATTTAGCTTTTTTCTTTTTGACTATAGAAAAAAGATATTCTTTTATATTCTTTCTACTCTAAATAGATCTCTGATAAACTACATGAAAGGGACCATTTTTACTGACCTGACGTTTATTCTTTCCTTATTTCTGAGTATTTACTGACATTTTGGAATATCAGTAACATTTAGATTTTTTTCACAAAATAATGACAAATGACAAGTGAATATACAATTACATGCACCTCAGTATTCCAGAAATGTCTGGGCAAATGCATGTGAGGCATATCCTGCCTAGTTAGCAAGTAGCTAACTTGCTTCCCTGGAGATGGTGTTCATTTTTCTAGAGGTTCTTTAGGAACTGGTTTCTCATCACTTGTTCTTGCAAAGAGAGGAAGAAGGATGATGATGATTATATGATAATGGTGGTGGTGATGATGAGAATGATGGTGATGGTGATGTTGGTCACCATGATGGTGACAGTGCTTGTGATGATGATGAAGATAACAATAAGGGCGACAATGGTGATGATCTTGGTGATAACGATGATGATGGTAATGATGAAGATGATGATGATGGTGTGGTGATGGGGATCATGGTATTGATGGTGTTGATGATAGTGGTAATAATGATGATAGTAGGGATGGTGAAAGCTAAAAATTTTAAGAATTTTTATGTGCCAGCTACTCTTCTAAGTGCATCACACATATGAACTCACATGGTCCTCACTGTGATCCTGTAACTATGTGCTCTTATTTTCTCCATTTTTTTTCAGATGAGAAAATTGAGGCACATAGGGATGAAGTAACTTGTTTAAGATTATAAAGTTTACCTGTGGAAGAAACTGAACATGCAGTCTTCTCAAAGTACCTTCTCTATAATTGGAAGTCACATTTGAGACTATCATCTATATCAGAGATTTTTGTAAGATACAATTAAAGCAAAATCAGTGGGCTTCTAAAATGCAATCTTTTTTTAAAAAATACAAGATTATTGCTTTGTGCCAACGTTGTCATAATTTTTTTACTTAAATGTATGATATTCCACAAACTAGAATGTAACTCAGTTAATTTTATATGTCTCAAAATGAGTCAATATCTGTTTTTAAAGTTCAGTGTAGCTTTAACTTGACACTAAAATTTGGAGAAATAAATATAATTGCTATTTAAGAACTATAAAAGGGAGAAATCATAAAAGGACACATGGTCCGGAAAATGAGTATAATTTTATTTTTCTGGAAAAAATGAGATTTTTCTAAATGATTCCTGAGATTAAAAATGATTATATGATTTTTGGAGGGTTGAAGCTTGTCAGAAATTACCATATTCTATTTACAAGAGAATGAACTAGTGTCTAATGAGGGATGTATAGTTAAGAATGTTATTCAGCTCCTAATTATCCATTTTCTGATCTAAGGCAGGGTAATAGTTTGCATAAAAACCAGTGAAAGAAAATGTTAATGAATATAAACACAATCACAAGTTTCTTTTATATTATCTTAGGATTCTTGAAAGAAAAAGCATTTTGTGTTTTTTTTTTTCTATAGTGTGTTTTAGAGTGAATTAAATGCATTTTGTGAGAAAGATGCAAAAATGCTTAGAAATTTACTCATCCCTTTATGTATTTATTCATTAAACAATGAATGCCTACACTTGTCAGGCATAATATTAGGGAACCCAAAGATAAAGGGCATTTGCCTTTTTTGAAAGAATTCAGTTAAAGGAGCCATGAAAATTAAAGAGATAATTTCATGACAAGTTGATAAGTACCTTGATAAAAATGAAGTGCTAAAAGAATGTAAGTTAAGTACCTAATCCAGGCTTGGTGCCACAGAAAGCTTTCTATAGCAGATGCCTTGAGTTGAGTACCAGAAGAGTAATGAATTAGGGTAAAGGGGTGTTCACATCAAACAGAGAAAGTAGCATGTGGAATGCTTTAGAAGCATGGGTGGGCATGACCTGTTTGAGGAACATGAAGTGGTTAGGTGGGAAAAGGGTAGAGAATAACGATGAGCAATAGCAAAAAGAGAAGCTGGGGTTGTAGGACCAGGATTCTATCACAAGCTGAGGACAGGCCATTGAAGAACGGCCCTTTGATGTGTAGTAACATTATCAAATTGGGGCTTGAAACAGTTATGTGGGAGTCTTAAGAAGAATGTTTTGGAGATTAAGAGATCAGTTTGGATGCTGTTGGTATGATCAGAGGAAAGATGATGATCTGAAATAAAACTGTGGCACTGAAGATATGTAGTAGGGTGGGCTAACTGTTGTAACAAACTATGAAGTATTCTCACTCAAGTACAATGAGGGTGTACAGGGAAGGCGAAGAGTTTGCTCCACGCTGTCTTCCATCCTGTGGTTTCACCACTCTTCTAGAACCAAAGAATCCTGGACTGTACCCTCTTTATTCTCTGTTAACTGTCAGGGTAATGACTAGAGCAAATTTGGATTTGGGGAAGAGATTGTAAGGTCCAGGCTGAAAGTGTCCTACTGAGGTTCTGCCCAGAATTTAGTCACATGAGAGAGTCTGGGAAGTAGTCCTTCTGCATGCCCTGGAAGAAAACAGACTGGGTTTGGTAAGCACACGCCAATAGTTAACTCTTTCTGACCTGTAGAATGGCTATTTCATGTAGCTTAACCTATAAGTAATAGGGTTAGAGAAATGGGAAAGTAGAGTCAAGATGTTATAAAAGGGTAAGTAATGAACTGGGTATAGAAGCAGCAAGAAAGGGAAGACTTGTAGCTGGGTTGAGTCATTGGTGGAGGGTTGTCCTATTTGTTCAGATAAGGAATGTGGTTGTTACAAAAGGTACTGGAGGGAGATGCTTCCCACAGTTCTCCACAGTACTTGCTCCCTTGTTTTCATAAGACTTCTGCTAAAATGGAACTATAAGTAGCAATATCACAACCCTCTTATTTCCTGTTACTCTACTTTATCTCTTCATGACCTTCCCCATATATTGTCCTTTTCTGTTTGTTTGCTTATTGGCTGTCTCTTCTCCCCTGCATGAAAGCTCTAAGAGGACACAGTCTCAGTCTATATTGTTCTCTTGCTATTCCCACAGTGCGTAGAGCAATGCCTGTCACATAACAGGTACTCAGTAAATAGTTGTTGAGTGTGTAAATGAATCAAAATGGAAGTTGCCAGCAATCTGTTGGTTATAGTAAGTGTTAATATTTATTGCATGCTTACAGTGGAACAGACACTGTTCTGAATACTTTTTAAAAAATATTTATTTATTTGAGAGAGAGAGTGGGAGGCGGGGCACCGGGAGAGGGAGACTGAGTCTGAAGCACACTGTGTGCCGTGCACGGAGCCCTCCTTGGGGCTTGAGCTCATGACCCTGCAATCAAATACAACACAATCAAAATGGAATGGGCCATTTTGACCTGAGCCAAAACCAAGAGTTGGAGGCTTAACCAACTATGCTACCCAAGTGCCCCTTGAATACTTTTCAAGTATTGATTTATATAATAAAACATTCCCATGAACTAGATACAACTAATAACTCCATTTTACAGATGAGGAAACTGAGTACACACAACTTAAAAAACTTGACCAAACGCACATCAGTAAATTAGAGGTGATATTCAAATCTAGGTGTTAAAAGGCTTCAGTTTTAACCGTGGTGCTTTTCTGCCATGTAATTTTGGTGTTTTTTTTTTTTTTTAAGATTTTATTTATTTACTTGACAGACAGAGATCACAGGTAGTCTGCCATGGAATTTTGGGATGTGAAACAGCTAGACTGGACATGGAGACTAGGAAGTCATCAATATGAATTTAGTTGTGAACAGAGGTTAGCCTGCCCCTTAAATTAATTTGGAACTCCTATTCTGTATCTGCCATAGAGTATAGTGTTCTTTACACTCTTTTGGGAATTTCTGTTAGCTTAAGTTTACATGATCATTGTTTTATTCCAGTTACCTGCTACTTAAATTGTCGTCAGAGTCCTTGTCTCCTCATCTCATCCCCCGCGGCGGCTCCCCTCTCTGTGCTCCACATCAAGCCAGACACGGATTAAAAGTCCCTTTCCTTGATTTTTCCTGAATACCAATTTCTTTTTTTTTTTCAAGATTTTATTTATTTATTTAACAGAGATCACAAGCAGACAGAGAGGCAGGCAGAGGAGAGAGGGAGAAGCATGCTCCCCGCTGAGCAGAGGACCCCCCCACCGCACCCCTGATGCAGGGCTCCATCCCAAGACCCTGAGATCATGACCTGAGCTGAAGGCAGAGGCTTAACCCACCGAGCCACCCAGGTGCCCCCAGAATACCAATTTCTAAAGGCATTATGTATAGGTAGCAAAATTTATAGAAGGTTTGAAGTGGGAGGAGAGTGCCTAAAAACCATCAAGCAAAGAGCATAAAAACTACATATCAGGCATATCTTTTCTTTCTTTCTTTCTCTTTCTTTCTTTCTTTCTTTCTTC
>NC_081562.1:71649529-71657409 GCF_022355385.1 Mustela nigripes
CTTTCTTTCTTTCTTTCTTTCTTTCTTTCTTTCTTTCTTTCTTTCTTTCTTTCTTTTTTAAGAGTCTACGTATTTGAGAGAAAGAGAGAGAGTACTAAGCAGTGGCAGAGGGAAAGGGAGAAGCAGGGCTCAATCCCAGGACCCTGAGATCATGACCTGAGCTAAAAGCAGACACTGAACCAGCTGAGCCCCCCAGGCACCCTTAGGCATCTGTTTTCTTAAAAATGTTTTCACTGCCCCATCGCCAAGAATCACGGAGTCCCACCTGTGTTCGTCTAGTTTCTAACCTCCCAGGACGTCATTACCCCTTCTCCCTTCATCCCACCCTTCCCTGCTCCCTGCCCTCAAATTCCTCTTAACTACTTACGCAGAAGATCTTGGTTATCACTCGCTTCCTTTTCTGCTCTTGGGACATGCTCTTGGGACTCCCCAGCCCACACCCAAAGCAACCACTATACCTAAACAAAGAGAATTCTTTTTCCACAAGGGATTCTAGTGTGTGTCATTAAAATATTTTCTACCCATTACCCGTTTGAGTCCTAGTTTAGGTAATGAACGTGACAAATCTCCCAGAACGTATGGGAGATTTAAGAAGAGTCCAACTGTGGATGGAAAGAAAGAGATCAGAAAGTAGCTATAGAAAGATGTACTTTTGAGGGAATTTTTGCTTGTTGTTAGTTTTTTGTTTCCAGTTAAGGAGACTCAGGCAAGAGCCCGTGTTGAGGGAAGGGCCAGTGAAAAAGAATGAATGAAGGTAAAGGTGATAAAAGAAGGATAATGTGGGACACCTGGGTGGCTCAGTTGGTTAAGCAGCTGCCTTTGGCTCAGGTCATGATCCCAGCATCCGGGGATCGAGTCCCACATCGGGCTCCTTGCTCAGCGGGGAGCCTGCTTCTCCCTCTGCCTCTGCCTGCCTTTCTGTCTGCCTGTGCTCACTCTCTCTCCCTCTCTCTCTCTGATAAATAAATAAAATCTTAAAAAAAAAAAAAAGATTGGGAGAAGGGGGTGGTATTATGGACATTGGGGAGGGTATGTGTTTTGGTGAGTGCTGTGAAGTGTGTAAACCTGGCGATTCACAGACCTGTATCCCTGGGGATAAAAATATATGTTTATAAAAAATAAAAAATTATATTAAAAAAAAAAAAGAAGAAGGATAATGTGGCCAGAGAAGGTGCAAAGGGTCAGAACCCAGATCACAGGTAAATTAATTTATATAAGACAGGAGAGATCTGTCTCCCCCTCATTGTGCTGAGCTGGAATCCAGAATCTGCATTCAGCATCGTAACTGTGAAACTTCACTTGAGTGCAGATCCACTCTTACCCTCTGTTTCCTCAACGTCGGAAAAGGCATAACACCCTCTTCACAGAGTTACTACAAGGCTTAAATAAGATAACCTGTGTTAAGCAAGAATCTTATAATAGAATGTATTGTTTATTCCTGTGATTTGATTATAGGTTTTCTGGGTTTTATCTCCCACTCTCACTAGTGTCATAAATAAACAAATCTACTACATATTTTTTCTTTATCTGCTTCGAAGGGATTTGTAATTCCATGGTCTCATCTTCACTTGGAGTTTGGAGTAAGTCTGACATCAGACTTTTGCCAGTAGGCCAAACC
Organism: Mustela nigripes; assembly: GCF_022355385.1. Taxonomy (NCBI): domain Eukaryota; kingdom Metazoa; phylum Chordata; class Mammalia; order Carnivora; family Mustelidae; genus Mustela; species Mustela nigripes. Next base: position 71,651,148 of record NC_081562.1, read on the forward strand.
TGGCCATAATTGTTTTGCTTGGCTATTACCTTGTTTCATTTTTACTCTGAAATTCTTTAGATGAGACATGTACATTCCATTTTCAGATCCACACTCTCTCGTCTTAGGCCTGGTCCCTTCACATATTATCCCAATCTGCTGGGCCCCTGTGCACAACTGAGTTTTTAACCCATGATCTAGACCAATTTCCACAGAAGTAGCACATGCCACTGAAAATTTCCATGTTACTAAATGTTCCAGGAGTATCTTCTGTCTTCACTTCCCTTGCTCTCTCCTCATCATTTCTCACTATTGATAAACTTTGGTAACTCTTTACTCCTGTTATTGAAGATTCTTCTGGTTTTTCTCTCACCTCTCTGCCAACCTACCCTTTGCTACAAGTCTGCCTCCTTTGCCCACCATTTCAGTGCTATAATTTGTCAATAGTTTGCATGTTGGCACATGGCTCTTCTGGGTGATCTCATGTCTGGGGTTCAGCATGTCCAAAACTGGGTAATAATATTTCCTTCAAACTACCTTCTCCTATTGTATTACACATCATCATGAAAGAAGCCACCAGAAGTCCAAGCCACCTGGGCCCCCAAACTAAAATCACTTTCACACCTCGATGGGATACATATTTAACAACTAGTACAGAATTCACAGCAAACCAGAATAGACACTGCCCACTGCCCTATATTCCTCACCATTGCTTTCCAGCTAAAGATCAGCCCTGCTTATCCCCATCACCATAGTCTGTTTTTTCTTCCTCCCCAATAGCCTGAGTGGTGAGACACTCCCTAACCGTTTCTTTCAAGGACTAATGAATGTTAATTAGTTTCCCTTTTCCCATATGGGTAAAATATCAACCTTGATTAGCAGTAGATCATTCTTTTTTTTTTAATTTTTTATTTTTTATAAACATATATTTTTATCCCCAGGGGTACAGGTCTGTGAATCACCAGGTTTACACACTTCACAGCACTCACCAAAGCACATACCCTCCCCAATGTCCATAATCCCACCCCCTTCTCCCAAACCCCCTCCCCCCAGCAACCCTCAGTTTGTTTTGTGAGATTAAGAGTCACTTATGGTTTGTCTCCCTCCCAATCCCATCTTGTTTCATTGATTCTTCTCCTACCCACTTAAGCCCCCATGTTATTCTTTTATCCTGTCCTGTCCCTCATCTCTAACTATTCCCAAGGCTCTAAATCTTCACAGTATTAAATTGTTTACATTTCCCTGAATACCACCTTTCTCACCTCTGTGCCTTTGCCTACAATACTCTGTCAGACAAGCATACTTTCCCCCTCAACTCTGTTTACACAGCTAATTCTACTCATTCTTCAAAATTCAGTTCAGATTATATCCATCTCTGAAAGGCCTGTCTTAATTTCTCTCCTCTTAGCAATGTCCTCAATCTTGGTTTGGAAACCCCACTCTGAAAATATTTTAAAACTTTGCATTCTTAGGGCATATTTTAATATGTACTATGTACAAATGGAATAGCTTGGTATAATGTGTTGTTTGCAGTCTGGTAAAGTATTTTCCTGTGGAAGAGCCACCCCCATAGGATGAGAAGGTACAGGGGAGGAAGGTATTGTGGACCAACACAAAATTTTCATTGACAAAGGAAAAGGAAGCAACAGCTGGGTAAACAAACAGCTGCACAAAGGGACAGAAAAATGACAGTAAGTGACCATGAATATGGCAAATGGTCCAAAATATTAGAAAAGCAAGTAAATAACATGCGGAAATGAGTTGACATACTGGAAAATTGCTGAAACATTTGAACAGGAAATAAATAATAAAGAAAGTGTTCAAATAAAATTATTATAGAGGAAAAACATTAGAACAAATATTCTATGTAAGAGAAATGAACTTTTAATGAAATAAACTTAACAGAAATTAATTTGAACATTTGTGCCTTTATTAATAAATGTGTTTTATACTGCAAAGAGTATATTATAATATTATTTAAACTTAATGAATTAAGTAACCCACTCCTAACTTTTTGTTGTGTTGGAAAGAGTGAACTAGAAATTCACGATTGTTTTATTTCGCATTTATGTGAAAACTAAGGAGACTGACCTTTCAAAAGGAAATATTTAATAACTCAAGTAGCAACATAAATATATCACCCTCTAAAGAATGAGAGCATTCCAGACACGGTTCAAGTTTTCCTTGACCTTCTACATGCACCCCCATACCCAGTGCTCTGCCTAGAGATAACCATTGTTTTCAGCTTAATGTGTATCTTCCAATATTTTCCCATGCATTTACACACGTACATGTAAGTATAGAAAATATATATCTTTATCTTGAGTGATAATACACTATGTAATTTCAGTATTAATTCCAAAACTTTTTTGTTTTTTATATAACATTTTGTTTTGGAAATGAAACTGTGTTGTTAAAAGAATTGCCATAAATTATAGTATAGATGTAACACTACTGGTGATGGACATTGAGGTTGTTTTGAATTTTCTGTACACTTCAGCAAACATTCATGAGTATTTACTTAGTGCCATGTTCCAGGCACCATTCTTATGTTGTGGATCCATCAATAAATGAAGTCTTCCTTGTAGACATTCAAAAAGATACAAGCAATTAAAAAAAAGACATGCATGTATGATAAAATGTCATGTAGTGATAGGTAGGATGAAAAAATGCAACAAAGGTGAGAGATGGGGTGGTCAGAAAAGGCTTCTCTGAGGTCAAATATAGTAGCCAAGATCAATGAGAAGTGAGAGGTTATTCTGTAAATATCCAAGGGACCTGCTGAGAAACGGAAGTGCTGAGTCAATCAGTGTTCATATTGAAAATGCCAAAATATCTTCTGAGCTGTTTGAAATAATTCCTGCTTCAATTTGAAGCATAAAAGTACTTACTTCTTACACTCTACTATGTACTATCATGTTCTTTAATTTCTACCAATTGGATATATGGAAAACTGTAATTTTCCTCTAGCTTTAATTGGTATGATTTAAAAAACTGTTATAAATTTATAATGTTAATGCTGGTGATATTGTACACATTTTAATATGTACGTTTGCCCTTTAAATTTCTTCATCTCAGAACTTGACAATTCTATGTCATTGTCTATTTTTCTCTTTCGTTATTTGCTTTTATTTTTTAAAAATATTTATTCATTTGAGAGAGAGAGAAAAAATAGAGAGAGAGCATGAGCAGGGGGTAGGGGTAGAAGGAGAGGGAAAAGCAGACTCCCCACTGAGCAGGGAGCCCGATGTGGGGCTCATCTCAAGACCCTGAATCAAAGGCAGACGCTTAACTGACTGAGCCACCCAGGCTCTTGTGTTATTTGTATATTACTATTTTTTGGTGGTATTATTTACTTTAATCATGCTAGAAAAGAGAATGGTACTTAATAACCATTAAGTGTGTGTGTGTGTCTGTGCTGTATGTTTTAGACATAATTGACTTTTTAAAACATTTTTCTTTACTTTTACTGTTGTCCAAATTTTTTATTTAAATTCCAGTTAGTAAACATGCAGTGTAACATCAGTTTCTGCTGTAGAATTTAGTGACTGGTTACTTCCAACACCCAGTACTCATCACAATAAGTGCACTCCTTAATGCCCACCCTTTCCAACTAGCCCGTCCTCTACTCATCTCCCCATCTCACTTTCCTTATTTTTACCTACTTTACATTGGTTTTAAAACATATACATTTGTTCTCTGAATATTGCTTTTCTCCCATTCACTCTGTTTTCTTCTTTGGGAACTCTTCCTACACATGTTTTGGATCTTTTTAGTCTATCTTCTCTGTCTCTTAATAACTCTTATGTTTTCTACCCAGGTGTCATTCTGAATAATGTCTTTAGACTTATCTTTCAGTGCATTAATTCTCTTTTTTATTCTATCAAATCTACTGTTTAATCTTTTTGTAAAATATTTATTTTTAAAGGCTGTCTTTTTCAGTTTCGGAATTTCCTCTTGGTTCTTTACCAAATCTGCCTGGTCTTTTTGTATGGTGTTTTGTTTTATGATTCTGATTTATTTATGTTGTCAGTTTTAAAACATTTTTATTCAACTTACTTAAAATAAAAACAAACAAACCAGCAAACAAAACACTTCTTCCATCCCTGACTCCTCCCCTCTTGCAACCACCAATCTGTTCTCTGTATCTATGAGCTTGAGTTTTTTGCTTTTCCTTAGATTCCACATATAAGATCATATGATATTTGTCTTTCTTTGTCTGACTTATTTCACTTAGTGTAATGCCCTCGGGTCTCTCCTTGTCTCAAATAGCAAGATCTTATTTTTTTAATGGCTGAATTTATATACATTATTATATGTAATATGATTACACAATAATTTTATCCATTTATCCATTGATGGACACTTAGGTTATTTTCATATCTTGGCTACTCTAAATAATGCCACAGTGGTCATGGGGGCACATATATCTTTTTAATAGGTTGGTTGTTCTATTTTTTTTTTTTTTTTTTAGGAACCTCCATACACTCTTCCATAGTGGTTTAACCAATTTATACTCCCACCAACAGTGCGCAAGAATTTTATTTCCTCCACATTCTTGCCAACACTTGTTATCTCTTGTCTTTTTGATAATGGTCATTCTAAGTGTGAAGTGATATCTCATTCTTGTTTTGATTTCATTTCCCTAATGATTAATGTTGTTGAATATCTTTTCAGGTACCTGTTGGCCATCTGTAAGTCTACTTTGAAAAATGTATATTTGGATCTTCTGCATCTTTTAAAATCAGATTTTGTTTTTTTTCTACCGAAGTTATAAGTTCTTTATGTATTTTGGATATTAGTCCATATCAGATAAATGATTTGCAAATATGCCCTCCCGTTCAGTAGATTGCTTTTCATTTTGTTGACGGCTTCTTTTGTTGTGCAGAACCTTTTTAGTTTGATGTAGTTCCGCTAGTTTATTTTCGCTTTTGTTGATTTTGCTTTAGGTGACAGATTCAAAAAATCATCAACTAGACCTATGTCAAAGAGCTTATTTCATGTGTTCTTTTAGGAGTTTTATGGATTCAGGTTTTAAGTTCAAGTCTTTATTTCATTATCTTATTAATTTTATGTATGATGGAAGATAGTGGTCCAGTTTTATTCTTTTGCATGTAGCTATCCAGTTTTCCCAAAAGCATTTATTGTAGAGACTGTTCTTTCCCTATTATATGTTCTTGAGTCCTTTGTTGTAAATTAATTGACCATGTATGCATGGGTTTATTTTGAGGCTCTTTATTCTGCTTCATTGATCTCTGTGTCTGTTTTTTTGCCAGTACTATATTGTTTTAATTGCTGTGGCTTTTCTTTGAAATCAGAGCATGATGCATCCAGCCTTATTTTTCTTCCTCAAGATTACATGGCTATTTGGGGTCTTTGATGCTTCTGTACAAATTTTAGGATTACTTGTTCTATTCCTGTAAAAAATACCATTAGAATTTGATAGAGATTGCATTGAATCTGTATGTTGTTTTGGATAGTGTAGATATTTAAACAATATTAATTCTTCCAGTCCATGGGCATGGAATATTTTTCCAGTTATTTGTGTCTTCTTCAGTTTCCCTCATAAATGTCTTGTAGTTTTCCATAGATCAGTCTTCCACTTTTTTGGATAAATTTATGCCTAGGTATTTTCTTCTTTTTGATGTGCTTGTAAATAGGATTGTTTTTAATATTTTTCTTTTAAATGGTTTTTGTTAGTGTAAGGAAATGCAATGGATTGTTGTATATGGATTTTGTATCCTGCAACTTCACTGAATTTATTTGTTTCTAGCAGTTATTTGGTGGAGTATTTAGGGTTTATGTAGTTTCATGTCATTGCAAATAGTAATAGTTTTTCTTCATTCTTTCCAATTTTGATGCCTTTAATTTCTTTTTCTTACCTAATTCCTCTGGCCAGGACTTCCAATGCTAATTTGAACAAAAATGGTGAGACTGGGCATCCAGTCTTGTTCCTGGTTTTAGAGATCAGGATTATTGGATTATTGAGAATGACATTGGCAGGGAGTGTCTCAGAATGGCCTTTATTATGTTGAAGTACACTCCCTCTATACCTTCCTTTTTGAGTTTTTATCATAAATGGATGTTGAATTTTGTCAAATGCTTTTTCCTTCATCTATTGAGATGATCATCATATGATTTTTATTATTCATTTTATTAATCTGATATATCATATTGATTGACTTGCAAATGTTGAACCATCCTTGCATCTTCCACTCAGTGATATGCATTTAAGGTTCCTCTGTGTCTTTTCATGGCTTGATAAGTCATTTCTTTTTTTTTT
>NC_081562.1:71667409-71867454 GCF_022355385.1 Mustela nigripes
CCGCCGGTCCTACCTTTCAGAAAGTGGTTGTTTTCTGTTTCCAGAATTGCTGTTCTTCTTCTCTTCGATCTGCCGATGGATTTTCAGGTGTTTGCAATCTTTAGATAAGCTCTCTAGCTGATCTCCGGCTAGCTGAAGTAGTCTCGGCCTGCTACTTCTCTGCCATCTTGACTCCTCCCCCAGTCATTTCTTTTTAGTGCTGAATAATATTCCATTATATGGATATAATACATTTTCTGTATCCATTCACCTTAGCAAATCATCTTGGTTTCTTCCAAGTTTTGGCAGTTTTGAATACAGCAGCTATAAACATGTTTGTGCAGGTTTCTGCGTGGATGTAAGTTTTTGATGCCTTTGGGAAGATACAAAGGAGCAGGATTGCTAGATCACATAGGAGTGTTTAATTTTGTGAGAACCACTAAACTGTCTCCCATAGTGACTATACCATTTTGCGTTCCCACCAGCAATGAATGAGAGTTTCTGTTGCTCCACTTCCTTACAGGCATTCAGTTTTGGCAGAGCTCTAGATTTTGGCCATTGTCATATATGTCTAGTAATGGCACCTCATTGTTGTTTTAATTTGCATTTCCCTGATGATATACAATGTGAAGCATCTTTCATAGACTTACTTGACATCTGGTGAGGTGTCTGTTGAAGTCTTTAGCCCATTTTTAAATTGAGTTATTTGTTTTCTTATCATTGAATTTAAAGAGTTCTTTGTATAGTTTGGATAATAGTTCTTTATCAGCTGTGTCTTTTGGGTACATAATTCTCCCAGGATGCAGTTTGCCTTCTTGTTCTCTTGATATTGTCTTTCACAGAAATGTTTTTAATTTTAATGGATTACAGTTTATCAATTGTATAGTTCATGGATTATACCTTTGATTGTATATATAAAATATTATTGCCACAGCCAAGGTCACCTAGGTTCTCTCATTATTTATCTTATGGGAGTTTTATAGTTTTGCATTTTACATTTATGATCCATTTTGAGTTAATTTTTGTGAAGGCTATCAATTCTCTGCCTAGATTCAACTTTTTTCCTGTGGATATCCACTTGTTTCAACACCCATTTTTAAAAAACATTATCTTTGTTCCGTTGTATTGCCTTTGCTCCTTGGTCAAAGATGAACTGACTATATTTATGTGGGTCATTTCTGGGTTTTCTATTCTCTTCCACTGATGTGTCTATTCTCTTGCCAATACCACATTATCTTGATTACTCTAGCTTTATAGTAAATCTTAAAGTTGGGTAGAGCCAGTCCTCCAAGTTTGTTCTTCTCCTTCAATATTATATTGGCCATTCTACATCTTTTTCTTCTCCACGTGAATTTCAGAATTAGTTTGTTGACATACATAAAATAAACTTCTATGATTTTGAATGGGGTTGCATTGAATCTATAGATCATGTTGGGAAGACCTAGCATCTTAACAATATTGAGGCTTTCTGTCCATGAACATGTAGTATCTCTCAAAATCTCATTTATTTAGTTCCTTGATTTCATTCTTCAGAGTTTTCTAATGTTCCTCACATAGGTCTTATACATATTTTGTTAGATTTATAGCTAAGTATTTCATATTTGAGGTTTGCTAATATAAATTACATTTTATTTATTTTCTTTTTTTTAAGATTTTATTTATTTGACACAGAGAGAGTGTGCACACAAGCAGGGGAAGCAGCAGAAGGAGAGGGAGAAGCAGGTTCCCCCACTGAGCATGGAGCCCAATGTGGGATTCGATCCCAGGACCTGGGATCATGACCTGAGCCAAAGGCAGATGCTTAACCAACTGAGCCACCCAAGCACCTTGTATTTTTTATTTCAAATTCTGCTTGCTTATTGCTTATATTTAGGAAAGCAATTGACTTGATATAGTAATCTTATATCCTACCACCTTGCTGTAATTGCTTACTAGTTCCAGAAAACTTTTTTTAAAATTCTTTCAGATTTTCTACATAGATATTGTGTGACAATGACTATATTTGCAAAGATAGTTTTATGTATTCCTTTCCAAACTTTATTTCATTTTCTTGTCTAGTTGTATTAGCAGTGACTTCCAGTATAATGTTGAAAAGTAGTTGTGAGAGGGAATATCCTTGACTTATTACTGATCATAATAGGTAAGTTTCAAGTTTCTCACCATAAAGTATGTTGCTTGGTGTAGATTTTTTGGTAACTATTCTTTATCAAGTTGAGGAAGTTCTTATCTATGTCTGGTTTAGCTATGGATTTTTAAAAACTATGCTTTTCTATGTCATTATTAGTTCCAACAAATCATTTTCCAATTGCTTCTCTTATACATATTCTAGACAGGTAATTATATCATCTGCAAATACTGAGAGATTCCCCCTTAACAACGTACTTGAAATACACTTAAAATATTTTTTTTCAGGACACCTGGGTGGCTCAGTTGGTTAAGCATCTGCCTTCTAGTCAGGTCACGATCCCAGGGTCCTGGGATTGAGTCCCACATTGGGCTTCCTGGTCAGCAGGGAGTCTGCTTCTCCCTCTGCTCTCTCTCTCTTCTCTCTCTCTCTCTCCCCCCGCTCTCTTTCCTTCAAAAATAAAGAAGTAAAATCTTTAAAAAAAATTTTCATTGCCATGTGTGTATCTTTGGGTTGTTGACTTTTCATTTTAGATCAGGTGTTATGACCTGTATAATTGTTCTAATACATTATTTATATATATACATATATATTTATAAATAATATATATGTATTTTGTGATGTGTGATCCTTTTTAGAAATTTTTGTGTTTAAAAATAATAAACTTTTTATTTGAAGACTCTCTATGACTATGGATTTATGAATATCTAAATTTTAATCAGTTTTTGCTATATACACTTTGCAAATCAAGTAGTTTGGCAAAGCTTAAAATGGCAAGAAGCAAACTCTTATCTCACATTCCCCCAAGTAATGTTCCAAAATGTTCAAATTCTCTAGATGATTTTTCTCTTGTTGCATTGTAAAGCAGCATGCTTAATTACAGTTTTAAACTTTTCAGTTTATCTATTGATTTCTTACAGAAATATAAAGGTTTTTTTCTCTTAAAGTGCCACTCAGCACTCCTCCATACACACTTACCCTTTCGTAGCTTCTCAATTAAGATATATCACAATTAAATTAATAGTTCTTACCTTATTGTCTACATAATAATTCACATCTAAGACAAAAAAAATCTATTTTTGAGTATTTGATATCCTGTTCAAACTCAATTTTTTTCCCTCTTCATTTTTGCCCAGAGCAAATACATTTTGCCCAGAGCAAATATTTCCATGCAATAGTCACTAATTCATCTTCAGACTCCAGTTAGAGCTGTGAATTTTCTTTCATTGCTGTCAACATCTATCAGAGGCGTCTATCAGAGGCACTTTTTGTTGTTGTTGAGACAACTCTCCAGGAAGCGCCCTTGCCCTTTCACTAAAATCTGCTTGATAGGTTTCTAGGCATGTTTTGCAGCTCTTTTCCTGGAGATTTCCTTTACCAGAATCCATCAATTATCTTAAATCGACAAAAGCTGTTTCTTGTTACCTAAATGTTCTTTTTCTTTTTATGGCATCCTAGTTTTATCAGTGGATCCAGTAAACTATTAATATTTCTAAACAAGCTAATTACAGATTTTAAGAGTTTTCTTCTGGCCCTTGAATAACATTGAGTTCTTTATTCTTCAATTTTGTTCTCTGACTCTCCTGGTGGAGGCTTTCCTTTGATATCTTCTGATCTTGGCTCTCTGTTCTTGTTTACCAACTGGAAGCTCTGTGCAGACTAGGCTTTAATTTTGGTTGAGAAGGTAACAAGTGGCTTTCTTTTGGGTGGCCCCCAAATGTCATTATCTATATGGTATCTTTTCTCTTGGGCCAGTGTCAGGATTGTACTTGGGAATTATAAGCTTGGCTCCCAATATTGTGCAAGTTGAAAAGAATCTCAATTTCCCTACAGCTGGGCCACTTCTGGGCACACAGTCACTGTTCCTCTGTAGAAGCTGATACTCTCTCCCTGCTAACCAGAGTGATAATTGACAAGTGCAGGATTTTAGAGTTCAGTCCACTTGGATGTCTCTCCTGACTCATAATGTAAACAATTGCCTTGTTGATTGTTACAAGACGACTAGCTTCTCAGTATCCTCTGCCTTTAGGCATATGGCACTGCTACATTCTAGAGCAGTGCTCAGCAAATTAGCTTATATTCTGGTTTCTTTCTGAAAGCATTCTGTTTTTCAGAGGTAAACAGAGTTGGGGATTCATTGAGGGTTTCCCTTCTTTTCTTTTTTTTAGGGTAGATGTAGATCTTTAAAAATATTTTTTCTTTCACTTCTAGACATTTGCTGGAAGAGGGGAGAACTGAACTGTTACCTTTCTTTTTTCTGTTCCATTTGCATCTTGAATGGCATTCTGAAAACAAACATTTAACATTTTTTATTACTTGCATCTGTTTTTGTCCCTTATCTTTGTCTTTTGTCCATTTTCATATCATTATATCAATATATTTAGACTCTTTAATGTTATCAGTATTGAGCTTCTATTTTTATATTTGTTGAGAATACTTTTCAGAGTCATTCCCTTTTTATTTTAGTTTTCTTATTTTCATGGCAATGAAATTTTGTATCTTCATGTAATCAATTTTGGCAGTATTTTCCTTTATAGAAAGACAATTTGCAAGTGGCTGATAAATTTGCAGTTGTTTTCTTTAGTTTTTCTTGTAATATAGACTATAAGTATTTATCTTACTTATCTTGAAATTATTTTGAAATTTTCTTGTTAAATATAAATTTATTCTCCTTCCAATTTTCAAATTGTTAGTTAGCTTGATAGTAACTGTTTAAAATTTCAATGATTTTCCCTTTATTATCATGTATGTAATTTGTAGTGTGCTTTATTTCTGTGATTTCTATTTTTATTGGTATATTTTCCTATTTCATGCCCATATTCATTATGTATTAATCGTTTCTATTTTTAATAATTCATTGGCTGATCTCATTTCATTTTCTTTTTTCAGTTGAATAAAGTTTTCCATTTATATAGCATACAACTATTCTGAGCTAAGTTGTAAAAATCAGAAGACAAATAAGACTTGTCCCTTGTCTTCAAGGAGTACACAGTCTTGGAGGGTAGAATCAGTTCATCCCGAGAAGTTCCAAGAAGCCTCCTCTGAAAGGTTAAGTTGAAAGGAAGGAATGAGCTTTAGAAGGAGAAGCTTGAGTCTTGATGTTTAGGCAGAATTTCACCAGGGCCATGAATAGATAAGCCAAAAAGAAACCACCAGTGCAAAAAGATGTGGACAGATGCACATACAGAGGTGGCTGGAATAGTGGGTGAGAGTATAAGGAGTATCTGAGAATGAGGCGGGAGAGATAAGGGGGGGAGCACTACTCTTATAGTTCTAGTTGAATTCAAACCACCTCTAGTAAGCTCTTGATCAGACTAACATTAGATCTATCAGGGGTGCCATAAATAAGCACCGAATTGATTAAAGTTCTTAAACAATGTCATTTGGTGAAAAATGGGGTAGGTAAAAATAATAAAATGTTATACATAGGCTGGTTCAAAAAATCAAGGCTATGGTAAATCCAAGGTGTATGTTCCTTTTCAAAGTTAAAACTCAAGGAAGAAAGACTGCCCTCTTCAAGGATAATCAGTCAGCTTTAAGACAGGGAACATAAAATCAATTTCCTTGATTTTACTGGAACTGTCTTTAATTCTCATTAGTATGTAGTCCACTACAAAAATCGGAGTAAGTTCCATTAACCAGCAGAGTGCTGTGGAATAGGAGCCATTCTGCACAGCAGTGAGAAGGAAATGGAAACAAGAAAGGGAACAGATAGAAGTAGACCAGTTGCTCTAGAATGTTGATAGTGAAATGAAAAAACTAGAATGTAGCTCAGGGACTGGTATGAGCATGTAAAGAATTGCATCATACCAAGTTCTAACCGTGCTTAGAAGACAGAAGGGAGAAATTTGATATAGAGGGAGAGGTCAAATGTTTGTGTTTTTAAAAAGATTTTATTTATTTTTGTGGGAAAGAAAAAAACACATAAGCAAGAGCTGGGGAGGGGCAGAGGGAGAGGGAGAAGCAGACTCCCCACTGAGCAGAGATTCCCAGTGTGGGACTTAATCCCAGGATCCTGGGATCACTGAGCCAACCAGGAACCCTGAGGTTAAGTGTTTGATAGAAGCAAGATCCACTTTAGAACATGAATTTTTTTAGAAAATATGAAATGATTTGTTCCAAAACACAGAGGGGAAGAGGGAGCACTTCTTCCTACTAGAATTACAACAAAGATAAAATAAGAAGATGTAAAGAAAGAGATGTTGAGGGATAGATGGTAGAGAGCTAGACAACTTACATGGATGGCTTTGATCTTCTAAATAAGTCTATCCACAGGACCCCTGCACCAGAATCACCAGGGAGTACTGGATTACTCATTGGAACCCAGGAAGCTGTAATATCAGGATTTCTAACTGGAGTTTGAGACCCATGGTTTAAAAGAAGTAGGAGGTTACCTGCAGGGTATGTTCATATTATTGGGAAAGTATTCGTGTTTTAAGGAGGACAGCAGAAGACCGGGATGGGCAACAGAGAGACTAGAATTATTAAGCATGGGCTAGTGGAGTTAGAGGCAGAAGTTTGTGTTGGCGAGGCTGGTCTAGCCCCGGAATATGGTTAAATGTGTTTCCACGACTTCTTCTAGAATAAAGTGATCCCACTTACAAACCCTGTCAAACCCTGTTATCTTTTTTTTTTTTTTTTTTTTTTGTCAGGGCCCAGAGAAAATTGCTAAAGTAGGCATCTGAGTCAAGGACATGAAGAAACCTGGAGCAGTTTTCCCTCTGTGGGGCTTAAGGAACATACCTTTCTTGGCAGGCAGAATTAAGGACTCTAATTGCTACAGAAAACCCTGCAGATTTGTTTATTCAGAGTTTGAGTTTCACGTATTTATGATGAATGATGCCAACGTGTCAGGCCATACTTTCCCCTGCAAGTTTTGGCTCCGTTCCATTCTTATATGCATTATTCTCCATCTGTACGTAACATGAGACAGGTGACAGCCCGGTGTGAAAGAGTATAAAAGTTGCTAGAGCCTAAATGTAGTTCCTTGTTTTTTTTTCCTTTTTATACTTGATCTGTCTCAGCAACCTCCTCACTGGTCTCCAAGCTACCAGCCTCTTCCTTCCCCAGATCACCAGTTACCTTTTCGACACAGACTGACCACGAAACAGATGAGGAAATATTTGTAATGCAAATAGCGTCTGTGAGTTTCCCCTATCACCGCTGACTGAAGCCCACAAACAAACTAGAGAAACTCGATGCTTTTTGCAACATGTCACTGCCTCCACCCATCCTGCCTCCCGTGGCCCAGGAAAACAGGCTCTTCTTCGTGAATGTTCCAGGACACCGTGCACGCCAGCCTGTGACCAGTGTTTCTTCTCATTTAGTTGCTGTGTGTCCCCCCAGAGGAGCTGTATTTAAGTGTCATCCCCTCTCTGAAGCTTTTTCAGGCTCCACTCTTCTCCTAAGGCAGGGTTATTTTTTCATCTGTATTCCCACAATACTGTATACAGATATCAACTGTTGCATTTAGAACATTATGTGGTACTCATTTACAATTTTGTTTCCACACTTGGACCTGAATTTCTTCAGAACAAAAATTGGGTCATTACATTTTTAATTCCCCTGTGCCTGACACGGAGGATGTATACCACAAATTTTAGTTGAATACATTGAAGCGGAGATCCTCTTTTATGGAATCCAAACTGCAAGAACATAGGGAAGTAGAGTTCTTTGGAGCGAGCAAAATGGGCAACTCTGTCAGCGTCATTTTATAATAGTAACAAGTGCTTCTTTTTCCATGTAATATTATAGTTAGAATATAGTATCAGATAATCTGAATACTTCTAGGATCATACAATTTCAATGGGAAGAAGTGTTTTCCAGGTGGTTCCTTTGATTCGCAGATGAAGAAACCAGTCCTGTGCTTATATCAGACTGCACAAAGTTTTTTTTTTTAAGATTTTATTTATTTATTTGATAGACAGAGATCACAATTAGGGAGAGAGGCAGGCAGAGAGAGAGGAGGAAGCAGGCTCCCTGTTGAGCAGAGAGCCCGATGCGGGACTCAATCCCAGGACCCTGAGATCATGACCTGAGCTGAAGGCAGAGGCTTTAACCCACTGAGCCACCCAGGTGCCCCTGCACAAGTAGTTTTTAACAAAATACTCTCCAATGGGGCATCTGGATGGCTCAGTCAGTTAAGGGTCTGCCTTCAGCTCAGGTCATGATCCTGGGGTCCAGTGATCAAGCCCCACATTGAGCTCCCAGCTCCGTGGAGAGCCTGCTTCTCCCTCTCCCTCTGCTACTAGCCCCCCTGCTCATGCTCTCACTGTCTCAGATGAATAAATTTTTAAAAATCTTTAAAAAAAAAATCCAAACCAACAATCAGCAACCTTTGTGAATTCATGAGTATTAAACCATTTTTACATTCCAGGCAAATAATTCTGGGAGAACAAAATGTACAGTACATTTTAGTTCAAAGGGAATTTCATTAAGGACTCTTAACCTGAATTTAAGACTGTTGGGGTTGGGGAAAGCCAAGCTACTTGATGAGAAATAATTGGTAAGTTCTAGGAAGATTTTAAATATAAGTGAAGCATCTTTCACGTTTTTTTCCCCCTGAGATAATGTGAACTATCAGGGCCATCAGACGAACAATAGAGTGGAATGTGATGAGTTCCTTTTCTCAGGGTTTAGCTGAGCCTCTTCTTCTCTATAATAGGTTTCAGAATCTGCTGTGGTCCAGGAAGACTTTTGTGGACAACATGAAGATCTATAACCACAGTTACATCTACATGCCTGCCTTCTCTATGAAGACGGGAACAGAGCCATCTCTCCGGGTTTATTACACACTGTCAGATGTTGGTGCCAATCAAACAGTGCTCTTTGCCAACCCCAACTTTCTGCGTAGCATTGGAAAGTTCTGGAAAAGTAGGGGAATCCATGCCAAGCGCCTGTCCACAGGACTCTTTCTGGTGAGTGCGGCTCTGGGCCTCTGTGAAGAGGTCACTATCTATGGTTTCTGGCCCTTCTCTGTGAATATGCATGAGCAGCCCATCAGCCACCACTATTACGATAACGTCTTGCCCTTCTCTGGCTTCCATGCCATGCCAGAGGAATTTCTCCAGCTCTGGTATCTTCATAAAATTGGTGCACTGAGAATGCAGCTAGACCCATGTGAAGACACTTCACTCCAGCCCACTTCCTAGGGACCATGGAAAAAGAAAGAACTGAGACAGGGTATTTTTGTTAGGTTTTCTACATGACTCCAAAAGGTCAAGTCATTCCATGGATTCACATGGGCCACTTGGAAAAATAAGACAAAACAAAAACAAAACAACTATGAAAACCCAAGAGAAACTCTACTTTGGATGTTGTCTTGGAGGACAAATAAGAAATTAAACATCCTGTGAAATATTTTGTAGCACATTGTGGATTTTCAACCAGTAACATGCTGATGAGGTGATGTTGGTGAAGCACATTTTGGTGGTTCAAATCTAGAAGATGCAGTTCACAAGACAGAGCTCTAATTGCTGCAGTTGAGGAATTAATCAAGGGAGAATAAAGGAAATGCCAGGCAAAGTGTTACTGATTATCAACACAATCTGGCTTTAGGGGAAACAAACAAACAATCAAACCTATTTTATATCTTAGAAGAATAGGTTTTTAAATAATGATTATTTATTTTTGCCCTATTTAGGGGCAGTGAGTGGGTGATGAGGTAGATTTAAAAAAATCCCTTACTGAGTAATAAAGATATAAAACACTACAGCTAATTATTGTGATTTGTTGAACCAAGTCTATGTTAACTCTAGTCTCCTTCCATTTAAAAAAATGTTAAGAATTGCTTCCTCCCCTTCTGTCAAGTCTACTTAGACAATGTGAAACATTGTTGAATTTAGACTGTGTTGATTCATAGTCTGGATAACATGAGCCACTTTCCCTCCTCAGAATTGAGGGCATAAACTCAATTTTAGGTCTGCGCTATTTAATGCTGTTTGTATTATTATGTTATTTTAGTGCAAAAGGACTACAAATGTGAGTGCATTATTTATTTGCAAATTGGCATAATTGTCTTCATAATTTAATACTCAGATAAAGTAAAGCACAATGATGTAAAGTTTAGTCACAAAACAGACTGGAAGGCACATCCCTTTTCTGTCTACCATGGTATACTCACTCCAGGATACATGCACACAAATAAAACGTATATATTCATGTACACACATACTCACACATACACACAATTAAACAAAACTCATTCCCACGCAACTCCGAAAGCTGTACCCGCATGACTGAGTCTGGAAAAATCTGTCATCATTGTTGAAAAGCTACAGTTGAATTACCCACTACCCAATACTCACTACCCCTTGACATAGGACAAGCCAGCTCACCTGTTGTTGCATATAAAGCTCACAGCAGCGTGACCCCCACATGCTTACCCCAAAATGAATGGAATTGTTTTGCTCATTCTGACTCTCCCTAACATCTCAATGGACCCTGTGTTGAGCATGGTCACACACATGTGGTTCATACAAGTAAAGGGATGTGAATTCACAGATGTGGATTTCCTTGGTAGTAATAAGTAAGGCCACTTAGAAAGCTTTTATATAAGCTTCGACAAACTGCAAACAAACTCCCCTGACAGATTATAAACAGTTAAGTGTGTTTATGTGTGCAAGGAAGGTAAAGGATACCTTTCACTGTCTTTGTTCTTTGGAATGCCTTAATCTAAAAGGAGACACTAGAAATCACTATTTTTATTCGTTTAAATATCACCAAAATGTAGGAAAACTATGCCAAAAAGTTCTGCTCATTTTTAATGGTAGAAACTTAGTCTACCATATCAATTAAAACAGGTGGCAGTTTTTGGTGGGTTCATTTAAAAGCATTGAGACAACAGAGCCCTTGGAAAAATTCTGTATCACCACCAGAATAAGCAATTTCTATGTAAGACTAAATTTTGAGGTTCTTATAGAAATCAGCAGTTTAAAAATGACTGGTTGACATGACACATATTATACAGATGCTTGGAGAGTTAAGAATTTGAGAATACTGATTCTGTACAGGACTGATTTGTTATTTTGATCTATATGGCAGCAAAAATGTAATGAGAATGTACTAGGAGTGAACTCTGTTGAATACAGGATAGATATGAAACCCTAAACCTATTTCCTTTTTAAAGCCATTGTTATTAGTTAATAATTACCATAAAAAGGAATATATTTTTACCTATACACTTCATCAAAAATGTAAAAGTGCTAATGAAGAACATATGTCCTGAAAAATAGCATTTTAACTGATGAAGTTGTTAAAATGTAACTAAAGAGCTCCATCAAGCCCATGCATCCCAGTTCCACTGAAGCTGCCCTTTGGAAATTGAACATCTTGTTATGATTTCTGGGATAGATTTACACAATGAATTGTGCAATTTTCAGACTATAAATTTGTGGCTTCCGAAAGGCAGAACGAAATCGCCTAAGATGATAATATTGAATTAGACCAGTACTTCTCAGCTGGGGTGGTTCCCCTTTCCTATCCGGTGACATTCGGCAGTGTGTAGAGACATTTTTGATTTTTGTGATTTGGAGAATGCTCCTGGCATCTAGGGGACAGAGGCTAGGGATCCCACTAAACACCCTACACTGGAGAGGTCAGCCCCTCACAGGGAAGGAATATTTAATTAATATTAAAATATTAATAGAGTCAAGGTTGATAAACCCTGGATTAGACCAAAAGAATGCTTTGATTCCTCCAAATTGTCTTCACTTAGGGACACCTATACATGCTCACATCATTTGGAATATGACTATAGTTGAATGAGAATGGTTTCTTAGAGTAGATTACAGATGGCATTATTTTATATTGACTCAAAGATATGCCATACATATTCCTTTTTCATGGTTAGATAGAGGTATCTAAACTAGAAGTGTGACTATCCTTGTGTGTGTATGTGTGTGTGTGTGTGTGTGTGTGTATGCACATGTGTGTTGTAGCATAAAGTCATACATATCTATCCTTATTGAAATATATGTTTTCTAAGTGACACTCTCTCCAGAATTATCTTGCAGAAGAGACTGGAATACTCTGTTACTGTTAATTATTTGAACTCAAAGCACCTGTTATTTTATTCTGTTTATCTGGAATGGGGCCTCATACTTTGCCAAATTTGGTCAATGACATGTTAATACTAATGATCCATAAGATTAGATCAGAAGATATTCAGGTGATGCTAGACATACTCAGTAAGAAAATTTTTCATTGTCTTCAATGCATCTGCCAAGAAAGTGTGTCACCCTCTAATATCAGTCTAATTTTGAAATTGCTTTTTATTGGCAAAAATTAGTTTGCTCCCTGGGGACAAAAGAGGGAGTGACGAAACTGGCATGGGTACCTGACTTGATTTTTACCTTTTATCAGCTCCCTCAGTCCCAGTTTGAGAATTGCTTTGACACTCAGGACCATAAGTAAGGGTGACCTCTGTTTAATTTAGTTACATTAGAGTAAAATTAATATAGGTGAAGGATTAGGTCATTCTCTAAGACAGAAAAGTGATTTTTTGTATGAAAGATTTTTGTATGGAAGAGAACAATGGATACATATACTTTAAGTAGAGTATTTGATCAACAGTTTATATAAACATCTAAACTGCAACCAAGACATGAAGTTAAAGAGGGCCCATGGGATTTTGTTTCTATATAGTTCACTTCTAATTTAAAAAGGTAAATATTCCAAAATGATACAAAGGACCCCAAATGATAGCTACCCAGACAACACCTGTTTGGCTTTGTGATGTCTGATGCCCTTGGCTACAAGACTAATTTTAGGTTATACGTAACTTGTACCTGAAGCAGTGGGCAACATAACTTCACAATCTATGTGGAAAACAATGGAAGAAATCCCAGGATTCTGAATTTGACAAATATATTCTTAAATTATTCAGAAGCTTTACAGAAGTGTTAGAGTTGATTCTGAAATAGAAAAAAATATCAAGAACATTTCTTCTGGTCAGCAACTGTCACAGTTTTTATAATGTATTATATACAGCTTTTTATTTCTTTGAAAAATAAGACTTCATAATTTTAATTTTTATGTTTAAAAATAGTGGCTTTGTGAAATTTTTAATGGACAAATCCTTGTTAGGAAGGACCTAATACGTAAAAAACAGCACAGTCCACCAAAAACTTTAGGGAATTCTGATTGTGTTGTACAAAAATGTTCCCACCAGAACCGGGTAATAGTTTCTGCTCCCTTTATAGAGTCCCAGGGATCAAGAGCTGTAAAGACTTTTGTGAGAACAAAAAGGACAGATATGCAGAGGCATAAGGACTGAGAGCATCACTATGCTTTTTTATATTTTTATCTTCCCAGTGTGGAGGTCAACTCTCAGTTGATGACTTTTAGTGAGCGCACATCAGGAAGTCAGTAAACAACTACAAGGCACCTAGAACTTAGGTTGAGCCTCTGGCAAAATCTGTAGTAACTAATTAAATATAACCAGCCACTTGGGTCTCTGTGCCAGGGAGAGGATGAGGCAAGTGGAAAGGAGGAGAAAACCCTACTCCCAAGCTCTCAGAGTACAGAAGGGTCAGAGAAGTCTCTGCCCTTGACTTGACTTTCCAGCACTATCTTTCTATCTCTACCAGGAGGCTGGGCTCTGTGGGGTCAAGCTAGTAGCCTTGTGACTGGGGGCTTGGTGTGAAAACTTGCTGAGAAGCTGAAAATTTTACACTGCCTTAAACAGTATTTTTTTCCCCTTAAATTTGTGCTCTCTAAATTTGGGTGTCCTGTGACAGAATTCTGGTCACCCTGACCTAATTATGGCCCCGTCAGTGATGATTAAAAATGGAACTTTTTTTCCCATTCAGATGAATTTTCTGAGTTCTTGAAGCTAGGGAGATAGCAAATATAGTTGACCCTTGAAGGACACAGATGAGAACTACACGGGTCTACTTACATATGGATTTTTTTTTTTAATAAATGTAGTGAAGTGCTGTAAATGTGTTTTCCTTATGATTTTCTTTTTTTTAATTTTTAATTTTTTTAACATATAATGTATTATTAGTCCCAGGGGTACAGGTCTGTGAATCGCCAGGTTCACAGCACATACCTTCCCCAATGTCCATAACCCAGCCACCCCATCCCTACCCCCCTCCCCCTGGCAACCCTCAGTTTGTTTTGTGACAGTAAGAGTCTCTTATGGTTTGTCTCCTTCCTGATCCCATCTTGTTTCATTTATTCCTTTCCTAACCCCCAAACCCCCCATGTTGCCTCTCAACTTCCTCATATGCCTTATGATTTTCTCAATAACATTTTCTTTTCTCTGACTTTCTTCATTGTAAGAATACAGTATATAATACAAATAACATACAAAGTATGTGTTAATTGACTGTTGATGTTGATAAGACTTCCCATCAAAATTAGACATGGTAGTTAGGGACTAGTTATGTTTTGGGGGAGTCAAAGTTTGCAAACAGATTTTTGACTGCATGGCAGGGTTGACCTCATCCCCACATTGGAGCGGACTGTGTTCCATCAGTTTTTATATAGTCTCTTTAAAAGCTGGGAGACTGATCCAAAACAATCTGGAAGCCTAGAATATTTGTTTTTGATTCCTAAATATGAGGGCAGAATATTTAGGTTGAACACTGTAAGAGTCCTATCTTGTAAGTGGAAAGAGACTTACATGAAACTACAATTGCTATAGCCTTTTTTTTCCGTATCATCAGAAAATGGTTACTGTTGACTCTAACCTCAGCCAAGGCGTCTCTTGCATTTTTTACATACCTCCTAGTGGTGAAAGATCGAAACAAGTCAGGAAAGGAGACCTCATTCAAACATAAGACAGCCTCTGCTCATCATCACAATAAGGAAAAATGACATGTTTCTGTCTCCTTCTGATTTTCTTCTTTCTGGTGCCAACATTACTGATTTCTTCTCTAACAAATAAGGAATAAATAACTTATAAATTGACATATAATACCTGTGAACATTTATGCAATAATCAAAGCCCACAGCTGTAACTTTTTTAAAGCACAGGAGAGGAATTATATTTTGTTCATGGTCATTTCTGTGCCTACCTCCTCTGTGTTCTTACTGATCTCTGCATTGTGCTAAAATCCTTTCTCATTTTGCTTTCCTATTAAAGCTGTAGGATATAATCAATGATGCAAAGCTGTTTGGGAGTTTTATAGAATAATATTCAAATATATTGATCATGTCTCTTTCTCCTTCTATATAATTAGATTTTCCCCCAGTTATTTGTCATTTTAAAAGCATATGTTTCACATGATACCAATGAACATCTAAGGGGTATGAGTTTATCCAGGGCAGAGAAAATTGGGAGCCAGATATGTCTGTTTTTCTCTGTACCATAAGCAAAATGGAAAATTGTAATAAAAAAGGGTTTAAGCAAAATGAAAAAGAGAAAGATAAAATTAGGATTTTAATTGTGAAGGACCCCTGGGAGGGATCTGAGTATGAAGCTAAGCACAGAGCACAGGGGCTGTTGTCCTTGAGTGCAGCCCCAAGAATAGAACCTTTCAAAACATTTTAAAGGAAATAAATTGTTATGCCGTTGTTATGGCTCATGATGAAAAGACACTAGAGGAAGCAATGTGAGAGCCAGATGGTGAGATACTTAGGGAAGAAAATGGAAGAGCCATACCAGTTTACCTACTTGGCCCTTCTGCCCCAACTCCAAGTCATGCTTTCCTTGGTGTCTGAGCTGGGATATGCAAACGCTGCCATTTCCAAGGCCCCTTTTTATCTCTACTTTGACACATGCACAAGGTTATTATTTAGATCTGGCATGGTGAGGCAGCGATAGTAGGAAGTGTCACTTTGAACTTGATCCTTTGAAACATGGTCACCATATGCTATGCCAAGTGACAGTTACAAAGATTTAGATGCATTTTCTCCCCTCTGTTCTAGTGCAAACACACACACACACACACACACACACACACACACACACACACACACCTTGCATTATTTATGCCCACTGAAAAGAGAAAAATGGCTGAGCAGGTAGAGGTGGCAGAGGGTACCTTAACTTTTTCCAGCTTGGCTCCCACTTGCTTCTGTATTTCCTTCCTGTGCCCCAGTCACTTTAGAGGCATAGCTGTGTCTGTTCCAAGTTGTATCTTTACCAACAGCAAGAACTCTTATAAATGTAGAGAATGTGACTCTTTTATATAAATGCACAATAGTATATAGGCCTTGGAGATGTCTGATAAAGGTATGTAAATATCCTTTGTTGAAGTAGTAGAACTTTCTTATAGAGAGCTCCTTAGATAGCTACAGGAAAACTAAAAATGATTATATTAAAAATGTTTGTTTCTCCAGCAAACACTAGCATTCATGGAAGCAAGGAAACAATTTGTTTCTATTTCCACTCTTAAGTCCCAATTCTTTGTGCTTTCCTATCTATAAGTTACTACAGACATCCCTCTCGACATACAGGATTCCACAGTTTGTGGGGATTGATGGCCACAGGGGTACATCAGAGTCAGAAACACTAGAGGGAAGGGGAGAGAGGGGAGAGACGGACAAGGAGCAGCTCCACTGAAAAGCTTCTTTAATTTTTTTTAAAAGTCTGGAACATCATTAGAACTCTAGATACCACACAGCAAAGTTGGTCTGAAAAGCTTTGAGGAATGAAAAGTTTCCCATTGTTCTCTTTAACTGGATGATTGCACCTTCTGTATCATTCCACATGTGTGCAAACTGTTTCTCAGCCAATTCGCAGATGGGAGGTAAGAGAAAAATAGAGAAATTCAAATATTCTTTCTCATACAGTGTAGTTTGACTACCAGTCCCATAATGCAATAATTCTGGAAAAGATTTTTTAGATTAGACTATAAAATTGAAATCACCTTTGAAGTATATATGGAGTTACTTTTTCCTAATAAGGCTAAATTCCACTGGCAGGCGGTGTGGGGGATAATCAATACTCTTCATTTGTTCTTCTATTTTTTTTTTTGAAGTTTCATGTAAAATGTAGCAGGTAAGAAAAAAACCTTAATTGATACTTTTTATAGTGTGACTTGAAAAAAGAGTATCTATGTTGGTTCTGCTGAGTTGGTTTCTACAGTATCTAAATGCAATGTCATAGGAGGAGATTTGCTGTAAAAACATGTCTTTTTCTTTGGTGTGTTCATTGTAATTATGGCTGGTAGTGAGAAGGTTCAGTAAGTCTCAATTTCTCTACCTCCCTTACTTGGAGAAAATTTGGAAATGTACCCTGTGAATAAAATGATTTTTTTATAGCTTGCGAAGTCTTTTTATTTCCCAGAAGCGTATGGGTAATTCTGTTTCCTTTTCTATTCCTCTGTTTTGTATCCATATCAGCTACACTGATTTTTTTTTCCTTCTGGATGAAAACTCATGCTGCTGGGTGAGAAAATTATTTTAGAAATACAGAACTCTAAATGCTATGAATAGAATACAAGAACACTATTGTTACTCTTGTGCAGGTAAAAGGCCTTATCTATTGGGCAAAGTAGAAAGAAAATTGAGTGCTTCTTTAATGTGATATATGTACATAAGCCTATTTTTTCCAGCGATAAAATTTTCCCTTTATGTAATGGGTTGGGATCAGTGTGTGTGTATCCTAGAGATACTTTAACAAATTCCTAACAGGATTCAAAATATTTAGATTCCCCTTCTGTTCATATGGGTGACTTTGACAAGCCCGAATGTGCCTTCTTGTCTAAATTATTTAGATAATTGCTTTGAACTCCCATTTCCCTTGGGATCTAGTGACCCAGTTCTGCCATACACTCTCTCAGCAGGAGGGACATTAGGCAAAGTGACCTTGGTCCATTCTTTATCATACATTTCACCTCAGAAATTGATCAAGATGCTTTGTACAGATCTCCTTATTAATTCTCTGCGTTTGCTCTCACACAACAGCCTTTTGGGTTACAGCTATTTTAAGAAGGTCATTCTGTTACCTAATGTTAAGACTTCACTTTAGGTATTTAGCTGAATCATTCAGGGGTAAAAAAGGCAGAATTCTAGTATAAATGTGGGTTACCCTAACCTATTCTCAGACCATATGGAGAAAACAGATTTAACTTGTTTTTACCAACTATCATTAAGTTAAAAAAAAATCTAGATATTACTGAGCTCAAGAACATTCAAAAACAGATATTAAGAATCCAAAAGCATTAATTACTCAAGAATCTCTAAACCAAAAAAAGAAGGTAATTACAGTCACAGACTAGATTTTTGCTTGAAAACTTATTATTTTGGATGTACAGATTCTTGATGACATGAAGAACCAAAGATGTAGGATTATTGAATTGAATTTTGTGGGGTTCGTTGTGAATGAGCTGGAGAACATGGGATGAAGTTGAGACTGTATCTGACTATGCTTAACATGTATAATTCTAAGACATCTCTAGTTTCTAGGATTTTGAAAAGATGGGAAAACAAAAACCCTTTATGTTTTCTTTTATATCGATAGAATTAAAGTTGTTTCTTTACCACACAAGAGTCATGGTTTCCAGGCATGAATTTAAAAATCAGTATTTGGGAACTTTTTTTTTTTTAATAATCACAGTCAAAAGTTATAAGGCAATTGAGAGTGTGTTGATCTCAGGATTTAATCAGGAAGATTTCAGCTTTTGCATGTGGAGGAGGGGTGAAAAGTAAGAATAGGAATGTTCGTTTGGTGGGTCACTTTCATCAACCTCCCACCAGTTGGATTACCAATCTGCTGGGACATGGTTTTCTAACTGAATGTTCAACGTTGGCCTTTGCTATTATTGGCGGGGCCCTCGACAGATGTTAGAAGCCAGGTTATCGATTCCATGAATAAACTTCTATACCTGCTACCAAACCCACTTCATATAGAAGCCCACCGGCAAAGTAGTGCGGTAATTGAGAAAAGAGATTAACTGGTATCCATTTAGCACCCTGTTTTGTCTGGACCTCTTACAAAGGTAGGGTAGTTAATCCCTGCAGAGGCCAAGAATGATTACCAGTACTTTCCATCATGGAGCATGTGACAGTTTGTTCTCGCTGAAATAGATATTTATTTTGGATTTGCATTTCCCATCCTCAGTGCTTCTGCTAGTACCCCACCTACGAACCTACATAATGAATTATTTATCATATTGGTATTGTATACAACATGGAGCATCCTTTTGGCCAAGAAGCACATTTTACAGCAAAAGAGCATAGAAAGGAGCTTATGCCTGTGGAATTAATGGGTATTCTCTACCATATTATATAGAACATTCATTCTCAGTGAGAGGAATATTGCCTCCACAAGAGGAAAGAGTTGGTTCTAAAGGGAAAAAAACCCTTAGATATTACAATGACTAGAGGGAAAAAAAAAATCTTAAAAGCTTCCTTGGGGGGCAGAGATGGGGATTTAAAAAAAAAAGGTTAGAGAAATGCTGATCTAGAAGCACTTGCCCTACAGAACGTTGGTAGGGCCTAATAGAGACTCATTTTAAGACCCATCTGAGAGACAATATCTTAGGGGTGTGGCACCATCTTGTAAGATGTGGTGTGTGTTTTGCATAGCGACCAGTTTTTCCTGTATTTAGATACTTGGATCACATTTAGAGCATTTGGATCTGGTGACTAAGGGATGGAAGTAGGAGTGAATTCCACAAATTGTAGTATATTGTGCTTCCGTCATGGTTTAATTCAAAATACTTCCCAGTATTTTAATTCAAAATACTTTCCAGTTACCTTGTAATTCTTCTTTCACCCATGAGCTTTTAGAATTATATATTCTAACTCCCAGTATAAGGGGGGAGGGCAGTTAATGGTATCTTTTAAATCTTTTTTAACTTTAATTTTTTCATGATCAAAGGATACTCTATGTGTGATTTTAACTTCTTAAAAATGTATTAAGACTTGTTTTATGGCTCAGCTTCCACAATTACTTTGAAAGTCAGTACATTGTACAGTTGCTCTCAGGAGTATAATAAATATGTATATTAGGTCAAGTGTATCTTCACTGACATTTTATCTATTTGCTCTATCAATGACAGAAAAAGAAGTCCTAAATTCTTCCAATATGATATGCCCACGTCTCCTTTCATTCTATAAATTTTAGCTTTATGTGCTTTGCCGTTCCGCCATAAACTATATAAAGTGAAGAGTATGACTCCATGCCAAACAACTATGCTGCTCCTTCATACCCAACTATATGCAATTATAAGGCTTGGCCTAGCAGGCTTCCCGTGGAGAAGCTGTCCTGCCCACACCATATTTGTACGCAGCCAATATGCTGGTCTACTGGAGCGGATTGCAGTCAAGGACTCAGGAACCCGGAGACAGCTACTGTCAGATGGGTGTCTGCATTCCTAGCCTAACACCTCAATTTGAAGGCCTCATCAGGGGTCTATGTAAAGCAACTTTTCTCCACTTTGACTCAATACTTTCCCACACCTAGTTCTTCCCTCTGTCCCTGCTGGGAGAAACCTTTTGTGCTCCTTGGTGTGAGACCCTTCCCCCACCTGCACAGCATCTCCTGACTCCCCCTCTGTACCCCCGCCAGTGCTATTTCATGAGGGAAAATGAAACCCTTGGGAACTGGGACCTGTTTTTGCTTCTCGTTTGCAATGTCACAATAAGTGAATAAAGGCTTGATTATTATTTTTAATTTGGCTCATTATCTTAATTGGCCACCTCAATACCTGATTACTTGAAAGATGCATTTATAACTATTATATTTTCTTCAAGAATTGACCCTTTCTTGTTATACTTATAACAACACAAATATTATGCTATGAATAAATATCAAGATAAATGAGTAAATTTCATTTGTTAATTCTGGTAATCCTCCTTGTTTTGAAGTCTACTTTGACATCAAAAAGGCCTTACAAGATTTCTTATGCTTAATGTTTTTATGATATATCTTTTTCTATCCTTTTACTTTTATCCTAGTATATTTTTAAAATGCATTTCTTGTAAAAATCATGTAGTTGGGTCTTGGTTAGCTTTGTATGTATTTTGACTGTCTCTCCCCTTTAACTGGAATGTCTAACCCCTTTATATTTAACATAGTTGCTGATTTGGGTGGGCTTAAGTATATCATCTTGCTCTATGTTTTCTCTTTATTCACTGTGTTCCTTTTTCCTTTCAGGCCATGGTCTTGCTTTCTTTTAAATTAATTGTGTATTTTATCAGTATCCTACTTTATCTCCTGTATTAGCTTTTAACCTATGCTTTTATTGCAGTTCTTGCTCTAAGGATTATAATATGCTTTTTTAATCACAGTCTAACTTGAAGTAATATTATGCCACCTCACATAAAATAAAACAAGTTTACAACAGGATAAGCCACTTTACTCTGCCCTTCCTGTCCTTTTTTCCTATTGTCATATATTTTGGACTGAATGTTTGTGTCCCCTACCCCGACTTCATATGTTGAGACCCTAACCCCCAATGTATGATATTGAAAGGTGGGGCTTTTGGGAGAGAATTAGGATTAGAGGAAGGTCATGAAGGTGGAGCCCTTATGAATGGGTTGAGTGCCCTTTTAAGAGTGACAAGAGAGCTTGGTTCCTCTCTCTGCTCTCTTCCTTGGGAGGATACAAGAAGTCAGAAGTTTGGAACCTTGAAGAAAGTCTTCACCATACTTGACCATGCCAGTACGCCGATCTTGGACTTACAACCTACAGAAAGGAGTGAAATAAGCTTTTGTTCTTTATAAGCCATCCACTCTATGGAACTTTGCCAAGCTGCCCAAACTGACATGAAGACATCATGTATATTACTACCATGCATGTTATAAACCCCATGATATACTGTTGTTTTTGCTTGAAGTAGGTGGTTATCTTACAAAAATTAGTATAGTATGATGTACTTTTTCATGTTTACCCCATGTCCTAATTTCATGCTTTACAATCCTCCCTGTAAAACTGGTATCATTTCTTGACAGCCTGATGAAATTCTTTTAGCTTTCCTTGTAGTGCTGATAGTAAATTCTCTCAGGCTTTGTTTGTCTGAAAATCTCTATAATTCATCTTTATTTTTGAAATATATTTTACTGGATATAGACTTCTAGCTTGACAGTTTTTTACTGTTAGCATTTTAAATATGTCATTTCATTATTTTCTGGTTTGTCTAGTGTTTGATGAGAATTTTGCTAAAATTGCCATTGTATTATATTGTTATATTTGCTTTATTTTCACTAACTTCTTTTAGGATTTTTTTTCTACATCTTTGGCCTTCAACACTTTGACAGAGGTCTCACCTTTGGACTTAGCAGTATCAGAGTCCCTAGTTCTAATTATCACCAAAATGTACAAATCTATGTGAGTTCTTATGTTTTTCAAGTCCAGACTTACTAACCTTTTCCCATCAAAGTTGTTGTTGGTGGTGGCTTAGTAGGGAGGGGAATGTCAGGTCAAGTAGATTACTAATGCACCTGAGGATTTTCCTGTCCTTTGTGCTCCCATTACCAGCAGCTTGAATGGATTATTATTATTATTACTTATTTTTATTTTTTAATGAACAAGTTACCCAATAGCTGTGTGGGAGATGAATAATATACTTTAATTAAAATATAATTGGGAAGTTAGTAAATTTTTAACAACTTTATTTAGGAATAGTTTATGTCCCATACAATTCACCCATTGTAAATGTATAGTTTGATTATTTTTAGTAAAATTTATGGTTGTGAATCCATTACAAGAGTCCAATTTTATAACTATTCTGTTATACCCCCAAAGTTCCCTAGTTCTACTTTATGGAAAACCCCTGCTCTCAGCCCAACAAATCTGGATCTGCTTATAGTTTTGTCTTTTCTGGAAACTATGTAATTGAAATAATAATACATAGTCGTTTGTCTCTGGCTTCGTTCACTAAGCAAATGTTTTTGAAGTTCATCTATGTCATTGCATGCATCAGTAGTTTGTTCCTTTTTATTGGTGAATAGTATTCCATTGTTGAATATTATTCCATTGTATGCATTTAACACATCTAGCTTATTCATTCAGCAGTGAATGGGCATTTGCATTTAAGTGATTGCCTATTTTGAATAATGTTTCTTTAAACATTTGTGTGTAGATTGCTAATTCACATGGTAAGATTTTCCTTTTAAGGAACTGCTAAATTGTTTTGCAAAAAAGCTATACCATTTTATACCACCCAGTGTAAATGTATGTTTGTTTCTTTACATCCTCAACAATGCTTGGTATTGTTGGGTTTTTAAAATATATATCCATTTTAGAGAGTATGTAATGATGTCTCTTTGTAGACTTAATGTTCACTTCCTTAATGACTAATGATGTTGACTGCATTTTTGGTGCTTATTAGCCATTTATATATCTCCTTTAATGGAATATCTATTAAAATCTTCTGCACTGCAGAGACACCTAGTGGCTCAGTCAGTTGGGCCGCTGCCTTCGGCTCAGGTCATGATCCCAGAGTCCTGGGATCGAGTCCTGCATCGGGCTCCTTGCTCAGTGGGGAGCCTGCTTCTCTCTTTGCCTCTGCCTGCTTGTGCTTTCAATCTCTCTCTCTAACAAAAAAAAAAAAAAAAAAAAAAAAAAAAAAAAAAGGTCTTCTTCATTGCCTTTTTTGGGAGGGTTCCTTTTATTATTGAGTTCTTAGATTTAAAAAAAAAATACCTTTATACATGTCTTTTCTCAGGTATAATATTTACAATTATTTTTTCCTTGTCTATGCATTGTTTCTTAATTTTCTTGATTTTCTCTTGAAAATCAAAAGTTTTTCATTTTGATGTTCATTTTATGCTTTTCCATGAAGATAATGTTACTGATGTTATCTGAAAATAAAAACACATGTATTTCTTTCTTTTAAATAAGTATGCCTTTCACTTCTTATTCTTATTAAACTGACTAAAACTTCAAACACAATGTTAAATAGAAATGCTAAGAATGAACATCTTTGCCTTATTCCTGATCTGATGTGAAAATGTTTTATTTTTCTGGATCAGTATAATTCTAGCTGTAATTTATTTTTGTATATGCCCTTTATCCAAGTGAGAAATTTGATTTCTATCCCTAGTTTATTGAGAGTTGTTAACATGAATGTTTGTTATTTACAAATTCATTTCTGTGAATTTATTGAGATGATCATCTTTGGTTTCTTTATTCTGTTAATGTGTTGTATTAAAGTAATCAATTTAAAGATATTAAACCAACCTTGCATTTTTGTAATAACCTGCTTTCTCATGTTGTTTAAAATTTTTTATGTATTTCAGGATTTGGTCTGCTAATACGTTGGTAAGGATTTTGTATCCGTGTTCATGAGGGATATTGGTCTGTTTGCTTTCCTTGTGATATTTTTGGCTTTGAGGTAATACTGACTTCATAAAATGGGCGGGATATGTCTCCTTCTCTACTTCTATAAGAGTCTGCCTGAGATTCATATTATTTCTTCACCAAATTGTTGACAGAATGCACTAGTAAAACCATCTGGACCTTAGTGTTTTTTGATGGGAAAAAAATTCAATTATTTATTCAATCATTTATATTTCTTCCCGGAATATAGGTATTCAGAATTTCCACAAGTTGCTTTGTTAATTTTGGTAATTTGTCTCATTTTTTGGCATAAACCTCTGATATTCTGTTATTATCCTTTTAATTTCTCTAAGTCTGGGGTGAAATCTCCACTTTTACTTCTACATGTATAGTTTAGGTCTTTCTTTTTTCTTCAGCTTAATCTAGTTGAAGTTTAGCAATTGTTTTTGTCTTTGTAAAAAAGAAATTTGAGGTTTCATTCATTCTTTTTTAAAATTTCATTTCAGACACTTGAGTGGTTCGGTTGGTTAAACATTTGCCTTTTGCTCAGGTCATGATCCCAAGATCCTGGCATCGAGCCCCACATGGGCCTCCTCCTGCTCAGTGGGGATTTTGCTTCTCCCTCTGTCCTCTGTTCCTCCCCCTGCTTGTGCTTGCTTTCTCTCTTTCCCACTCTCAAATAAATAAATAAATAAAATATTAAAAAAAAAAAAGATTTCATTTGATTTTTGCTTCAACTGTGTTACATTCTTCTTTCTACCTTTCTTTACTTTGATTTGTTCCTGGAGGGATAAAGATAAAGTGCTATGGTAGTTTAAACAATGATTACTTCTCAATCTTGAGTCTGGGAATCGTTGAGGAGACAGTGGAATTCAGGCTGGATCTTGAAGAGGAATACTATCTCATGATTATGTATAGATTAAAAAAAAATAATAAGAGGTGATGGGGAAAGACATTTCAGGAAGATGGAATAACACAAGGAATCCAGGCAAGTGAAAAGTATATAGGAAACAATGGATAGTTCACATTGTGAAATATACCAAAAAAAAACAAATATACCAACTATAACCTTTAATTTAAATGTACTAAAGTCTCCTGCTAAAAGACAAATGTCCTGCCTTTGTGTTGTGTTTGTCAAATTGGAGTTTTGTCTAATTTGTCTATATTTAATATATTTTGAAGCTATGTTATTAGGTACAGTTTTAGAACTGTTTCTGATGACTGAATATGTTGAATTTATTCCAGAATACAAGAAGACTTTAATATTAGACAATAATATAATGAATCACATTAACTTGATTAAATCATGAAATGTCATGATTGTATCAGTAGTTTAAGAAAAATCACGAGGGGGGCACCTGGGTGGCTCAGTGGGTTAAGCCTCTGCCTTTGGCTCAGGAATGCCTCAGGATTTTGAGGAATGCCAAGGTCCTGGGATGGAGCCCCATATCAGGCTCTCTGCTCAGCAGGGCGCCTGCTTCCTCCTCTCTCTCTGCCTGCCTCTCTGCCTACTTGTGATCTCTGTCAAATAAATAAATAAAATCTTAAAAAAAAATCACGAGGAGAAATTTAATAATGATTCCTGATTTTTAAATTTTTTTTTGTCAGTTTAGGAATAGAAGATATGGGACACCTGGGTGGCTCAGTCAAATAAGTGTCTGACTGGATTTCAGCTCAAGTCATGATCTCAGGGTTGTAAGATTGAGTCTCCCCCACCCCCACACTGAGCTGCACACTAGGCATGGGGTCTGCTTAAGAGTCTCTCCCTCTTTCTCTCTATACCACCCCCATCCTCTCTCCCTCTCAAAAAAAAAAAAAAAAAAAAAAAGAAGAAGATAATTTTCTCAACTTTATAATGGTAGCTACCCAAGAAAAGCATAGCAAAAGTCATTCTTAGTCGTGAAACATTAGAAACATGCCTTTAAGAATAAAGAATGAGAGTAGGATGTCATATTATTCAATATTGTCCTTGGGATCTAGTGGCACAATAAGAAAATAAAAAGAAATAAACACAAAAGAACTTGAAAGGTAAATGCAAAGTTCTTCTTTATGAAAATGATAAGAAACCCAAAATTATCATCTAATTCACCTATCAAAGTTTGCTAAATCTGTAAAATTAATGCACAAATTTATCAAAGTCACCAGACATAAGATCAACATATGAAAGTATATTTCATTTTCTATCACCAGTAATAGTTATAAAATACTAAATGAAACCATTTATGATCCTAACAAGAATAATAATGTATCAGTCCATAATAAACATAAGATGCACAGATCTTTTATGGAGTAATTATAAAATGTATTGAAAGACAGTAAAAAAAATGTACGTTAATTGGAGAAATGCACTATACTCATGAACAGAAAGATTCTTAAAGATGTCATAGCTCTTAACATTGATCTAGGCCTATAGAGTTTGTTGTGTAAATTAACTTGTAACTTGCATGGAAAAGAAAAGAGCCAAGAATAGCCAAGACACCCCAAGTTACTATAGTTTCAGTGAGCTTCTCCTTTACTGTTAAGGTACATTGTTAAGGTGCAATGTTAAGGTACATTGAAAATCAAATTACAGTGTACGTTATGTGACGCTGTTGGATACCAATTCCAAGTGACTTTCAGCCAGTCCACCATTAACTCAACCATGATCATTCAATTATTTTGCCATGTACACACAGTGGCATTTTTAGAGCCGAACTCATTCTTAGGTTTCATGTTGTAGCTAAAATTGATATATGGAGATAATTTTCAGTTATCAGTAATTATGTGTATTATCAGACTGATAAGCTAATTTTTATCACTTGTGCTCACTATCATGATCTCTTTAACACCATTAACATTGTCAATATGATTTTGAGGAATGTTTCTAACTTAACGGTTTCACAAGGATTTTCAATTTACCATTATTACCGTTTCTGCTTTTTCCTCAAATGAATCATGTAGCATTGCAGGTAAACAACTTCTATTTCAAATTATCCTGAAGGAACTGACAATGTAAATCTTACCGATCGTCTTGTACAATGCATGAACAGATCACACCATTCTCTCATTACTTTAAAGTTTCTGTTATCTATTCAAAGGGGTGCCGGCAAATTTTCTCTGGTTGCATTTCTTGATACATGATAAGCAATCTGTTTGTATTAATCTCAGTAATAAACTATGACATAGCTCTATCGACCTTTGCAGTTCTCATAGAAAACTTAGTTGTTTTACAGCACAATCTGGGAATACAATCATTCTTCCAAAAACTATTCAGTTCAGACTAATCAATGTACAAATTCACTGCATAAATTTCCTGCCTTTTGGCATACATAATAGCTGTCTGTTTTTATGCCAAATTATGGCTCTCTATTTATACCTGTAGATATGCAATTGTTAATGTATCTTAATATATATCTTTTTATATTGAAATGGCAGTTAAATTTAACAAAAGTGGGACAAGCAAAGCCCGTAGTTGAACTGATGTGAACCTGAGAGGTGCCCTAACCAAGTTTGCACCTTTGTGGACAATGACGAGGTCAGGAACACCACACAGCTAGGAGTGATATGGAGACACATCACATGTAAGATGTGGTTTGATTTCAGAAGTGTTAAAATATGAAAAGATGTATTTTGGAACCAATAAAACACTCTATCCTCCATTCCTGGGGTGAAAGAGAAGGCAATTTGGAAGGAGGCAGAAGCACAAGTCAATGCTGCAGCCGAGAATTAATGAGTTCTCATATCCTGCAGCTGGTCTTTCTCCTCAGAAGAATAAATTAGAGAAATAAGAAAAGGACCGTGAATTAATAAGTCAGAGATCATTCCCTTGAAAGGTTGTTCCACAAATTCTTGTTCATCTGGGCTCCCTCCAAAGGCTGGTTTTGCACACTAGGGGGCTCTAACACACAACATGTCAAATGAAATACTGGTAGCCTGTTCTTTAAAAAAAAAAAAAAAGTTTTCTCAACAAATATTTACTGAGCATGAATTGTTAGGCTCAGAGTGAGGAAAATAAAAACGAGTACGTTCTATACTCAGCCTATAGGAGACTGACAGTTTGGTATAGGAAATGAAGCACATACGAAAGTTAAAATGAAGGGAGGCATGAAACAGTGTTAGAAAACAGAAACAAAGAATTATAAACTGTCAAAAGAACAGTGAATCCTTCCTTAGATCAGCTTAAAAATCTTTGACTTGGTAAAAAGAAAATTAAACATCTCCCTAAGTGAAATGGTCAGACCCTGTATTTCAAGGGACCATCCTGACTGGGGTGCGGGAAGGATGGGACCTGAGACCCTGGCCCCTGGAGAGCACCCTCGAGGGGCTGCCCTTGTTCAATCACTGACACCGGCTCTTCTCCTCCTGCCTTTCTCTCTCCTTCCCTTCTCTTCCTAGACATCCCTTCTTTCGTCGTCTTCTTTCTTGGAAGATTCCAGACTCTAATGACCTGGCAGCAACTCTACTATATGACCTTAATCTCATGGGCAAGGCAAATTCTGGGACGTCTTCTTTTCCCAGAAAATATGACAACTATCAAGACCCCTAACTAATATGACTGCTCTTTCTTTCTTTCTTTCTTTCTTTCTTTCTTTCTTTCTTTCTTTCTTTTTTTTTTAAGATTTTATTTATTTATTTGACAGAGATTGAGATCACAAGTAGGCAGAGAGGCAGGCAGAGATGGTGGGGGAAGAAGGCTCCCTGCTGAGCAGAGAGCCCCATGCAGGGCTTGATCCTAGGACCCCAGGTTTATGACCCGAGCTGAAGGCAGAGGCTTTAACCCACTGAGCCACCCAGGCGCCCCAATATGACTGCATTTTCTATTGCGGCTAAATTGCAATAGGATGCTCAGAGCCCTCTGAATTAGGGAGGCAAATTTGTAGACCAGGAGCAGAAACAGGACTGCAGAAATACTGACCTCTAACCTTTACCATCACACATACACATTTTTGCTCACTTCCTTCCTGGGGCTTCTTTTCTGTTTCATTTTCTGTACTCCTAAACCACCCAAAATTACAATCTTGGGAACATTTTGAAATTTCTTTCAACAATCTGAGAGGTCTACTCTGTTATAGGAGGTCGAGGTAAAAAAATTATTGGCTTTCTCATTTTTCGTTTACCTTCTTAATGGAGAAACAGCTATTTGAATGAAGATTTATCTTATTTATTCAAAATTTTTAACTTAAAAGAACCATCAGACTTAAAAAGCTGTAAAAATTGTATTCCCGTAGAATCTTTACTCAGAGCCAACAATCATTGATATATATTTTTTAAAGATTTTACTTATTTATTTGACAGAGAGAGAGAGATAGCAAGAGCAGGAACACAAGCAAGCTTCCCACTTAGTAGGGATCCCGATGCGGGACTTGATCACAGGACCCTGAGATCACGACCTGAGCGGAAACCAAGAGTCTGAGGCTTAACTGACTGAGCCCAGCAGGTGCCCCAATCCTTTACTCTTAAAATCTTCAGCATTCATCTCCTAACAGCAAGGACTTTTTTCTATAAAACCATAGTGCAAAAATAATTTCAGAAATTTAATGTTGATATAATAGTATAATCCAATATAAGTTTATATTCAAATTTCACCAATTGTCCCAGTAATGTCCTTTATAACTTTTTTTCCCCTGTTCTAAGATCCCATCTAGGATCATTTTGAATTTAACATCATGTCTTTTTAGTCTCTTTCAACCTGGAACTATTCCTCTACCTTTATCTTTAATGTTGAAATTTAAGAGTTCTGGTCAAATTAATGTCTCTGAATTTGGATTTGTCTGATATAGTCTCATGATTAGATTTGGTTAATAGATTTTTGTCAGGAATGCTACAGATTCTGAGACATTATATCAGAAGGCATAAGATTCCCCTCCTTAGGGATTGAATTTTTTTTAAATCCTCAAGCAATGCCAGTGGGCATTTCCCCACTGCCTGCCCAACAGAGTGTGTTGTCAAGCTTTTAAATTTTTAAATCAATGTGATAGGTGTAAATGACATCTTAATATTGTTCTTAAAAATGTTTATTAAAGTAGAATTCAAGAAGAATAACATGAATCCATTTTAAGTGCATAATGTGATGAATTTGACAAACCATGTAAGATCTAGACGATGCCTGTGGTTCTAAAAAGTTTCTTATTACCCTTTTCAGTAAATCTCCCCAAATTCCAGTCCCAGGCAATTGCTGATCTGCTTCCTGACACAATATATTAATTTTTTGTACTCTAGAATTTCATATAAATGGAATCACATAGTGTGTACACATTTGTGTCGGGAAGGAAGGGGATACTGGTGGTATCCTTATGATAGATTAGACAAAGGAAATGATTTATTATTTTGAATATAGTCCCATTTGTATATACAGGCTAGATAGTCTATGCATGCAAATAGATTATAAATTTAGATTATAAACAAAGCTGAATTTTTCTAATTTAAAAAAAAATACAGTCTCTATTCTAAATTTTCTCTTTGGTCTTACTATGCCAACATCCTAAGCCCAGAAAGAATGATAGAAATATAGTATCTCTAAAAATCCCAAGAGATCATTTGAATAAGCTCCAACCTTATTATTAAATGACATTTTATAAACCTCTGTGACAAAGATTCTGCATCTTCCAAAGGAGTTACTCTCCATTTTAGAGAAAACTTCTTTCTCCTTGGGAAACTATAGCGGAATCAATGGTTCGTTCTTAACTTTTCCCTGTGTAATAGGTGTCCATTCCAAGGCTCATGAGAAACAAAAATTGTATCTATGATGCTATATTTATTGCTGACTTGACTTGGTGTTAGTGCTGCTTTTCACAAATTAGGTGTGAAGCGCCCCTCCCACATCAATCTCTATGTATTCCATATTCAGAGCTAAGCTTCTTGGCAATGATAATCAATACATGTGCGGGGCTCAAAAGGAGAAAAGCAATTACTCTTCATACTTCAGAGAAACACCCACACTGTGGGTACAAAATAGTTCCCCAAACTGAACTTCATCTGCATAAACTATGTCTCTGAATCAACAGCTAAGTGAAAAAATAAAACCCTGGTATTTAAAGGCAGTAATACTTTGGTTCAGTGGCCTTTTGATTAGACAGACTTGGGGGTTGCTTGGAAAGGACACACTGAGAAGAGAGAGGGTGCATGTGTGATTGGCAGGCAGTGAGGGTGGAGAAGACGATGGCGTGTTTCACTACCAAAACGATAAACCTACAGCATAAATGACCTTAGCAAGAAAGACACAAACATAATTACATGATATTTCCCTTAGTTTTTTTTTTTTTAAAGAATTTTTTTTTTAATTTTTAAAGGTTTATTTATTTATTTTGCTGAGAGAGAGAGTGAGAGTGGGGGTGGGGGGGGCAGAGAGAGAGGGAGAGAATCTTAAAGCAGGCTCCCTGCTGAGCATGGAGCCCCTCACAGGGCTCAATCTCTCAATGCTGAGATCGTGACCTGAGCTGAAACCAAGAGTGGGATGTTAACAGATGCCACCCAGGCACCTGGGTATTTCCAACAATTTTAGATTATTAATTGAAAAGCAACAGGCGGGCCTGGGTGGCTCTGTTGGTTAAGCATTTGCCTTCGGCTCAGGTCATGATCCTGGGGGCCTGGAATGAAGCCCCAAATCAGGTTCCTGCTCCGCAGGGAATCTGCTTCTCCCTCTTCCTCTGCCCCTCCCCCTGCTT
Source organism: Mustela nigripes (assembly GCF_022355385.1). NCBI lineage: Eukaryota > Metazoa > Chordata > Mammalia > Carnivora > Mustelidae > Mustela > Mustela nigripes. The sequence continues at coordinate 71,699,337 of NC_081562.1, forward strand.
GTTCTCTCTCCCTCTCTCTCTAATAAATAAATAAAATCTTAAAAAAAAAAAGAAAAGAAAAACTATGAATTGAAAAGACTTCTAACAATTTATAAAGAAAGATAAACGATTTATCAGATAATTTCAGTAGCAACATTCAAGACCCACCTCATATTGAACACACACAAACACAGTAAATAGCAAAGAGTGTTGCAAAAGTCTTTGTTCATCAGGTTCTGGGTACTGAAATATTTTCCTCAATAATTTTAACAGCTTCACTGAGGTATATTTGGTATACAAGCAACTGCACATATTGAAAGAACAGAACACAGTGGGCATAGGGACACACCTGCAAAGTCATCACCACAACCAGCACAATGAGCACATCAGTCACACCTGGAAGATTCCTGGCGCCCCTTCATGGTTCTCCCTCCTGCCCCTCCCCACCGTTTTTGAACCTCGCGCAACCCCAGCCATATTCCGTCATCACAGACACATTTACATTGTTCAGAATGTTATATAAGTAAAGTCATGCAGTATATATTCTTTGTTGTCTGGCTTTTTTATTAAGCAAAACTCTTGAGATGCATGCACGCGGTGGCTTGTTCAGTCCGTTTTATTGAGTAGTACTCTGTCACACAGATGCACACATTTTTTATCCACTTACCTCCTGATGGACATTTATTGTTGTTGTCTTCACTTTTGGGCTATTACAAGTCAAATTGCTATGAGCTGTTGCTTTTCTTAGCGTGGAGAGATTTTTTTTTTTTTTTATCCTCATCTCTCTCTCAAACAGGAAAATGAAAGATAGCCTGAGAAGCTACGTATTTAAATGATAAATGAAAGGCAACATGTTTGCTTAGGGAAGTCCAGTTAATTTCTAAATGTTTAGTATAAAAAAGAAGGCATATGTCTGTGCCTTCTACGTGGCTCTCTTCACTCATTTACATCACATCCCCAGCCTCTGTGGGTGTGACTCGATCTTGTAATGACCCCAGATGAGAAACGGACCCCTCCCTCTGGCCCCCAGGACTCTCCAGCGCAGAGACCCAAGCTGATCTTTTAACCTCACCTTCTGCTGCTCCTAGTCTATCTTTAACCTAGGTTGTCGCTGAACTCTTCAGGCACTGTCCTTGAGGTGTACAGTTTCTCTCCTGCAGAACCCCCACACCATTTTTAGAAATGGCGACACACCTCCACTTTGTGAAAATCTTCCTGTCTTCAAATCCTTTGTCAAAGGCCACCTCTCCATGGAGCCATTACCAGTCTGTTCCTCTGACAAGCTTTTTCTTTCCTCAACTAACACAGCCCTGTGCTTCCACCGAACGCGACCCTGGATTCTGCTCTAGGTTTTTATTTCCCACTGGGGATTATGCCTGTTTCTGGAAGACCTCAAAGATGCAAATAAAGTTTTTAGGAGCAGAAGAGAGGAAAGAGAACATATTTATTAGGACAATAAAGAGCAGATATAAACTTCTGATATTTAAAGATTTATTACCGGGACATTTTACTCACACATGTGTACACACTCACACACACACACATGCTCTTGCACAGATACAACTCAGAGGATACCGCCTAGTGATTAAGAACTGGGGCTTTCAAGTTAATATTTAACACTGACCGTAGTAGTCTAGCTAAGTATATTCTTAAGTAAATTGTAATCCCACTGAGTCTGTTTTTATCACTAAAGAAATATGAGTTTAATAGTATTTCTTTGATAGTGTTGTGGGGAGTATTAAGTAAAGATAGGCAATAGAACACTTAGCACAATGGCTGACATGTAGTAAGTACACCATAGATGGTACCTCTTGTGAGAGTGGCAATATTTTCAACATAATTAATATACTTTCTTCTTTTGAATTTCCAAGCACATGAACTATACCTCAGAACCCCTAGAGATTGGGAAAGGGAATGAACAATTATACAAAAGAAAAGCAAATAGGAGTCATTTTCCATATTGAAAGTAGAATTACGCAACAAGACATGTTCTTATAAACCAAAATATCATTTTGAAGGAGGATTTAAATACTTCCTTGAACATTCGCTCCCCTCCCCTTCTAATTTTTCTTAGCACGTCAAGGCTAGTCTCTTTGCCATCCTAACCAGGGCTTCATGGTTAGTTACTCTTATGGGGGTCTGGACAGTAAGATCAATGTGGAGAGTCTGCCCCTTTCTGGCCCCAGGGGATTATGGGAAGAAGCGAGTGAGGAGATCTGGATTTGCATGACTTGCTGATTGCAGTTGTCGTTTCTCAGTCACCCCTGGGACACAAGCCAAAGCCCTTGCTCTAGCTCCAGCATTGCCATTGGCTTGGTTGTCACACCATGAGGGGTCCCCAGCTCTCTCTCAGAGAGGAGAAAAGCACTCCTTGGAAGGGGAGCTGAAAGGGGTTTCCTGACCCATACAAGTAGAACAATTTGGGCCACCATTCAGTTTTTGAGCTACCAAGTGTCTCTCACAGGACCATCCAGTGTTACCTCTAAACACATTTCTTTCTTTCTTGATCAGGCATCCTTTCATGGCCTTCCTCCATCTCAGGATGGGTTTACTCAAAAAGTGTATCTAGCCCTCATCTCCCCTATCCATTTTCTATAATGAAAATAATTTCATATTTGAGGATATGAATAATATATGTTCCCAGTAGAAAAAATTCAAGTCATCATTATTATGTATATAAACAAGAAACTGATACTTGAAATCCTTTCATCCTGAGATAACCACCATTAAAATTTAATGCTTTTCCTTTCATATATCTCTTTATGCATATAGACATGTATAGGCATTTATTATATGTATATGTAATTTCGCCTAGTTTATATCATATCATGCTTGCTGTTTTGTGAGGAAAACTCTACTTGTTCTGTGTTTTTTTGTCTCTTTCTTCCTTTCCTTCTTTGCACACTTCTATAGCTATTCACACGTGATAACTAGCCCTACCTTTCTCTTACTGTATTATCATTTGCACACAAATACATAGTGTGCCATACATAACTAGAGAGAAATTGAGGCTTGAGGGCTACTGTTTCCTTTGTAAAAACAGGACCGAATGGTGTACATTTTCTTTGTCTACTGCTTACACCTTCAATGCATCTTTTTAATGGTAACATAATATTTCCCAGTATGGCTGGATCCAAATTCATAAAACCATTTCTTTACCGACAGGAGTAAGATGTGTGAGTAAGACATTGTCTCCAACTTAGGAGGGTTTAACTTATGATTTTTCAACTTCATGTTTGTAAGAAAGCAATATGCATCTAACAGAAACCATACTTGGAATTTCAAAATTTGGTCTTTTCCTTGGCTAGTGATATGCAGTATAAGACTTGTGACGCTGGGCGACGGCTGTAAGCGGAGTTCCTGTTCAGCCGCGCCATCACGAGGGTAAACAGTCAGTGCTGACCACCATTCTGTGTTCCCTTTAGGTATAGTATTCAGTAAATTTCATGTCATGTTCAACACTTTTTATAAAACAGGTTTGTGTTACATGATTTTGTCCAAGTGTAGGCTAATATAAGTGTTCTGAGCATAAACTGTTTAAGGGAGACTAGGTTAAGCTGTGATGGTTGGTAGATTAGGTATAGTAAGTGCGTTTTCAACTTCTGATATTTTCAACTTATCATGAGTTTATAGGGACAGAAGCCCATCATAAGTTGAGGAAAATCCTGTGTACTTATATGCCATTTGGATCTGTAGTTTGTCTCAAACTTTTTGTCATTTAAAATTTTTTTTAAATCAGTTTTTAAATCTTTTTCTTATAGATGATAATGTCATACATTTGGAAATATTTTCACAATATTTATTTATCTTTTGATTTGTGATATCTATTCCCACTAAATACTTATATTGTATCCTGTCAAAAATGTCTTTTTTTAATGTCTTATATTCAAATGTTAAACCTCCTGGAGCCGTCTTCCATTTTTATTATTTTTACCTTATTTCTTTAATTTTTGCTCTGTGTTTTATCATTTTTCCTTCAGTAGTTTTTCTAGGCTACCTATTGCGTATTTATCTGTAACCAATTTCTCCTTTGATTCATCTTCTGAATTTTGAATCCTAAATATTTCATTTTAAAAGGTCTTTTTTAAAGGTTTTAATAGACTCTCCTTAAATGTTCTTATTATTTATTTTCTAAACTTACATTGTCACTTATCTCTTCCAGCAATTCTAATTCACCAAATCCTTCCAGATCTGGGTGTTTTGTTCATAGTTTTTCTTTCCAGCTGCTCGCTTGTAATTATCAGTCACTTGCTCATGGTTTTCCACCCTTAGACCTCCATTCTGTTAGGTACCCCATGTTGGCAGCAAACCTATCAGTGGTGGGAGATACAGCATGCTCTGCTCCTATGGACCAGAAATGCACCCCCTGACCAAACGAATACACCTGATCCAGATACCAAGCCAAGGGCTGTCTCTTCACTACAAAGCATCACAGGGAAAGAATGAAGAAAAGGAAGAAAGGAAGGAAAGAAGGGAGAAAGGAAGACAGAAAGACCGACAAAGAAAGACAGCAGAAGGAAGGAAAGAGCAAAATGGTAGAAAGGTTATTTGGTAGAGGGCTCTAGCCAACATTCAGCATCGTCTCCTCCTCACCGTAAGTCAGTCATCTTGGAACACCAGCTCAGTCTTCACATTCCTCCAGCCCTCGCTATCATGAGAAGACTCTAAATGAGAATTTCCCAGTGAAATCATAAACTATGACAGACCATACACTGTTGTCTGAAGATACTACGTTTTAGGAGTGGTTGATTAGAGGCGCCTGGGTGGCTCAGTTGGTTAAGTGCCTGCCTTTGGTTCAGATCATGATCCCAGGATCCTGGGATCAAACTCCGTCTCAAGCCCCCCATTAAGCCCCACATCTGGCTCCCTGCTCAGCAGGGACTCTGCTTTCCGCCCCCACCCCTGCCCTTCCCTCCCAGCTTGTGTTCTCTCTCTTGCTCGCTCACACTCTCGCTCTCAGATAAATGAACAAAATCCTTTTTTTTTTTTTTTTAAAGGAGTGGTTTGTTATTCAGCAAATAGATGATAAAATGGAGATGGGTACTTGCATCTGAAGTGTTTTTATAACAAAAACCTACAGCATGTAACATTGACTTGGGGACTAGGCAGTGAGAAGAAACCTGACAAGCCACCAGAAACTTAACAAATTCTTGGTAAGACAGTGATTAAGAGAGTCATGTGGGTGGCTTAGTGGGTTAAAGCCTCTGCATTCGGCTCAGGTCACAATCTTGGGATCCTGGGATTGAGCCCCACATCGGGCTCTCTGATCAGCGGGGAGCCTGCTTCTCCCTCTCTCTCTGCCTGCCTCTGTGCCTACTTGTGATCTCTCTCTCTCTGTCAAATAAATATATAAAGTCTTTTTTTTTTTTTTTAAAGACAGTGACTAAGATAATGATAGAGTGATTATTGGAGGCTGAATGAAAGAGGATATGAATCATATATTGAAGAACAATTAGCAACACTCTTCCCTGCAAAATAGGAAGAGTACTTGACACACATGTGGCTTTGTGAAGGAGATTATCAGGAAAAATGCTGAAAGAGATAACTGGTATCTTCTATTGCCTATAATAAAAATAGGAAGGGAGTTGAACTAAAGAAGAAACTGCCCAGGTTTTAATTAGAATCTAGTGGAAACAGAGGGGGGCCCATGACAGTCTTTCCAGTGAGCAAGATGGTCTCAAAGTAAGGAATGACACCAGAACAAAAATCACATCCATAACACCACCAGCAAAACACATTCTCAAGGTGAAAATGAGGTTAAGGATGTGGTCATAAGATCCTTTAATGACACCTCAGAGAGATTAAAACATGTTTGTGCCTCACAGACTTCATAGGTAGGCAACAAGCTTTTAAGAATCTTAAGGGCTTAATTGAATTTCAATAAAATAAGATTTTAAAAAAGACTCTTAAGGGCACATGTGTCAAATATTACCTGCTAGACAAATATTACCTTAAGGTTTCTAAGAACCTTAAAGACATAATCTCCAAGCACTCCCATGCTCATCCCAAAGGAGAATGCAGCCTATTTGTGGATGTGGCTTTTGTCTCACAGAGGGAGCACCAACAGTAGCCACAGAAAACCTAGATACTGTTTTTTAAGCAAATGAACAAACAAACCAACACCGTACGTGGACTTAAAGGGACAGAGACAACTCTACAGGAAAAGAGCTATAGGCCCCCAACCTTCCAGAGGCATGAGTCAGCCTGAGAAATCAGCTCAGCTGTTGAAGTGTTATTTCTTTTTTTTTTTTTTTTAATTTTTTAGTTTTTTATAAACATGTATTTTTATCCCCAGGGGTACAGGTCTGTGAATCGCCAGGTTTACACACTTCACAGCACTCACCAAAGCACATACCCTCCCCAATGTCCATAACCCCACCCCCCTTCTTAAGTGTTATTTCTGATGGAAAAGGAAGATGTCTCAAAACCTAGAGCTTAGATCACAAAGCCTAGAGCCATCCAGAATCACGGATAGGGAGAACTGGACTCCATGAAATTTCTATCGTCCTCCAACAGTTATGGGCTTCCTGTCCTTTGCCTTTTTAAATGAACGTGTCTCATACCCTTGTTCCTGTTGTATGGTGGGGTGTAGGAGAAGATAACCGGTCTCTTTAATTCATAAGTCTAAAGATTGAGAGAATTGTATTGCAGAAGCTGCACTCAAGGAGCTTCCACAAAGGGAATGGCCCCAAGACCCATTGATTGGACCTGATTTAGGAAATGAGATCACAGACGGGAAGCCTGACCCTGACAACTGACCGAGTGGGACCTTGGAGGCCTTGCGAAGGTTGTGAGAGCGTTTTGCTGCCAGGAGGGAAATGAGACATTGGAAGTCAGAGAACCCTGTAACAGCTAGTTTCCACCAATGGCTCTGTGAACTACACTTCCCAGTGTTCATCCGCATGTGGTCCTCTCCCGGCAATGAGTCTGGGCTGATCCTGTATCATCGGTAGAATATTGCTGAAGTGATGTCACACGACTGCCAAGACTAGGTCATAAGAAACCTTGCAGTTTCTGCTTTGGTCTTTTGGAGCACTCCCTCTAGGAATGCTCCCATTCAAAATCTAGCCACCATGCTGTAAAAAGCCCAAGCCACGTGGAAAAGCCACGCAAAGCTCTCTGACAGAGAGCCCCATCTAACCTCCCAGTAAACAGCCGTGTGATCAAGCTGTCTTCTGTGAGGAGCCCAGTCAGGTCTTCAGAAAAATCCAGTACTTAACTACAATTTGACAACAACTGCCTGACAGCAACTGGCTTGTTGTTAAGGATTTTATTTATTTATTAGAGAGAGAGAGAGCAAGCGAGAGAGAGTGCCCAAGTTGGGGTAAGGGGGAGGAACAGAGGAAGGGGGACAAGCAGACTCTGCACTGAGCAGGAAGACCCACTCAGGGCTTGATCTCCAGAACTTGGGATCATGAACTGAGCCCAAAGCAGATGCTTGACAGACTGAGCCACCCAGGTGCCCCTGCCTGAGAGGTCTGAAGCAAGAACTGTTAAACTGAAAATGGTCAATCCACAGGATTGTAAAAGATAACAAATCAGTTGCTTTGAAGTCATTACATTTTATGGTGGTTTGTAGCAAGCTTCAGACAGATAGAATACTGTCATACACCTTTATGATATGACTGTAGCCAATTTCTACTCCTACCAGTGAAGTATGACAATATCATATGTAGGCAAAGATATGACTCAACTATAATTCTTATTAATTTTGCTGGTCAGGGATTCTGGTGAATATACTGTTACTCTGAATGTACCTGTGAATCTCTCATAAAAGTAAATGAGGGCTATTAAAAAAAAAAGTCAAATGCTTAGGAAAAGGATAAGACCATGCTTTATGATCCTTTATTTTTAAGAAACTTCAACGCAGTATTCTAAAGCATATTGGCCACCCGGCTTACTTAAACTGCCTCAGTTTACACATCTGTAAAGTAAAAGCAATCCTAGATTCCTGCAGTGTCACAATAAGCATTAGAAATCTGACAGGGAATTTAGTAGATGCATATTATAACTTCCCGAGCTTTTCAAGGCATCTATGAGAGAAAAAGTTTAGATTCTTCCACTTTTCTTGATTTTCCTGCAGAAAATCCAATAGAGGTCAGTAAAAGATGGGGGTTGGGGAGTGGGTAGGGATTGGAGATGGTAGCAGAGCCAGTGTTAGAGGGAGGAATGAAGTCACCTTGCCCCACTCTTCCTTAACCCTTCCTCACCCATGTGCCACCTCACAAATCCAAAATAAGCAAACGTTAAAAAAAAAAAAAAAAAAAAAAAAAAAGACTGTCTAGAAAAGTCATTCCTTCAGAAATCAGGCAGGTAAAGCCCAACAGGGCTACAGGGAATAGGGAATGGTGAGGACTAAAGCAAACAGGATTGGCCAAGCCAATGCAGTTCAAATGTAATTTTTCGAATGGCAAAATAAACACAAAATATGCAACCTGAATCTGGCCTATGGGATTGTCGCTTTAGGGACTTGACTTGCTCCTTCATCCACTGTGTCTAATTGGCCACTAACTCCTAGAGATTCTACCTTGGAGGCACTGTCAGCTCTGCTTATCTTTCCTCATCCCCATCTGCATCTGCTTGAGTTGCAATCTTCAGTCTGGATTAACTGCAACCCACCTCCATCCTGCTGGCAGATGGGTCTTTTTAGGATGTAATCTGAGCTCTTCCCTCCATGCTTAAGGTCTTTGGTGGCTCCCATAGCTCTCTGGACAATGTCCAGACTTCTTGGTTTAGTGCAAAGGCCTTCCAAGATACAGCCTATTTCTCTACCTTACCTTTTCGGCCTTTCCCTGGGTCTATGCTATACCCACACTCAACAGTGTAGACTTGGCCCATTTTTTAATGGGTTTGTTTTGTTACTGAATTGTAAATGTTCTTGACATGTTCTGGACTCAAATCCCTTACTGGATATATGACTTGCAAAAATTTTCTTGAATAAATATATCATCATTTCCTTCCTAATTTTGAATCATTACTAGAGATTTTAAATGTTTATTTTATTTTTATTTTTTAATTTTTAAAAAGACTTTATTTATTTATTTGAGAGAGAGCAAGAGCGGGATGAAGGGCAGAAGGAGAAGCAGACCACCTGCTGAGTAGGATGCCCAATGCGGTGCTCTATCCCAGGATCCAGTGTCACGACCTAAACTGAAGGCAGATGCTTAACCTACGGAGCAATCCAGGTGCTCCTAAACATTTATTTTATTTTTAAAATAATTGTCATTATTTATGGCTGTTTCATCAGGGAATGGGTCCACAGAGTTTATCATGCCAATGTTGTGGGAGTAGATCTTCCCATAATGCTAATTTTAATTTCCATTTCCTCAATAACTGCTGATGTTAAACACTTTTCCAAAGGCTTATTCAGGGGTATGCTCTTTTGTTGTTGTTGTTGAGTTGTTTGATTTTTATGTTATTGATTATTAGGAGTAATTTAAAGAGTCTGGAAGTGAGTGTAATGTTGAATATATGTAATTACAGTATTTTCTTCCTAGCCTTTTACTTTCTTAATGGTGTCTTTTAATTGACAAAGGCTCTTAATTTAATCAGTCCCAACTATAATTTTTTTTCTTTAATAATTAGTGCTTTTGTGTATCATATTTAAAAACAATTTACCTGCCAAAAGCTCATGAAAATATTCTGTTTTCCCCCTGGAAACTTTTTTTTTTTTCAATTTAATTCTATGATCCAGCTTGAATTTTTCTTTGCATATGATGTAAGATAAGATTTTTTTTTCTCCATATGAATCTAACTGAACAAAACAACATTTATTCAAATGACCATCTTTTTTTTTTTTTTTTTTTTTTTTTTTTTTACTGAATTATACCTTTGTCATGAATCAACTGACCTTTTAAATGTGGGTCTTTTCCTGTACTCTTTATTCCATTCCATTGATCTATATATGTATCTTTGAGCTCAGGCCACTCTGTCTTAACTAGTGTTGCTTTATGCTAAAGCTTAAAATCTGATAATCTAAGTCTTACAAGTTTGATCTTTAAGATTTCCTTGGCTCTTCTGCTTTTGCATTTTCATATAAATACTTGTCAATTTACACACGTGCACACGCACACACACACACCTGTTGAGATTTTGATCAAACAGAATTGACTTTGTAGATCAATAAGGAGAATTTTGACATTTGAATAATATTGAGTGTTCTGGTCCATGGACATGGTATATTTCTCTTTTTACTTAGGTCTTCTTTAACTAGTTTTAGTAATAGTTTGTGATTTTTCAATGCCTTGCATATCTTTTCTTAGATTTATTTCTAGACATTTGATTTTTTTCATATTATTGTAAATAGTAGTGTTTTTCAAATTTTATTTTTCAGTTGGGTTGGCTAGAATGTAGAAATACAATTTGTTTTCATCATCTAGCAACCACGCCCAATTTACATGTTTATTCTAATTGTAGCTTCTTTAGAATTTCCTATGTATATGATTATTCTGAATCTCATTTCTGCCACTATCATGAATATCTTTCTTCTTTAATTATTTCTTCCACAGTAGACCTCTACTTTTTTATGCTCAATAAAATGCTGGTCATTTCCTGGTTGACATACATTTCTTTTGATGGTTAGACAAGCAAACAAAAAAATTCACTGTGGTTCACTGAAGTTATTGGGCACTTTGTTGCCATATGTCATTGAATCCAGAATATAACAATATTAGTGAGAAAACCAAAGAATGACTCAGACAAGAATTTTGCTTAATTCAGCCATAAACTTCTATACAACAAAACTCAAGATACCTATTTTCTGGCTTGGGTTTCCTGAGTCCCGTGTTATCTTTCTTAAAGTATTTCCCATGAAGTTAATCTTTAGTCTCAAGTTTATCTGCGAATTCTGAGAAAAATTTATATTTTCTCACTCCCTTTTCTCCTCATCTAGCAATGCAATACATATTAGCTACTTCCTCACTATGTGTTAATATTAACATGACATTCAACTTTTCTTGTCCTTTCCAAAGTGACATAATCCCTTATCGCCACTAATTCTTTTCTTTTTAAGGCCAAAGGATTTGATTAACTCTGGTCCTTTCAGATAATAATTACATTCTGATAGCTTGATAGCCTTATATGTAAACTATTTTGAATGTCAAGTTGGAGGAAATATTTTGTAATGTGTTATCAAGAAAGTGACATCATTTTCACAGTAGACTTTGACTTAGTTATGGTTTAAAAATTACTCCTGTGAAGAATTGCAAAACGTATATATATACATATTCCTCTAGCTGAAAGACCAGTTTAGTAATTCTAAGATTATCCTGCCACTGAGCTAGGATTAACATCAAGGAATTTACTTATTCTGTGCCTTGTGTAAAGTTAGTGTTTAGTAATACTTTTTAGTTCATTTGACGAAAGATGTCATTCCAGAACCAGTCAAGTGTTCTTCATAAATTCAAGGGGATTCTCTTTTCTACTATGTCTTCAGAAGAACTTCTAAATTCCCTGGATTTTTTCAATGCAAGAGAAGATGATGTGTTTCTGGTGTCCTATCCAAAATCTGGTAAAGTTTATTTTAATGTATTTTTAAATGTATAAATACATTTTAAAATGTGTGAAATATAAGAAATAAGTATAATGTAATATTCTACTATATCAAAATATAATAATAATATAATAATATAGTAGACTACTCTATAGAAATATAATAATTTTTACAAAACATTTATTTTTCAGAATTTATCCATAGGAAATTTAAGTATCCTAAATGCTCATTTTAATGAAAAAGTTTGACAGTAGAAAGCTGAAAACTGTGTTTCAAGAAAATTCAAATAGAGCTTTTACTACAGTTTTGTTTCTCTTTTATTCCTTAAAGTATACAAATGTTGATATACATAATAAGCATATTGTCTGTAACATTATGAAGCTCTCTTCGTACTTGTACCAGGCATGGCCATAAGCAGATTTGTTCAATTCATACTTTAATGATTGATTTGTAAATGAATAATTTCTTTCCTGGGCTAATAAAAAACCATAAGTATTTTTAGTGTTCATTTTTTAAAAGATTTTATTTATTTATTTGAGAGACAGTGATAGAGCAGGAGCAGGGGGCAAGGGCAGAGGGAGAGGAGAAGCAGACTGCCCACTGATGGGGGCTCCATTTGAGGACCCTGAAATGATGATCTGCATTGAAGGCACACACTTTACCAACTGAGTCACCCAGGTGCCACTTTAATGTTCAATTTTATGCCTTCTTATGCAAAGTTTATTTCCATATATAGTTATACACTCATGAAAGGACCATTATGAATAATGGCATCCTGGGGATAATCTAAATTAATTATATATTCTTTTTAATTTTGAGAGGTGGCCAGAATATGTAATATCCACCTGCCTGGTGTGATTTCCAGAAGAGTGGACACGTGTGAATGGGCATATGCTTGTTAGCATGATTCAGCAACTAAGAGTTTAGCTCTTTCAAATCATGTCTGCATTTTAGTCCTTTTATCTGACTGTGAATCAGGCCCAAGAAGCCCTCTCCTTTAGAAGACACAGAGTTCACATAGACCTTCTAGGGTGTTTTTGGAGAATAAATGTAAATCACATATGTAATTATTTTATTGGAAAATGGTGTTGCAGATGGAAATTAAGTGATTGCTTCTAGAATACCTCAGTATTTTCTCTATGTGGTAGGTCACTCCGTGAATAAACATACCTTACCCTAAATTGATATGTTAGTTTAGAAAGTAATTTATGATACTTTTAAAGTTCTTTGAGAAGGTGCCTAGTTTATACCTTATATAAACAACCATACATAAAGTTTCCACTGCACATATTGATGCCTATAAACTGATATCACCCGCCAGCTCTGGAGGTCCCCTGAATACAATCCAAAACCGTATTCTGTCTTCTTCACCAGAATAAATCAATACATCCTGTGAAAATAATAGAAATGTCATTAGTTATATTAGTCATGTTTATATGAATATTAGAGTTGACTTATGAGCATTACTATCTTAAAGTCTTACATTTAAAACACATCATGCAGATGAGAGCACCATTTAAATATTTATTCAGCTATAAATTAGTGAATATTACAACAGATTTCAAATTGGAATTACAAATGAGTTCAATGGAAAGGAAATAGGCCTGATTTAAACTTTTTAGGAACATTGCTTTCAAATCAGCAAAGCATCCTCCCCATCCAAACTTTTACTTCCCTGCTCCAGTTTACTATTGTCTGCAACACTGGAGCATACCCACATTTGCTTTATGTATTTCTTCCAGACTTCATGGTAGCATAGGATTGTATCTTTATGCTGTTTGAATGTAGCATTTATTCATTGTTCAAGGGCTTCGTTTGCATGGCTACTCTGTTTGCACACAAACAAAAATAAGATCCAGGGGCTATCTTCCAGGGGAAAATGGGGAAGTATACATGAATACAAGCAGTAGCAACTAAACACTGGTATGTTCTACCTGGGAGGGACAGAAAGGGTAAACAGTTATGCCAGGGGACGGGAGACTCAGAAGATAGTTTAAAAAAGAGCAAGATGCATGAGCTTGCAGGACCGGTGAGGAACTGTGTGTGGCAAGATCTGCGTATTTGTGGATTAGAGAAGGTGCTAGAGATCAGTGTAGCACAGGAGAATATTTCAAGCTGAGAAAAAGGCATAGACAGTTCTCAGTCTCTTCATGCTTTAAAGTGTGACTCTTCCTGTCAAATGAATTAATGCCTCTGGTGTTTCAACAAGTGTCTCAGGTTTCAATGGGTGTCAAGTGGTAATAATAACTATTTATAACAAAATTAATGTGCTTCTTGCTATTATAACTTCATGCTAATTTTCTATATTTATTTCATCAAGAGTTTCAATTAATTTTAAAAAATGTGTTTTGTTTTATTTTTATGTGAAGGTACTCACTGGATTGCAGAGGTCATTGGGAACATTCCCAATGCTCGAATTAATCTAACGTCTCCTATCGAGTTGGGAGACATTTCTAAACTTGACGAGCTAAAAATGAACTGTAAGAGAAGAGTTATTCCCACACATTTGAGCTACAACATGCTACCGGTGAATATTAAGCAAAAACAATGCAAGGTGAGTGCAGTGGTTAAGGGCAAAGGCTTGGGAAGACCAGAAAACCTGGCTTGGGTTCTTGCTCTGCCACTCTTGGAAAATTGCTGATGCTCTCCTAGCTTTGGTTTCCTCCTTTGATACAGAAATAACAGTATTCATCTCATACAATGTAGCAAAGATTAAGCTATGTTTTGTAAACACATTACAACAAAGGTAACAGTAGATTTTTCCTTTCATCCGCAAAGAAACTGAAGCTCAGAAAGGGTGGGCGGCTTCTTAAAACCACCACAGTAAAGACAGAGTTGTAAGGTACAAACCTAATGGGAAATGAGATTCTCTGGTTGCACTTGGTTTCCCAAGAGGATGATCTGTCCTCTGTTGCCCCCTGCCTAGCCCTCAGGGCTTACAAGCTACTGGAAGCTTTCCTGCTCCAGCAGGCCTGTCAGATGATCAGTTCCTCTTGTGGCCCTCAACCCTAGTTAACCTCCTATATTTTCTTCCTAATCTTTGTCTCCCCATCTTTTTTTCTGCTTCCAAACTCTCTTACATGAAATGTCTGTTTTCAGCTCATTTCCTGATATTTAGTTAACATTTAATTTTTTTCTCAGAGTACTATTCTGCCTTCTCTTCATGTCTTCCAACCATCCCCTAATATTTCTCAGAATATTGTATGTGTGTGTTTATTGAGTATCTAATTGACATATAACATTGTATTAGTTTCGGATGTACCACTTAACGACTCGATATTAGTATATATTATGACATGATCTCCACAGTAAGTCTACTTACCATGTCACTACACATAATTACAGAATACTTCTTTTAACCTCTTTTATCAAAATACGTATTAATGTGTTAGTAGTTTGCATTGTCCTTCCCACTGGATACTGACGTGTAATGTCAGGTGTTCTCCAAAGGTCCTGATGCATGCTTCTGTCTACCAAAACAAACAGACAAAAAATTCCAACTAGATGGCTAAGGCTTCCCATCCCACCACTTTATCCCTTTTTGTTAAAACTATGAGGGGAGGGGTGCCTGGGTGGCTCAGTCTGCCTTTGGCTCAGGTCATGATCCCAGGGTCCTGGGATCGAGTCCTGCACTGGGCTCCCTGCTTGGCAGGAAGCCAGCTTCTCCCTCTCCCAGTTCCTCTGCTTGTGTTCCTACTCTTGCTGTATCTCTCTCTGTCAGATAAATAAATAAAATCTTTAAAAACAGCTTTAAAAAAAAATAAGAGTGAGTGGATTTTTAAATGGCTTTCAGAGCTTTGGGTTTCTGTGAATCTGCTCCAGAAGCAGAGAGCAGTGAGAGTAAGCCTGAAATGTTGAGTTACTCCATAATTTTCTCTGGAGAGGAAGAGAGGATAATGGGGACACAACAGGGGCTAAAGGTGGCTTTCACCTCAGTGCATAGTGGACTTTACACATCTCTAAGAGGGGCGGGTGTTGTTCATGTGGGTTACACGCACCACTCCTGGACTATGAGCATAGCACAGAACGATAGTTAGGTATCAAGCATGACTCAGTAAACGCTTTCTTACCTACGTAAAATGTGTCCACCTGATTATCGATCTAAGAGCATGTGGAACATCTGGTCCTCATGCAACACTGACACTGATGGAAAATAGTTCAGCTCCTCACCCTGGTTTTCTGAGGTTTTTTTAATAGGGACGTTCCTGCAGTCCCGACGTCCCTGTTATAACCTTCATGACTCCGCGCTCCTGCACCTGACTGTTTTGAGGGAGCTGGTCATGTGTCTGCCCTATTGCTCCTATTTCTCCGACCGGGAACACTCCACTCTGCCTAGTCCATAGTCCATACTAAACAGAAATGCATTAAACTGAATCCGATTACAGGGGCAGTGTTTGTGTAAATTAGGAGGGTGGCTCAGATTTCCTGCTCTGTGGAGGATTCAACTGTAGAAAATGAAATTTGAAAATATCATTCTTCCTATAAATAATAGTAGACAATTTACAAGAAATCTGAGTGTATTTAAATCACGTGTTATAACATTAAAGTTGTTTAAATGTTATGTTAAAAAATTTTATATTAAGAAAGCAATCGTGTCCTACAAATGGGTAGACGGGTTCTCAAATCCACTGCTAAAATGATGGGGCCACAGTTAGTGCCTAAATTGAAAAAGCGTGGTCAGTGGACTGGCATTACCAGCCTCTCCTGGGAGCTTATTAGAAACGCAGAATGCTGGCCACATGCTGGACTCCCTGTGTCAGAATCTGCATTTTAGCAAGATTCCTGAATAATTCTTGCACACGTTAACTTTTGAGAAACATTGGCCTGAGTCTGTGCATAATAATCAGTGTAAGCATGGACAGGTTAAGTCCAGTTGCTTTTTTTGAGAACATGTTTTGCATGGGGGCTGTTTCCATCTAAAAATAAACTGATTTTTTTTTAACAGATTATCTACATCGTTAGGAATCCAAAAGATACAGCTGTTTCTTTATTCCACTACTACAGAGATAACCCGAATCTCCCTGGCATTGAAACCTGGGCTGCATTTTTCGAGCTTTTCCTAAGAGGAGATGGTAAATATAACAATGATTTCTATTCATCATATACAGTTCCCCTCCAAATGAAAGCGTTTTCTAAAAGTTTAACTGGATCCTAGCGACCCATTTTCAGGAATACATTGGAATAGTTTTTTGGTTTTTTTTTTTTTTTTTTTTTTTTACTTCTAAGCCATTCTTTCTCACTTTGTTTCTTCATGGACTTTCTTATCACCTGTAGGTAGTCCGGATTTGCAATTACTTATTGAGCCGATAGCAATGTTTGTAAAACAGAGATTAATTCTGATCAAGCATCACTTTTTTTTTTTTCATATACCATCAGTTTTGCCAGTGAAATAATTATGCATTGATTGGAGTCGAGCAAGATACAGTTGAAACCTTCACAGGCAGCCTGAAACATGTCTTATGTTTGCCTAAATGGAAAATAACACCAACAAATGACACACACACACACACACACACACACTCTCCCTCTTCCTCTCCAAAAAAAGGAATAAAATTCCCCAAATAAAAGAAATGAAAGTATTAGTTATCTTGACACTTGCTTTATAAATAAGAACAAAAAGTGATTTCTCCTGAAAATACTAAACTGATACATCATTTGATTGAGTTGTGCAATGCATATTGATCTTGCCTAACCATGCATGACCTTTGAATTTATTAATTTCTCTCTGACTCATGGGTATCTGGAGCACTTAAAAACAAAAACGAAAAACAGTTCTCAACCCTTTCATTAAATAAAAATAACGTACCAAGATGATGCAGAATTTAGAAGAGGCAGGATTTCGAAATGGTTTGTACCCACAGGATCTTCCTTTTCCCTGGGGTTAGAGGTGGACCTGCTTAATTGTTAGTTTCCCTATTTCACTTGCCAATGATTAAGCTTTTACTTGTTAATTTCAGAGGGGCCACAGCAAGTGTAACTTGAACAGGAGGGTATTGAGAACTGCGTTAAACACTTTCTTTTGCCCTGTTCCCTATGGAAGAATATGCTATGCTCTCAATAGTTGAGCTCCTCTTTGGCAAACATTTAGTAGTCACAAAGTTTCAGGATCGAAACTTTCAGGTCAAAGTTTCAGGTCTATTGAAGACTGTCTGGTTAAAATCACCGAACTCATGTTTGAATTGCCTTTATAAAATTCTCAAGGATTGTACTAGCTAAACTTGAACTTCCTAATTTGGACAACAGGTTCACACCCCAGCTCCTGCCCCCAAATGACTCGTTCCATCTCGGCACTGTTAACATTATTTGTGTTAAATAATGTATGTATTGAGTTGCCCACAAAAAGGGCAACTCAGTCCATACGCAGGGAAGCAAACTAGCTGTCCGAGGACATCTACCACCCCATTATCTGACATCAAAGCAGAGTATCTGGGAAGGGCAGTTACTTGGAGAAAATATTCCAGATGATTCTTTTATACCTTCTAGGTGCGTTAATAGATTTTTAATTGCAAAGAGATCTGCTGTGTATGTTTAAAAAAATCTTACTATGTAATATAGTCACTTAACTAAGTGCTATGCAAACAGAATCTCCTACCATCCTCACTAGAACACAAGAGCCAGGTATCATTCTTATTTTGTAGGTGAGGGAAATGCAGACGTTGGCTGGCCAGACAATTGTATAACTCATAAAGAGCCAAAGTTTAAATTCAGGTGTCAGTCTCCCAGATCCTTGCTGTTAGCACTGTGGCATAGCTTGCCTAGAGAGGAAGCTGTTCCTCTGATCACTAATTCCTCTTCCCCACGATAGCCTTCTAAATATTTGAAGATAGTTAACATGCTTCACTCTGCCTTCATTCCATTTTTGGAGTGAACAGAGTTTAAATACATACATTATTTAAAAAAAAACAAAACAGATCTTGAGTCTGCTTTTCCTCAAGAAAAGAAAAGCCACGTTTGTCTCCAATTATTACACCGTGGGGGTCACTACCCCTCCCGCTGCTGCACAAGCTCTAATTTGGCTCCATCTCTACCGTTTTGGAGTGCCCAGAAGACAAGTTGCCCAGAAGAAGTGCTCTGGGTATGACCTGAGAACAGTATAAAGCAGGCCTGTTAGCGCTCGTGTTCTAGAGATTATTTTTCTATGAGTGTAGCCACAAAAAGGGCAACTCAGTCCATACGCAGGGAGGCAAACTAGCTGTCCGAGGACATCTACCACCCCATTATCTGACGTCAAAGCAGAGTATCTGGGAAGGGCAGTTAGTTGGAGAAAATATTCCAGATGATTCTTTTATACCTTCTAGGTGCGTTAATAGATTTTTTTTTTTTTTATTTTATTAACGCAGCCACATGCGTTAATAGATTTTTAATTGCAAAGAGATCTGCTGTGTATTATATAATCGGGTAATCTAGCCTGGGCAAATCCTGCTGACACCGGAGTAAGCAGTGAATTGCTAAAGCTTTTTAAAATTTACTTGAGTGGAACAGTATTTATAATATAAGGTTGCTTGTTCTCCTGTCAAAGGTAGGTGACTATATTGCAGGGATGTCCTTCAGTGACTACTCTTTGAGGAGAGGATTCTTTCTCCTGCCAATGATAACATGATACAATAGAACTGTCTATGGAGACAGAAGAAGAGGGATCAAGTCTTAACTCTAATTTATCCCCTGTATAACTGTGGACAAGTTGTTTAATCATTTTGAGGCCCAGACTTGGATTATGTAGGACTATTTAGATGTTCAAATGAAGTCACGACTAGAAATTTACTGTAGAAATCTACTCATTCTATTGGACGTAGACTTTAAAAAAATATATATTTTATTTATTTATTTGACAGAGAGAGAGAGAGAGAGAGAGGTAGTGAAAGAAGGAACATAAGCAAAGGGAGTGGAAGAGGGAGAAGCAGGCTTCCTGCAGAGCAGGGAGCCTGATGCAGGGCTTGATCTCAGGAGCCCGGGATCATGACCTGAGCCGAAGGGAGATGCTTATCAGCTGAGCCACCCAAGTGCCCCTAGACATAGACTTTTAAAGGCAGGCAAAGACTTTTTAAATAGTTTCACTTTCGGGTGGAAAGTTTCCATGTAGGTATTTATCTAGAAAGATTATTTTACACTGAAACATCATGATATCCTATACCCGTTTCCAAAACATAAGTATATACACATTGTATGAGGAGACTGTACTATAAAGACATAGATAGCCACACATTTGTCTAATCATCTGATTTACCTTTCAGACAGTTTACAAATACATTTTAGTTTTTCAAATTAAATAGTAACTGTAAATTGTGTTCTGGCAATATTCTGACAGATTAGTATCTAGTGAAATATTTTAGCACCATACTTTTTTTTCCCACTAGCCCCCTCTCCAGTCTTTTGTAAGAACTCCACATTTCCTAGGCACTTCGTGCTCGTGAATTTCTGCACAATCATCAGAGTGCTTTCTGGAAACTAGAAATTAAGATGTTCTTGAAACTGGATAGGAGTGGGACAAAGGGTTTGCAGAAAGTGCGGGAGGTTTGAAATCGCTGATGTGGAAAATAGGAGAAAATGTTAATGCAGGACAAATAAGTTTGCTAGGCAGCCTCAGTACCCTTAAGGCTGGAGAAATGAATTTGCAATGGTGTCAGTATAGAGTTGTATAAATTTCTTCAGCAGAGCTCAGGAGAAAAGAAGGTAAAGTGCTTTGATTCAATACTGAGTGTTTTTTCAGGTGGTTGAAATAAACAATAAAGGAAAAAGGGAAGTTGAAGGTTTTAGCTAGAAAAAGGTTGGGGAGAAGAACAAGGGGAAGAAAATGAGGATTGAAAAGGACATAAGTGGTCTAAGTAGGGTATTTGCAGAAGCTGTCCATCAACAGGTGGGTGACAAGACGTGAGTTGCCCCAGGAGGTTGTGTCCTAAGATCAGAGTCTTCCATGACCGCTGGGAACAGATCAAAAAGTCCACTTCTGACAGAGATAAGGCTAAGAAGAGTGATATATTTAAAGGACACGAGTCCTGTAGGAGTCTGGATTATCTCAGAGGGAGGAGTTCTGGAAGTTGATAGGAAGCCGTGAGATTGCCGATGCACAGTCCAGACCCTAACACACTTGGGTTGGCCAAGTAAGAGCAACTATTCTGGTTAGGGCATTTCGGGGAGAACAAGTTATTCTGGATAACAGAAGGAAGGCCATGCAGGAGGTAGTAGAAAATTCTGACTTTAAGTGAAGGATGTGGAGAAAAGCATTTCCCAGAAAAAAAAAAAAAAAAGATTTTTATGTCTCTGTTTTGGAAACTGTATTTTCTTTAAAGCCCTAGGTCTGGACAATGAGGATTTGGATTAAAAAAATGATCCAGAGTATAATTCTCTACATGGGTAAGGAAGACCCAGGCAGCCAATTTCTTTAGATTCTTCTGTCTTTTTGGAACAAGACGTAGTATAAATTAATTAATTAATAATAGAATATCTGGCTGTCAAATGATAGCAGGCTATGATCCAAAAGATTTTTCTTACATTTATTTGGGGTATGTTGGAATACATTTCCTGCCAATGTATGTGATTTCCAGCGATTTCCTGTGATTTCCAGTCAATCACAGGTAGCCACCGGCCATGACCCTGGGTCTCTTTTCCTGCCCAGGCTCAGGGGAGCGGAGGCACAGAAGCCTGGGCTCCCTGACAGTATGGAGGGTGGTGATGTTTTCCACCGGGGCTGGGCTGCAGCTACCCAGGGGCAGGGGTGATGCAGGTGGCAACTGCCAGCATAGTCTGAGTCAACAGAGACCAGTTCACTGCCTACACTCCTAAGAGAGAAAAATCAGTGCTCTATTTCACCCTGTGATTGTTCTTGGCAATAGGCTGGCAGTTCTTAGGTCAACTCCTTATCACTGATAGGGTAATTTGGTTCCTTCCAAGATATAGTATTTTGTAAGTCACTGAACTGGCAAGTGAGAATGCTGGGAACTGGAGACCTATAAGTCCTTCCAAACACCTGTTCTTGCTTTACAACCCTCTGGGCCCCTGGGGGTGGAAAATCAGGCTCTGTAATGATACCATCACAGTCCCGGAAGTCTGGTCTTTTACAAATGCCTTCTGATTATTTTCTTGCCCTTTACTTCCCCAGGGGCTGAAACTGTAAACAATTGCAGTTAGCTAGGAGTTAATGACACATCAATTTATTCAAAAGTTTCGTGTTTAAAAGCGATATGGCACAGTATCTGATAGACACTAATGGCTTCATAAATGCTTATTAAATGAATCAATAGTCAGCAGATCTTCAGAACATTGTGAGTGGAGGAACTCTTTTATAATTTGGGCATTAGCTAGTATTACATCTATGGATAATAAGGATGCATGGAAAGATGTATACCCAGTATTTTAAATTACTCTATTATATACTTCAGATTATCAAGCTAGTCAACTTTCTGTGGTACAAGAAATTGCTCACTTTCTGTTTTTTATCATCACAGTTGATGATTTATTTTGCATGGTAACATTTTACTTCCAGCCCTGGACATTTTTGAGATCTGTCAAATTAACAGAACAATAAAGAGATAATATCAACTACTCTTAAAGCCCTTACACTGTATTTTGCAAACTTGAACTAAGATAAATGAATAGACTTCTTTTCTCTCCCACCACTTTTTTGAGAAAGTTTATAAACTTTTTATGCTAAGAACTTATACAAAGCATGCCATTTACAGGAAGAAAGTAACAAATTCTCAATGTTTCTCTATTTCTTCCAAGATCCAAAGTAGTTATCGGAACAAAATTATTGGGAAAATGTGTATCTCTGTATTTCTGCTGTAACTTCTGATGATGATAAAAAGATATTTACCAAAATAAGAAAAAAAAAACCCACAGCCTTATTAAAAGATACAGCCATCCAGCTTCATTTCTTAATATTGCATTTAGTTGAAACAGTAGTGTTTTATAATTGGGTTCTTCTAAGGAAACTTTTTAAAAAAATATTTAAGATCTTATTTAATTTTTAATTATTGAATTTTATTAAACCTAATTATAAGTTTCTTCATAGATAGTGAATGACATGGTATTAACATATGTAATTAACATTTTCTTTTTTTTTTTCATTTTAAACCCAGTATAGTTAACATACAGTGTTATATTAGTTTCAGATGTACACTATAGTGATTCAACAATTCTTAAGTAAAACCCCTTCACTCCAGAATCTAATACGTGTGTGCCTTATTTTGCCTTCTTTGGTGAAGTGGGAAGAATCCTGGGATGCCAACTCATGATCTTGAATATTCACACAATTCATTTTTCCTTTTAGTTGTTTATGGATCCTGGTTTGATCACGTTTTAAGCTGGGAAGAGCACAAAAATGACGAAAACATTCTAATTATATTCTATGAAGAAATGAAGAAAGTAAGTCCTTCCTAGCATTTCAACAATCGAAATTTAAGTCAAATGAAAACAGAAAATCAATAAATTCTGTTTTCAGGGTTGAGGGAATGAATTTGGTGTTTTGTTGAGTTACACATTTTTAAAAATAATTTTTCTTATGGCTTAGGATCTTTCTAAAAGCATCAAGAAAATAACTACTTTCCTTGGTATAAATGTGAGCGACAGTGAAATTAATAAGATTGCTCAGAAAACGTCATTCAGTGAAATGAAAAATAACGCAGCCAAAGAAAACTGTGATCCAAATCATACCATCTGCGCCCTCACATCTAACAGGAACCTGGTATTTAGAAAAGGTAAGTCAAAAAGGGATGTGGTACTCTGGCTGGAAGTAGTGCCATTTTATAATTTTTAACTCTCATTTTACCATCATACACCCTACCTCTTCCACAATGGATTGCTCATTGTCATCCCTGAGTGAATGTTTATTAAACAAATTTTTTAAGGCACATTATTTCCAGAAATTGAGATTTTCATACCCAGTTATGAACCAATTGAGAGAAAGACACAGGTGTCAAACAGATGGAAATGATAAAACTCCCTGAAGAATGGGCCTCGGGTTTGCAGCCTTGCGTGTTTGCTAATAACTTACCCTAAATTTTGCAAACATGCTTGCTCAGTCACAATCAAATGCAGTCCTGTCCCTGCACTGAGGCCTCCCACAGAGAGCACGGTGGAGAGTGGTACATGACATGTGCTTTTTTCAGAAGAGAGAAGGGAGCTGATGAATGTGGACAGTGCACTTTCCCAAACTCACCAAATAACTCACCCCACAGAAGTACGGGGCAGAGAGAGAAGCTGGCTGTGTTATCCAACGTATTTCTCTGCATGAAAACCCAAAGAGAAGGAAGTAAATCTTCTCTACTACTTCCTAACATGTAACTTAGAAGTAGTTTGGGTTCATCCAGATATAGAATCATTTTGATACCCGTGTGAATTTTAATCCAGACCCCAGGGAGAAATATTTGAACATTCTTCAAATTTTTCATAACTTACAATGACAAAATTTTCTACATTTAGGTACTCAGGTTTCCTACTAGAAAACACACCTTTGTTTCCATTTTTTAGCTCATCTGAATAGAATTCCTCCCAAAGCAAATATTGGCTAACTCATATGCATCAGATAGTCCCTTAATTTTGCAAGTCACTTTTTGTCTTTTTTGGTGGTTCATTTTTCATTTTCTTATAGTTGCAAAATCCAGGACTGGGAGGGAGGAGAGAACTCAATTCAGCAAATATTGATTAATAAACTATTTTCTAATAACTAAGATTCAAAAATTAAGTAAAATAGTCTTGTCCTTCAGAAGATCATAATGTCAGGTGACTGACAACTTTATTAGTAGTATGAGCAGCTGTGAATAGCAACATGAATAAGGGTGAGATAAATTTTCCTCAGCAAAGTAGGTGAGGAGGTGACATTGGATCTGGGACTGGAAGCATAAGCAGAAAGCATTTACCAGCAAAATGACAGGGAAGAAATATATTCCAGCAAGAGCTAACAGCAAGAACAAAAGTCCAGAACCACCATGGGATTGGACTGGATTTTCTTTTAAAAAGAGCAGTTAGTCTCCTGTTCTAGAAGGGTATATGACGTGTGGAGCAGAGTGAGGGAGATAAAAATTGGGGCCAGAGACCAAAAGCTCTCTGTATATTATGAGGGGGTCTTTTTCTCTCTGTTTGCTGTTTTAAGAAGGGAACTGAAAATAATAGTCAGGTGGGAAGTTTAGAAGAGTTGTTTAGAAACCAGAGGCAGAAAGTCCAGTAAGCGGTTATTGTAATAGTCCAGATAGGAAACATGGAGGGTCATAATTGGGTAGTGGCAGGGAGCCAGTTTTTGGTGGACCTCAGCTCAGAAGTCAGTTTAGGAGCCATTGGCAATTTGTGGAATTAAGTAAAATTCTTCAGCGTGGGTGGGAAGGACTAGTAGGGAAAGGATTAGAAAGGGAAGCCCTAGAGACCGTAGCATCAACGGGAATGAAAGAGCTAAGACGAGCCAGGAAAGGAAATCAGCCAGAATTACGAAGAAAGCTAGGGTCAAACGTGGCCATTTATCATTCATGAATTCTGAGGGTGATTTCCATAGTGGTGGCGCTGAGAGGCAAATTGAGGGGATTAAAAAGATGAGAGAGAACGAAGGGATGGAGCAGATAAGGACCACTCTTCCACGAAGTTTGAAAACAGAGGACAAGAGCAAGATGACATAGGGGGGTCAAGAAAAAGATTAGGCTGAGTGGGAGAGAGGATCCAGGGGAGACAGGGAGGATTTAGAAAAGGATGCATGAAGGATGCATGAAAGCAGGTAAAACAAGCAAAGACGCCCGAAACAGAGATTGGGAGGGATTATGGTAAAGAGAATGAGAAATGCCGAAGTTCTGATGTTTCATGGAATCCAGTGCTTCTATTGATATCTTTTATCACTGACCTTTGAGATCTGATTAGCAAAATACACAGTTTTCACCTGTGTTATCCTACTGACTTGGGAAATTTTACTCTAATGAAAACAGAGGTAGTAACCCTACAAATATCCCCAGGTGAAACCCTATCAATATAATTGTAGACAACAAACATTAATTTTAATGCATTTATTTCTAGCAGAAAGTGGTTTCCTTATATAGGATCAGACAAAACACAGAAGGTTAACCCCGATCCTGGTCCCCATGACTGCCTATTGCTAAATTTGGACTATACGAGGCATTAAACACAGGATGGGTCCATTCACTTTATTCCTTCTATTGGCTGGACGAGGTGGGAGTAGGGATCCATCCTCTGAAAATAATCATGTTAAGTAAATGACTGAAGTGGGTGATTCAGACTCCTTGGTGCAAGAGATATTCCTCCCCGTACAGAGGAGGGTTCATGCCTGCAGTTGGCTTTAAAGTCAGAAAAGGAGCTGATATTCTAGAAACTGTCTATGGAGATAAGGTGGTAGGCATAGATACAGAATGGTCCATGTCAGTGTCAGAGGTCCCAGGGCCCCTACGTACTAAAATTTAGGGAGGATATTAAAGGACTAGGGAAAGATGTATGGACAGGATGCATGTTGTAATATTGTCCATGACATTGAAAACCTAAAATGCACTCAATTGGCCTCTAATCAGAAAGCGTTAAATGTACTACATCACATCCATACATCACATGCGTGTATGTGATCCACACATCACATCCATACTATGTAGCTAGGAAGACTGTGGAGTGCAAATAGCCAGCATCTACTGTGGGCTGACTATGTGCCGGGCACATTACTGGAGTTATCTTACACTTGACAGCAGACTTCTGAGGGTGGTGTTCATAGTGTTACATTTTACTAAGATGCCAAGCACCTCAACAAAGTTGTGCAACTAGTTGCTGGTAGAGTGAAAATTTGAATCCCAGCCGTCTTACCCTCCTTCCCGTAACTTTCATTGCTGAGAAGGAAGTACTGATATGGGAAGATGATGCGCAACAGCATCTATACGCTGAGGTCCCGGGAATGAAGCCTGGGGCCAGAAGTGACTAAAGGCCGTGATGGGCAAGATCCAGGGTTGGGGCTTGGTAGAGGCAAGAAGAGTGGTCCTGCAGGGTTGGCGCTGTGGCCAAGGCTGAGGGTGACCTGTAGGATCAGGAGATGGACTGAGCTGATGGACCGAAGGAAGGATAGATCTGATTTTGCTCTCCAAACACCTCGTTCAAAGGTGAGGACATCACACAACTAACTTAGTGCTGATATTTTCAACAGTTATCAATGTTGTAAAGTACATTTCCTTACAGTGAGACCCATTAAGGTGGAACAGGTGAAAGGGTTTCAGAGTACACTTATCATGATCAGCATTGAGTAACACACAGAACTGCTGAAATTATTGTAACACACTGTGTGCTAATTATACTTGAATCAAGAAGAGAGACTGATTGCCCAGGCCGGTGATAGGGTCATTGCTTCATAGGTGCACAGGCAGGGAAATAAGTGACATTGTGTCCACTTTGTCTGCTTTCATGTTTTTTTTTTCTTTTTTAAGATGTATTTATTTATTAGGGAGAGAGAGAGATTGAGAGACAGAGAGGGAGCACAAGTAGGAAGGGCAGGGAGAGGGAGAGAGAATATCAAGTAGACTCCACACTCAAAAGCCCCAAACAGGGTTTGACCTTAGAACCGTGAGATCTCAACCTGCACCAAAACCAAGAGTCGGGGCCTTAATCGACTGAGCCACCCAGGCACCCCGGCTTTTATGCTTTAACTAAGGTTGGCTGAGACATTTCTTTGCCTGCTATCATAAAACCTAGAACCTTTATATATCTGAATCTTGTTTTCTTTTTAAGAATTAACTTTTTACACTGTATATATGAATATGCAACCATTACTGAGGAGATTGGAAACAACAAATACGCAAACGTGGAAAAGAATAACCCCGCATCATCTTATCAGCAAGAAATGAAATCATTCACATTTTATTGCAAATCTGACAGATTTCTTTTGTGCATACTGGATATTTAAATGGATTCTTGTCTGTTCCAATTTTTCCAGGAGCGGTGGGTGATTGGATAAACTACTTTACTTCAAAGCAGAGGAGAGTATTTGATGAACTATTCACGGAGAAAATGAAACACAGTGAACTAGCAAGACACTTTGAAGATTACTCTTAATATAAATGGGAAATGGAACCACTTTCCAGGGGCACCTGGGTGGCTCAGTGGGTTAATCACCTCCCTTCAGATCAGGTCCTGAACCCGGGGGTCCCCTCGGGGAGCCTGCTTCTCCTTCTCCCCCTGCCTTTCCCTCCACTCATGCTTCCTCTCTCAAAAACATAAATAAATAAAATATTTATTTTTTAAAAAAAGACCACTTTGCATTTTGTGGGATGCAGTACTTGGGGGATAAATAAATATAATTTTTTACCAGTATGAAAAGCAGATATTTCTTTAAGTGAGAAATGGACACTTCATGAATGTGTCAAAAGTGTCACGTATGAGAGACTGTTATTACTATATTTGGTGGTAGCAGAGAATTATTAGTAAAAAAAAATAATATGCGATTTTGAAATGGCCGAGTTATACATGTGCTTTTAGGATATTCTTAAGGGAAGGAGATTATTTCTATTCAGAGGGAGCGTCACTGCAGGGGTTCTATAAACTGCATTAATGTACAGCAAAAGGGGCGAGGGATTATCTAAAATAGCCAATGTCTGAGAAGAATTTATTTTCGGCCTCTTTGGACACAATGACCTCTAAACAAACACTTTCATTTCAGCATTCTCTGGTGTCTGTGTAGAAGTGTTCTCCATTGTCCATTATCAGAACAATGACAAACAAACAGTCTTACTGAGGTGGAACACCGAACAGGCAGATTATATCAAATGATCACAATTGGTGAAAAGAAAGAATGAAAAGGTACTCTTTCATGTTAAAGTAACACTGGCATGACATGCTAGTCAGGAAAGCCTGCTCTGATAACTCTGTCCCCTATCCCCTTTGCTCTCCATTGTCCCTCACTGGCCCCCCAGGGACCCTTCCCTTCCCACTCTTACTCATTCAGGTCTTGTATTATGAAGTAAATGTCTGTCTCTTAGTCTAGACTGTAAGGTCCTTGCCAGTTAGAGCTCATGTTCTCGTTCTCTTCATTTGGGATCTCCCGCCACAACAGCTTCGGACAGCCCTCCTCATGGGTGCTTCACAAACGGCTGCGAACTGAGTTCACAGACAGTTGAATGCTACACGTTCCAGAACACTCAGTTCCAGGACTGTTCCCCACTTGCCCTAATTTCTGTATCCTGCTAGTGCTTCATGTCTGCATTAGTCAGTTCTTTTTTCAACCTGATCCTATATTTTCATCTATTATTGCTTTACTCTTCACAGGATGTGAGTCTTTCCCTCCCAATTTTATCATATCCTTACAGAAGGCCCTGGGTGGCTTCTCTAGTGACTGACACAGTGTATCGCCCTCAGAAATTGTTCAACAAAAATGTGTTGAATGGAAGAATGAATGAGTGGATGAATGATTTAAAGAAGGAAGGGACTCATTTCTGCATCTCTACCTGCTCAACTTCTTGGTCCTACAGGCAGGAACGCTTACAGTCATATTTAATTCCTTGTTTTCTCTCCACTTTCCGAATCAAACCAGTCCCAAAATACTACTGAGTCTTGCTTTTTAATATCTCTTAATTCATTCAGTGTGTAATGAAAGGCCTTATCCATCTTCCTTCAAACATAAAGGTAAACAAAGATGAATTATAAATGGTAAGGATAGCCTGTAACTGTCCCCCACCTCTAAGGTAAATAAATCTGGTGGAGAAGTCTGTGGGGGGTTGCATGTCTGTGTGCTTTTAACCTTTCTTTACTTCATTATAATTTTTCCTTGTAATGTGTAAGATTATAAAACAGAGATGCTTTTTTTTTGTATTTAAGCAGTTCATTCACACATTTATGAAATATTAATTATCAGAGTCAAAGAGGAATAATACAACATTTAAATAACATTCACATTGGTTTTATTTATTTTTAATTTAGTTGAATGAAATAATTATCGGTCCTTTCTCTAAATACACAGACATAGATGGAATTTTCTAAGGAGTTAGCAGGGGGAAGAAGTGGGAAACTGTCTTTTGGGCTATTTTGAAAATGAAAAGGCGCAGGAAACAGGACTAAGTAAGGACGCATCTCTCCACCTAGCCTCCCAGTTGATAATTAAGAAACTAATTTCAGAGAAATACCATGTATCTAAACACCATTTAGGTAAGGACATTTTGGGTTATTATCCTTTCAAAGCTCCAGGAGCATAATCTTAAGCTGTAACTAAGCAGATTTGGGTAAATAAATTGGGACATTTTGTTGTTGTTGTTGTTTGTTTGTAATATAATCATTAGTAGCTTAAAATGTTCATGACAACTGGTATAATAGTTATGAGGGTTTCCTCATCCTTAAGTGTTGACTGGCTGGGTTACCCTTAATCCTGGCATGATAAGGAATATCTCAAACTATAATTCCTAAGAGGCGTACAAATCTGAGCCAGTGTATGCCCATGATATACATGTATATATGTAAACAGGTACAGTTCTGAACACGTAATTCTGTTCAGTTCGAACGTGCTCTTTATTTCAAAGGCTTATATTCATTTGTAGGATCAAGTCTTATCAACTGGAGATGAGAAAATACAGGTCTTTCACCATTGTCAGTAGTGCAATCTCTCCTTCATTTCGTGAACGTCTGGTAGTCCACGGGATCTGGACAAATGACAACTGAAGAGAGAGGCAGTCGTTCCAAACCATCCTTGCGACAACTGGCCAGGGGTGCGGGACAGAGGGCACATTTCTGGGGCATTGATCCGAAGAGAATTTAATTAAAATAAATTAGTGAAACCAGCTAAGTTCCGCTAGCTAGTATGGAAATATACAGTTGAACTAGAAAAGGGTCCTGAAAAGTTTTGTTTTTGTTTTTTGGTTGTTGTTGTTGTTTATTTTTTTTTCTCCAGCAAAAGTATTTTTTAAATACTTTAAATACTTCGGCTAAATACACAAGTGAATAACCTTGATAGTAATTTTGCCCCAAAATGTTGGTCTAGCCAATCCAATAACTATCCCATTTTGTTCTTCCTTTGCTTCCGCCTGTCCCGTTTGGTGAATGTTTAGCTTCTGATTTGTAACTGAGGGTATAAGCTTCTGCTGCCCAAGGGGCGAAGTCACGTTTCTCCTCCGAGATTCATGCAACCTGAGGAGGGATGCCCTGGGCCCTGGAGGGAATACAAGCAAACTGAAGCCCAAGGGTGATGAGGCTGCGGTGACAAGCTTCATTACCGTGCTCTTTCTGGGGTGTCGGCCCAGCAAAGGGCCCGTTACGCAAGAAGGACAAGCAGCCAGGGCGTTTGACAGGCCTCATTGAGCAACACCACGAGGGACAGTGGTCTTCTGGCTCAGGGAAGCTCCTGGCTCTCTAAAGTCTGGCCTCGGCCCCGTCTCTGCTATGAGGGAAACAATCCGAAATTCAAAGAGAACGTGGCCAGTATCACTTATTTCTATAAAATGAGGGGAGTGCACAAAATGACCCCTGAGGGCCCATGTAAGCCAGACCTTTCCCTTGCTTTGAAGTGCTTCCCTCGGGGGCACTGAGCCTGAGATCTGGGAAGGCTGAGGGGCTGAGGGTGTTGGTGCAGGGAGTGGGTAGAGGATGGAAGGAACAGGACTCAGACACTGGACCCTGTTTTCATTTGGATTCCTTATCTCTGTTGCTCTCCTCCCGCCAGGACTGTAGGCTTTCTGCTAAGCGGATATAAAAGGGTTTCCTTCAGGAGACTTAGCCCACTACTTTTTTTGGGAGGTGGTGAGAGAGAGAGAGAATGAGAACACAAGCAGGGGAGTGGCAGAGAGAGAGAGAGAGAGAGAATCTCAAGCAGATTCTGCACTGAGCATGGAGGCTGACACAGGGGTCGATCCCACGACCCTGAGATCATGATCTGAAATGAAATTGAGAGTCGGAAGCTTAACTGACCTACCCAGGCACCCCAGCCCACTACTTTCCTACTGATGGAAGAGGGTAGGAAATCCCTTAGAATGGACTCCTGGTGCTGTCTCATACCCTGAAAACACTGAGGAACAAACCAGAAGGTGTTGCTTCTTCGGAAGTTACGTCCCCAAGTGGAGGGTGATATTTCCACAAGAGAAGTGCAATGGCAGAGCTCTCGGGGCCTACGTCTCGGCATAAAGTCAGGAATGGGGTCCATAAAGGAGCTCTGGAGACTGCCACTGGGAGACAGCGGTCCCTCCTACATAAAGGATCCACCTGCCTTGCGGTGGATCCATCACCGCACAGCAGGGAACCTGGAGGGCCCACATGGCCAGCTGGGCTGCAAATTTTGCAAAATGCAATCCTCTGGCTGCGTGGTCAGGCAGGAGGGGAGAGACACTGTGGCTCAGCTCAAGGGCCTTTGACAGACCCCTCCTGCTCGGTCTCTCACATGGGGTTTCAGACTGGTGCTGGATACCCCAGGTCAATCATACTTTAATGCTGCCTGGAAGGGTCTCAGTCTAACGGAAAAAATTTTTTTCTCTTGGGATTCTTTCCCCTGCTCTACCTTCATATTATTTAAGACAGTGTCTCAAAGAGTATTTTGCAGAATTTGCATGAGAATCACCCCTCAGTTACTTGCTTAAGATTCTGTTTGAGAACTGCTGCTCAAAGACAGGAGTTATTGACTCTGCATATGACAATAATCTAAAACAAAACAAACAAAAAAACCTTTAAAAAAAAAAAATCTCTCTTCTCTGGGCCCCATATCCGGAGCTTAGGATTTGATTGGTCTGGTTTAGTTCCAGGCATCTGTTTGATATTAAGGTTTCCCTCGGTGACTTGAGTGTGTAGTCAAGGTTGAGAAGCCCTGAGTTCAGGGGGGCCTCCACCCTGTTTGGGTGGAGGGGTGCTGCATGGGGCAGGAACATTGAGGCTTGCAGGTAATCAGGAAGAAGGCCTCCAGCATGTGTGAAGTGTCTGTTAAAGAGGTATGGGCTAGTTCCTGAACTCAGACTCCATCCCTACTACACTTTCTGAGGCTCAGTCTCTCTCTTCCCTTCCAGGGAAGGTGGGCTTCCCAATGTCACTTTTCTCAAGGATTCTCAAAATTTAGTGTGCACAAAAGTCACCTGACAGAATTTTACTGAAATGCAGATTGCCAGACCTTATCCCAGAGGTCCCGATTCAGTAGCTCTGGCATGGGGCTAGAATATCTATGTTAACAACTATTATATTTAATGATGATTATATAGAATTTTGATGAAGGTGGTCAAGGGACCATCACACTTTGATTAACACTGTCTCGTCCTTCACACCAAAGGTATAATCTGCTACTCTTTTAAATTTTTTTTTATTTTTTAAAGATTTTATTTATTTATTTGACATATAGAGATCACAAGTAGACAGAGAGGCAGACAGAGAGAGAGGAGGAAGCAGGCCCCCTGCTGAGCAGAGAGCCCGATGCAGGGCTTGATCCCAGGACCCTGGGATCATGACCTGAGCTGAAGGCAGAGGCTTTAACCCACTGAGCCACCCAGGTGCCCCATAATCTGCTACTTTGGGGAATTCTCTGTCTCGAATTCTGTCTCTCTGCCAACTTGTGTCTGACCTCTCTGTGCCTCAGTTTCCCCATCTGGCAAAATGGAGGATTTAAAAGTCCTTGCTCTATGGAGGTTGTGAGGATTCAAAGAAGTTAAAACAGAGGTCAAGTTTATGGCCTGAGGTAACCAGATGACCGAATTGGATAGCTTTGAGAATATGTCCATTTACTTAGCTCCGGACCTCTAACACAGCAGTAATCCAGCCAGTTCCAGATCCTCATTAGGCCTTAGCCTGCCTTCCCCATTTCTCCACCCACTCTAGATACCCCAAACATTGTTAGAAGAAACTTTATTTCTATATGACTTGTGAAGAAAGACTGAAGCATACTGAAATTGTACTTTACAAAGAATTTCCTCCAGAGGATATTAATGTTCTAAATATGGTTGAATGGTGACAATTTGTTATTGAATCTTATTAGACTCCATTAGTCACTTCCAATCTTCTGGTTAAACCTCCATCTTTTTTTTAAGTTAGCTCTGTGATGACACCCAGTGGCCAAAATGTTAACTAACCACTGAATATTGTTTTGTTTTTAAATACATGAAGTACTTTTTTCTCAGTATACAAATTTTTAATACTGCATCTAATTTGTCTTTAAAACTTCAAAAGCATGAAGGGTGGCTCAGTGGGTTAAAGCCTCTGCCTTCGGCTCAGGTCGTGATCCCAGGGTCCTGGGATCGAGCCCCACATCGGGCTCTCTGCTCTGCAGGGAGCTTGCTTCCTCCTCTCTCTCTGCCTGCCTCTCTGCCTACTTATGATCTCTGTCTGTCCAATGAATAAATAAAATCTTAAAAAAAAAAAACCAA
This sequence comes from Mustela nigripes, assembly GCF_022355385.1. Lineage (NCBI taxonomy): Eukaryota > Metazoa > Chordata > Mammalia > Carnivora > Mustelidae > Mustela > Mustela nigripes. Next base: position 71,733,081 of record NC_081562.1, read on the forward strand.
ACTTCAAAAGCATGAAACAGTTCTGTATTAGGAATATCATCGATGAAGTGTGGGCAAACCAAAACATTTTAGTAGTATTTTTAGTAGTAGGACTTACCCAGCCAGTTCAGGCAGACAAAGCACAGCAGGTCAGGGATGGTGACATTCCTAACCAGAACTCTCAGACTTGGAGAAAGGGATTTGTAGCAGTACGTCTTCATAAACAAACAAAAGTCACAGGAGAATTTAACGGAGACTGTTAAGATGTCACCATAGTCCCACCTGGCACTTTAAATGAGGAAATGATGAACCATTCAGGTAACAGTAATTACTTTACTAGTCTTCATTCCACACTGGCATAGGATGTGTTCTGTTTATTCATTCATTGATTCACTCAGGAAATATTTCACAGAGAGACAGACTCTCAGAGGGAGACCAGTGCCCGGGAGGTTTATGAGGGGGTGCTCTGGGATAATGCCTGTAGGAGGGAAAAGGAGAAGGGAGGAGTGGGCAGAGGGAGAGAGGGGCTGCCATGCAGTCTCAGCAAAAGCTTCAGCTGACCCAGCAGGGAATTCTGAGGCCAGCGTGGCCCTTCAGTGTCGCCTCTTATTGGGGCATCATCGCCTTTGTCTAGCTGCTACTAGGATATGGGCTATCCCTGGGGAGCAGGTACCTGTGGCTGAAAGAGCTTTTAGCAGAAGCAGTGCTGCCGCCGCAGTCTGACAGCTGAGGCTTGTCTGCTAACCGTCCTCCCGGCAGTGGGGGGACTTAGTCCTCCAGGCTCCAGGGGCATCTGCACGACCCATCACAACCCCCACGACGCTGAAGCCGCACAATGCCAACAAGACAGCTAGGCTTTCTGTCTTTGGGGAACTTACAGACACACATTAAACCAATGAACGAACCGATAAATCCCAAGAAAGCCTGGGCTTTAAGAGAATACCTAGCAGGGCCGGACTTAAGAGAGAAAGGCTAGTGCCTGGCTCTCTGCTAGTTTCCTCCGTGCAGTAGAGGTGTGCGGAGGATCCAAAGGAGAGTGAAGACGCTTGAACCGGAAGCCACTACCTTAGCCCGTGAGCAGTTTGGCGTCCCTGTGAGTTTTTACAAAGGGAAGAGTGAGCACAAAGTAGACAAGTAAGCTGTGCATATAACAAACTGGATTCAAAAGACATTGTGAGGTTCAAAGTGGACACGGGATCAAAATTTTTTTGAGAAGTCACTCCTCATTTGGTCCTAAATTTCTGGTCTCATTTCTCGCTGTCTTGCTCTGGATCCTGTAGGTCCTGTATACCATGGATCTCTCCCATTCTTGGAACACCCTATGCTAATCCCACTTCTCCGCTATTATCCTTTGACACCAATGATATTTTCTGGAGTCCTTCAGGCCCAGCTCGAGTTTCACCTCCTCTTGAAAAGCTTCTCCTGTTTCAAGCCCTTTAAAGGTCTCTCTCTCTCTCCCTCCCTTTATTCTGAGAATAAAGTTAAAATCCTCAATGTAAGCCCCAAGACCCTACATGACCTGATTTCTGTTTATTTACCTTTCATCCTATTCCCTTGTATTTGTCTGCCAGCCTAGGGAGTGAGCTGGGACTTGTTTAACATTTTTCTTCAGGGACTATCACCCAGTGTCTTTAACACAATATATCCTTCCTTCATCGCTGAGTTGAAAAGATGTAAATCATCCTCACAGATGAAGTTACTTTATTGATAGCTGTTCTCTTTCTAAGAACTGTAGAGTCTAATGAAGAGGACTGACTTCTCAAGCTCATCGATGTACAAAGAAATTTAAAAGACTTCTGCATTATGATTTTGTAGCCAAATTTTCCCAGAGCCCTAAATACCTGTGTTTATCACAAATCAGGCATATATGTCTTCTATGTAAAATATTTCTTCTTCTAAGTTAAACATCAGTACATCTGGCCGCTAAAGAGTTAGAAGAACCATAGAGGCAATCTATTATAATCCCCTTAGTTCATAGTCAAGTAAATTAGCTTGGCAGTGTCAAATGATTTGAAAATGTTACTTAGCTAGTTTGTGACAAAGTTGAAGCTAAAACACAAATGTCTTAATTTCTAAATCAGTCGTCATCATCATCCTGAACAACATTTAGAAATCTTGCATTAGTCAGGTACTTCTCTAAATATGCTACTTATATTAGCTGTTTTAATCTTCACAATACTCCCAGCAGTAAAGAAGCTAAGGCACAGAGAGGTTGGCTAACTTGCCCACAGTGCAAAATGCATAATAGCACCCTCAAACAGATCTTTTTCTAGCTTCTCCAAATTCCAAGTCCAGACATATGGACAGTTACAGTAGAATAAAAATAGAATTCCTTCAGAGCTCCTGGGTGGTGCAGTGGTTAATGTCAGACTCCTGGTTTTGGCTTGGGTCCTGATCTCAGGGTCACGAGATCGAGCCCCATATTGGGTTCCACACTGAGCACAGAATCTGCTTGGGATTCTTTTTCCATCTGCCCCCACCCCCCTGCGTGCACTCTCTCTCTTTCTTTCTCAAGTAAATAAGTAAATCTTTTAAAAAAAAAAAAAAAGAGGGCAACTGCGTGGCTCAGTTGGTTAAGCATTTAACTTTGGCTCTAGTTATAAGCCTTGGGTCCTGGGATTGAGCCCTGCTTTGGGTTTCTCGATCAGCAGGGAGTCTGCTTCTCCCTCTTCCTCTGCCCTCACCCCACTTGTGCTCTCTCTCTCTCTCTCTCTCAAATAAATAAATAATATCTTTTAAAAAAAATAGAATTCTTTCTACCAGGAAGTAGACTCTTATCTCCTGATGGCTTGATCTGGGTTTGATGGTCAGCAACCTGCCTCACTTTGACCATAATCACTATGGATAGATCATCCAAACACAAAATCAATAAGGAGACAGCAGACCTGAATAAAGCTATAGAACAAATGGACCTAACAAACATATGCAGAATAGTCTATCCAGCAGCACAGGGCGCACATTCTTCTAAAGCACACACGGAACATTCTTCAGGAGAGAGAATATGTTTGGCCACAAAGCCATCATTAACAAGTTTAGAAATATGGAAATCCTATCAAGTTTTTTTTTCTGACTATGATGGTATGAAAGTAGAAATCAGTAACATAAAGAAAACTAGAAAATTCACAAATACTTGAAAATTAAGCAACACCTTCCTGAGCAACTGAGTAAAAAAAGAAATAAATATCTTAAGACAAATGAAAATGGAAATATAAAATACCAAAACTTATGCAACTTATGCATTGCAGCAAAAGCAGCTCTAAGAGGGGATGGGTATAACATATAGTGCTTAAAGTGTTTCTTACTGCCTACATTAAGAAAGATCTCAAATAAACAAACTAACTTAGGCTTCGAAGAATTAGAAAAAGGAGAACAAACAAAACCCAAAGTTAGTGGACAGAAATAATAAACATTAGAGCAGAAATAAGTGAAATAGAGATTAGAAAGACAGTAGAAAAAAATCAACAAAACTAAGAGTCAGTTCTTTGAAAACAAACAAAATTGAAAAACCTTTAACTAGTCTAAACAAGAAAAAAAAAGAGAGGACTCAAGTAGAATTATAAATGGAAGAAGAGACTTTATAGTTGATACTACAGAAACATAAAAGATTATCAGAGACTGCTCTGAACAACTACATGGTAACAAATTGGTCGACCTGGATGAAAGGGACACATTCCCAGAAACATACCTTGTAAGAGTGGATGCTCAGACAGCAGCTCGTGTAAAGTATATAATATGTCTTCTAGGGAGAAATTGCGGGATGGGCTATTTTGGCTGGGTCCTCTGCACTGAGTCCTGGGGAGCTAGCCAGGACAGGTGTTTGTATGCCTATGAACAGCTGTTTCTTTGCTTGCTGTATGTAGTCTTTTAGGTCTCATGTATATCAGCCTCATTGGCTTTCAGAATTCAGTGTTTTGGGGACCTTTCCCTTGGTTATAAGTCTTAAAAATTGGGGTAGTTAAATATGGGGTCCAAATCCTTTACTCTTAGGGAGAAGTTGGGAGTTTTTGTTTGTATGACACTGTATTGGGGATGCGGTTTATGGTTGGGCTGGGGGGACTCAGCCTAATTTCCTAATGTTTTCAGTGACAAGATGTTCTCATTTGCCTGATGTCTAGGAGTTGCTCACTAGTTTCTGGACTTATATAAAAAGGAATTGCTCCATGTGTAGCTGTACATTTGATCTGATAATGGAATATTATATATAATGGAGTATTACTCAGCCATAAAAAAGAGAGGAAATACTGCTGTTTGTGATCACATGGCCAGAGCTTGAGAGCATTATGTTAACTGAAATTGGTAAGACAGAAAAAACAAATACCATATGAACTCATATATATGTGGGCTCTGCAATAACAGGGAGTACACTAGTTGTTACCAAAGGCTAAGGGATGGGAAAGATAGTTGATGGTGACTAAAGGGTCCAAAGTCCCAGTTATGAGTCTGTTCCACATATGGCATGGTGACTATAGTTAATAACACAGTGAAACTGTATACTTAAAGGCTGCTGAGAGAATACATCTTAAACGTTGTCAGAACAAAATCTGGGTGGCTCGGTGGTTTAAGCCTCTGCCTTCGGCTCAGGTCATGATCCCAGGGTCCTGGGACTGAGCCTCGCATCAGATTCCCTGCTGAGCAGGGAGCTTCTCTTTCTCCCTCTCCCTCTGCCTCCCCCCTCTGCTTGTGCTCTTTCTCTCAAATAAATAAAAAAAAATCTTTTTAAAAAATGAAAAAAAAAAAAAAAAAAAACCAAAGCAAAGAATAGGAAGAGAGAAAGAAATGGAGGCTGAATGAGGTCATGGGCTATATGAGGTCACAATAAACTTTATTGTGGTGATCATTTCCCAATGTATACATATTTTAAATTATCATGTTGTGTTTCTTAAACTTACACAATGTTTTATGTTGACTCTGATTTTCATAAAGCTAGGGAAAAAAGTAACACATGTAATTCAGATGTATAGAGAAAAAAATAAAATGAAATAGGCCAATACTGAAGCTCACCCATTCTTTCCTCATCTGTTTCAAATCTGCTGATTCAGCCATCAAAAGTATTCTTCATTTCTGTCACTGTGTCTTATTTCTAGCATTTCATTCTGATTCTTTCTTACAGTTTACATCTCTCTATGGGCATTACCTATTTGGTCTCTCATGTTATAGGCTTTTTCCATCACATCCCTTTACATGTTAGTCACAGCTTTTTAAATTCTGATGATACTAACAGCTATGCCATGTCGGAGTCCGGATCTGATGAATACTCTGTCTTCTTGGGCACTGCTTTTTCTTGCCTTTTGGTATGCCATATACTTTTTTCTTTTTGAAAGCCAGATATATTGTCGAGTAATCGGTGCCAAGACAAACAGGTCTTTAGAGCGAAGATTTATGTTAATATTGCTGGGAGTTGGACTGTATTTAATGCTTCTTCTAGCTGTATGTACGAGACTTCAAATTCCTTCAGAGTCCTTGTTTTGGCTTTGGGACTTCTTGTGGTACTTCTTCTCAGGCAGTCTGGGATCTGCAGCCTACTCATCTATATTAAACTGGGGACTTATCGGTGTGTTGTAGCATGTGAAAGAAGGGAAGCATTCTAAAATCTTCTAAGTCTTGGTCTTTTAGTGGGCTTGTCTTGAGCATATGGCTTTCACCAATGTTTCTGGGTCTCATCGATGGGTCCAGTTCTCCTAATGCTCCTGTTCCTCCTGCCTGCGGTGTACATGATCTATTTCCTTCACATCCTCTCCCCTGTTGACTATGGAGTTTTTCCCCTTTGTAGGTGACACAGGAAGGCTGAAGGGAGCTAGAGTGAAGTGGGATTCCCTTCTCCCAGTTGCGGTAAGCTTGTATTATACCAAAGCCTTCTACTGCAGAGTAGGAGTAGGGACAAGGATCTGGAAGCGCTAGAACAGTAGAAGTATGAGAATATTAGAAGTAGTAGAATATTCTTCCATTCCTATTGGGGTCCGGGGGTATCTTTCTTGGATCCTCAGATCCATTCTGAGAGAACCTGCTGGCATTCCTGGAGGGAAAGTGTGGCCCACTCCCACCTCAGCTCATGACTCATGACCCCAGCTCACGACTTCGACCCCAGCTCATGACTTTGACCTGCAGAAGTTTCTCACTCTAATAGTAGTCCATACTCAACGTCCAGCAATCCATCAAAATTACCAGGTAAGTGTTCTTGCTCATTTAAGGCATCCAGCAGCTTCTGCTCCAGGTATCAGGTGCTGTATCTCTGGTCATGTCCAACCCTGCAGGCTTTGGAGAGGTTGCTTTTTGACCCCAGTTCTCTGAGAGGTCCAAGAGTAGTCACTGGTTTTCAATTTTTCTCTCTGTAAGGAAGGGATTGGTAATTTCTGTTCTTTACATGTCAGAGCTGAACATGTATTTTCTTGACTAAGATTCCCTACTATTGAGAACACAGGAAGTAGTTCAGTGAGGACTGAATTGTCTTTACACTTGGCTTTGGTCACAAAGTGAAAGGATTCCAGTGTAATCATAGTATTATACCCAACACTATGGTGTAATAGTCATGCGTAGCATTTACTGTGGGTAGAGGCATTTTGACAGGAGTTTTTTGTGGAATGAATGATTAGCATGGGGATTAAAGGAAGAATTTAAGAAGAGGCTAATCAAGGCATTGCTGGAGAATTATAGAGAGTAATTTGATTGGGGTGGAGGGATCCACAAGAATCCGTAGGAACTGAGGCTGGAAATATTAGGCTATGTCCAAAGTACATATGGACTAGAACATGTTTTATCAAATTCTGTGGTCAGCATGGAGTCACTAAAATATTTCATAAAGGGTAACAATGAATGTCAACAGTTAATCTAGCAAAAGTATTAGATAAGCTGAAAGGACACTGGAGTAATAGTATCAAGCTCAAGATTTGGTATCGGATGAGAAATGAAAAGGTAAAGTTGAGCAGGCTGTGATCTCAAAGGTCAGATCAGACACTTGAGAGGTCAAGTCCAAGAACCCAGCTTACAACATGAAAAATCTGAGATGCAGTCAGAGTTTACAACAGAGACTAGATTCTGGAGTCACTGCATGGAGGCTACAGCTTAAACTTTGAATATAGATGTGGTTCTGGGAAGGATAAGAACTGGGATTAGAACCTTTGGGAACGGGTACAATTAAGGGGTAGGAGAAAATGAATTTAGCAGTGGAAAAGCCAGAAAGGTGGGAGAAAAACTAGGATGAGATACAAAGCAAACTAAGGTAGATGTTCCTTTTTTTTTCCCCCCAAAGATTTTATTTATTTATTTGAGAGAGATAAGTGGGAAGGAAGGGGAGAAGCAGGCTCCCTGCTGAGCGGGGAGCAGGATACAGGTCTCGATCCCAGGACCCTAAGATCATGAACTGAGCCGAAGGCAGACACTTAAGTGACTGAGTCACCCAGGTGCCCTGAAGAAGTTCCTTTTTTCCTCTAGCAATGTCTGGCCTATATGGTCAGATGCTGAACTGGACAGACACACCCAATCCTGACAGAGGAAAAGAGCTTCCTGTATGACTTGGCTTGAATGACTTACTTCTTGCCAGAACTGAATTCTTTTTACAGTGGAAATAGATGTAAATGTTTCATAAGAAGTGGTTAGTGTTTATTAGGTAAAAGTCCACATTTATGAGATAAATATCCGTTCTTGGAATTCACCCAGATAGGAGAGTGCTTTGTGGTGGATATGAAATTGTGGTGGTAGTCAAATTTTGTATATAAAATTGCCATGCCCTCGGAGGTAACTGCAAATGATTTACTCCAATGTACAGTCTTCACAATATATGAATTTCTTTGCAGCTCTGTATTTGTATGGAGTGGCCGCTATATGTATACATACCTAAAACACAAGCAGATGCTCTATGCCAGGTCCTGACTGGCTTGTTCCTCCTGCTGACCATGTGGTCGGTGTTTAAAGGAAAACAGGAATCTTTGGTAAATCCCTGCTATAGTAACAAGACAGTTTTCATCAAGTTTGTGAAATGTAATTTTATTAATTAATAGAAGGGCATGTCTGACCAGACACATTGTTCCCAAATAAATAAAATCTCAGCATCATTAAAAGCACACAAACACGCAGTTTAACAGGGTACAATACAAAGTCAATTGAGATGATGTTCTTACTTGCATTTACTAAAAATCTGAGAAAGACTGTATTAATCTCTAAATAATTATCTTGCATAAAGAGAAAAGTAGAGCACAATTATTTTGTAGAAGTTTTGGGGAGTGACAATTTGAGAAGACTTCGTTTAAAATATATTAAGGTACATCACAGGTCAAATCACATTGTTAACATTACAACATGGAATTGTACTTAATCAAAAATAAAAGTGGCTAAAGAAGGCTGTATACTTTCTTCTTCTAACATTATGCTAATTTCTATTTTTGGCATGAGTTAATAACTTTTTCCATTAGTAGGAAAATGTGCTCTGCAAACTCTCGGAGGGCACCACGGCCACCATTGCATTTGCAAATATATCCAACAGCTTTCTGGGCAGTAGAGCAGGCATCAGCAGGCACACCACTTAGGCCCACTTTCTTCAAGCACTCCTCGTCAGATACTTCATTTCCTACCAAGTGAAAGAAACACTGGGTGAGAATTTAAGGAGACAAAGAATACTCAGTTCTAATAAGGCAAAACAAGTAAGTAATTCTGGTGGCCTCAGTAAGACCTCAAGCACGGCATTTAAGAATACCCCAGATTATTGGGTTATGGACTTTGGAGAGGGTATGTGCTATGGTGAGTGCTGTGAAGTGTACGAACCTGATGATTCACAGACCTGTACCCCTAGGGTTAATAAAACCTTATATGTTAATTAAAAAATAAAAGATTATTTTAAAAAAAAGAAGCATTTACAAGTGTAACTGAGGTCTAGGATTCTCTGTAAGCAATTCAAAATCAACTATTATCAGTTAAAGGAGGAGAATGGATTATAATTTCTGATTGCTATGCATATTAGAATTATGAGAAATTCTGTAAGTAAAATGTGAATTATCTAAACTTTTCATTTAAAAAATCCCAAACACATGCAAGAACCCCAAGTTTATGTGGAATGATTATCAATGTTTTCGATCATTTATCAGTGTTTTTCTCTTTGCTCCACCCCTTAGTTTTTTAGAGGGCTAGGAAGGAATTCTTAGACATCATGTTTTTACCCCAAAGCTCTTCAGCATCTACCTCTAACACATACCTATCTCTAATAGGTACGTCTTTTTTTTTTTTTTTTTTTTTAAGTGAGACAGTATCATCAAATTAACAATACCCACAATTCCTTAATATCATCTTGGGGCACGTGACTGGCTCAGTTGGTTAAGCATCTGCCTTTGGCTCAGGTCATGATCCTGGGGTCCTGGGATTGAGCCCCATGCTGGGCTCCCTACTTAGTTGGGGGTTTGCTTCTCCCTCTCCTGCTTGTGCTCTCTCCCTGTTCCTCTCTCAAATAAGTAAATAAATAAATCTTAAAAAAAATAATCATCTAGTAACTTAGTGTGTGCTCAAATATCCCATTGTCTCAAAAAAAATTTTTTTTTATAGTTGATCTGTTTGCATCAGAAGCCAAAGTCCACAACTGGATTCTATTGCTCTATATCTTAAGTACTTTTAATGTGTGACAGTTCTCTTTGATTATTCGTTGAAGAATTACCATCAGACTGACAAAACTATACCCTTTCTCCACCTGCCCTGCTATGCTCTCCCCCTTTCTGTTTTGTGTTGATAGGATGAATTTCAGAAGCACCCAGTACCTCAGATTCTCCATTCCGAGTAAAATTATTAGTATACCATAGACCAACTACTACTAATAAAATGCTTGTTAAAAAAAGTTTTAAATCTGTTCCACATTAATCTAATGAAAATTTCTAAATGATTAAATATATTGAAATCTGAATTTTTTCACTGAAAGGTGATGAAAATTCAAGTATTTATTTTGAATAATCTACCTCTGAAACTAAGCTATGTTTTGTAAAACTTACCTATATAAGTGTTGATATTTTCAAGGAACAAATTTTCATACGTTTGTTTGACCCATGCAAAGTAGTGTTCTGATCTTAAATTAAAATTTGGAGTCTTCTCCTATTTTCTTGTTTTCTAGCTTCTGCTTTTTATAGTTTTTTAAAAAAAATTTATATAAGTAATGCATATTTTTGGTAGAAACATTTTTTTAAATCAAGGCAAAAAAAAATCACTATCATCTTAATTACCACTATTTCTGGATCATCACTATATTTTGGCATATGCAATTGCATGATTTTACCAACATAAGTGATACACACTATTATTACTACCTTCAGGCACTATATTAGGCATCCTATATTATTTCTAATTTTCTTTCCAATAGCTTTATAAAGTTTGCTTTGCATTTATACTATAAATAGGAAAACCAAGGTTTGGAGAAGCTCGCTGAGGGTCGCATGATACTTAGTACACCTGGAATTTGTTGTATGTGCCACTAAAATTGTTTTCTCCTTACAAAAACTATATAATTTTCTGGCAAGGGCTCTGTCGTCTTCTCCACTGAATCTGCACATGCGGTTCAAAGGCTATTCCTGAAGTCCTCAGATGACCTGCTCCCAAAACATTCCCGTGCTGCTTCTTTTGAGGCCCAAGTTACCCTTGTAACTACCTATCTCACACATGGCTTATGTCATATGTATTTCAATAACTTGTCATCTTTAATATCTAAAATGTAGACATGAGACTGCAAGCTCGGGAGTCAGTCTCAGCAACCACCCCTAAGCCTGCACACAGCGTATCTGCTAAATGCCACCCGTGAAAACCTTGACACATGACCCTCTTAGTACAGATTACATGGTTGCAGAGCGTTCCACTTTGTGGATGTTTTATGCTTGCAGGGTATTTAAGTGGGCCCTTTTTCTTTTTTTCTCCATTATTCACTCATTTGTCTAATTTCCTTCTGGAATTGGAACTGAAGAGTTAAAACTTGGAGCATTTTAATAAAGCAAATACCATCCAAAGTGTACTTCCTATATGTTAGGGATCTGCTAAGTGCTTTACCCAGATTACCTCATTGCTTCCTATGACAGTCTTATGACACAGGTACTCTTGACATTTCCACTTTACAGAGGAGGAAATGAAGGCTCACCTTACCAAAGCTGACCAGTCAGGTGTGGTCTGACTCCAAAGCCATGTGTCAGTAATCATTCTATTAGGATACAACTGATATAGTACTGATACAGTACTAATATAGTACTGATATGTACTATCAAACTAACCCCCAGAAAGCCCATCCCAATTTAGCACTTTCCTCAGTGGTGCAGAGAGTTTCTATTTCTCTACAATTATGCCAATCTTGGGAATTTTCTTTATTTCTCTATTTCTTTAAAAAAGAAAGAAAAAAGAAAAATCCTGGTCCACTTTATGATGACAGAATAATAAGATACCAACCAAGATATGCCACTTCTTTCCAGCACAGGCCCATTTCTTTTCTCCACTCGTCCAGAACTGCCAGCTTGTCTGGCACATTGACTTCCATTTTGCAATCCAGTTTTAAGGAAGAGAGTGTCTGCTTTGAACATGCCCTTTCTGAGATTAACCTCACCTTAAAAAATAAAAAAAGAAGAGAAAAGAAAGAAGGGCAAAATGAATAAATAAACAAGTATTTCCTAATAAAATAAAACCTGGTAAATAATATGAGTCACAAATGAGTGAAGGACCAATTAAGTAAAATCAAATGCTATTTTAAAATGATGAATTTTTACAACATTTTCTAATAGTCCAATAAAGGTAAAAGACACTGTTTTTTTTATAGTGGGAAGGAACCTATCTGCAGTTTAAAAAGTATACATTGTCTGATACTAACCTAAAATTCTCCTATAATTCAATTTATCCAGAGGAAAGTCTACAACTTGTCTCTTGTGCTGCTTAGGTACGTACACATATTTAAGATTTCTAGGGAATTATAAGAAATTATCTTAGCTTTCATTTTTGAAAGTATATTAAGTTATTTTGAGTTAAAATTTTCAATCATAAGAATAAGCTAATCTTAAAAAATCCACAAGATATTTGCTTTTTTCCCTAAATCCTGATACCTATTTTTTATGAAATTTTTCTTATTGAAAGATCCTATAGGAATTACTAGACAATTACCATTTAAAAATAATATGTTTACTGAATAAACAAGAAATATTTGTTGATTGACAAATTCCTAATTTTATTCATCTAAGAGTAAAGGTATGACAGTTTTCTAGCCATGTGAAGGCTAAATTTCAGATATTTTAATAGAGAATACTAAAAATTTAAATCTATTTCCCTCACATGTTCTTTGACCCTGAATCATCACCTTGAAAAACATCACTATATTCAGGGGGCACATACCTCAATACCACTTTTCTTTAATAAACTTATCCCAATAGCATCTTTTACATCATAAGATATTATTTCTTTTTGGTCTCCTGATACATAAATGTGGCCATTGGTGAGACATCCATCAATATTGCAAACCAAAAGTTTTATTTCCTTAAGCTTCTCTTTGCCAAAATAGCCATATCTAAAAGAAACCAAAATAGACCTCTGAGTACAAATGCAATACTAATCACTCTCTCTCGACGGGCTAACACCAGTAAACTTAATAACCATTCCCACTCAGTTTCTCAAACATTACCCTTCACATTTACGTCACATATACACTTCAACTTCCAGTGCAAGACCTTGAGTAGAGTGGTCTAACCAGACTATGTGTTTCTCAAGTTACTGAATAAGCCATCTATAGGCATGTTTTATGTGTCTGTCTTCCTCACGTGAACAGACTATTTACAAAGATCCTAAAATGTCTGGAGTATCAAAAATTAGTGTCTAGAAAACTGAACATATCTACTAAAAGTATGTCAGGGTCCAGTGCAAAGGCTGTGCAAGTCTTGTTTTTACCTTAATACTCTTTGTTCTGCAATAGGCCAATCAATATCCACATCTATATCCACACTGTGCTCAGCTCGCATTTCGTAGTATGCCATTTTTCCACCCTAAAGATGGTATAAATGCCATGAGTACTGTTTTTAACATTTATTCACAATTCCAAAAGTTTATAATACAGAACAATGAATTCATTTCATTTCTACAATACTGAGAAAAAAAATAACCGAGCAAAATGACATTTAACAAATAATTTTTTGAGGGAAAACCTTTTTGTTTCCTATATCTTCAAACTATAGGCCATAATATTTTGACCCTGAATCATCAGGGTAGAGGTAGAGAACTATAATCTGGCTTTCCTGACACCCAGGTTGGTGATCTTCCACATCTACTATGTTATTTTGTCTCTTTTTAAAAGCAATGGATTTTTATTCAACTGTACAACCACAACCTGATGGTAAAAAAACATGGATTAAAAAGAGAATTTTGAATGGAATAAAATGAAAATCAGGACATGTGTACAACATTCAGTATCTGATTCATTTCTTAGTTGTAGCGGAATTCCTTGCTTATTCACTGAATGGATTCCAAAGATTAGTTTATTGTAAGCCTACAGGATAAAGGCCTCAGATGATAAATCTTATCAGTTATTGCCTTTCCTCCAGAAACTGATATTTTCCTTTATGAACTGTGCCATACGTCTTCCTTAGAACTGAGTTATACACATAAAAAGGTTTAAAAGATTTTTGCAGAATGAAGGCACAAACCTGTAAATAACCCATCTCTATCAAATGTCTCTTAGCAAAATAAAATGAGCCATTTTCATATAATTCTCCATCCCAGTCTTGTCGACGAGGTCGTTTAGCTGGATTCAAATTCAGAGGCTCAGTCACTTCACGAACTAAAAGCAAAAAGCTATAGTAAGTCTCTGTTGCTTTGAATACTGAGTATTCATTTAGTAGTTTTAAAAAATAAACTGAAACTGTAAAATAGATTTTTTAAAGGAATAAAATCTCTAATGATGCTGAAGATTTATCTTTGGTAATATTATTTAATAATTATTATCTAATCATAGAAAAATAAAGTATTTTACAGAGGAATTCTGAATAATTGAGATTTTGAGGCATTTTTAAAAATACAAGGTTCTGGGAGGACATCAAGGCAACCTTAAGGCAGCTTCAAAAGGACTGAACATGGGCGCCTGGGTGGCTCAGAGCGTTGGTCCTCTGCCTTCGGCTCAGGTCATGATCTCAGGGTCCTGGGATAGAGCCCCGCATTGGGCTCTCTGCTCGGCAGGGAGCCTGCTTCTCCCTCTCTCTGCCTGCCTCTCTGCCTACTTCTGATCTCTGTCAAATAAATAAATAAAATCTTTAAAAGAAAAAAAAGGACTGAACTTGTCATATAATATCCTTACTTGAATATTTTAATATAGTTCTCATTATTAAGTATTTGCTTCTATAGAAATACAGTGTACATGTTTATACAAGGTAGTTGAGAAATTACTTGCAGAGAGTTATTACAGAAAACTGAAGATTTCCTCATTGAATTATTGAGACTTTTATATTGATAAAAATGTTTGTATATTACATATTCTTACCAGTAATTTAAAAATATACTAAGCATAATAATAAATAATATTAACTTATTACTATCCATGGTAATGAAGGCTCAGTGATATCAGCATTAGTGATTACAACATGATATAACAAACGAAGCTCTCAGTACTGGTAAATAGCGATCCTCTTGCCTTTTCACTGTATTTTTTCCAAACTGTGTTTATGGGTGTGTATTGACATGCATACATGATTCTGTGTGTGTGTGTGTTTGTGCATGTGTGTTTAAAGCTGGTGATTATTCAGAATCTTTTTTATTCAAATTTTGGTTGTCAATTCTAGAAGCAATGGCTTCTACAAATAACTTTACTTACTTCGCTAACTAAACCATCCTTTTTTCAATCCTAGTCCATCAGTGCTTGATATAACCTAGGAAAAATATTCAGCAAATATACACTGATTAGCTACATAGGGTATAGTTTTACAGGCACTGGATACATAGCAGTGAATACAACTCTTTCCACTTTAACAGAATGTGCAATCTAGTGGTGCAGATAGGCAATAAACAAACTAATTCAAGTGGTGCTTTGAAGGAAAGGAATGAGGGGGCAAGTCTTTCCTAAGTGAACAAGGATCAGTGGCTGCTTTCTCTCTGGGGATATTTGCTGCATCTGAGGAAGAAGTGAAAGAAAGATCAAACTTGGCATAAGCAGAAGGACTTTGCTGGGGTAAAGAGAAACCAGAAGAGTATTTAATGGGCCCTGCAGACTAGAATCACAGATTGGCTTCTATAAGAGCCCACCCACTTTTTCCCCTGCAGGACGTTTCCTGAGTGAGCTGAGGCACAAGAAGCTAGAATGGGCTGGAAGGCAGGAGAGATCATTAGAGTTTTGTGGGGCTTAGATCCCAAAGTCCTGGTGGCTTGGGGTTATCAGGGATACATACAAGATCCATCTCCTGGCCAGACATCTGCACTAAGAGGTAAAGTGAGACTAAAGCTCAAACCCATCAGTAGAACTCCTAATTGGATCAAAGTGAGTAGCTCCATATCCTATCTGCCTGATAGAAGAAAGGGTGTGCCCCCCCCCTCAGAGGAAAATAATATATACAGACCCTTGAACAACGCTGGGGTTGGGGTGCCAACCACTGACATGGCCAAAAATCCACATGTAACTTTTGATTCTCCCAAACCTTAACTACAAAGAGCTTACTGTTGACCAGAAGCCTTACCAATAACATAGTCAGTCACTAACACATGTTTTGTGTATTTTATGTATTGTGTTGTTGCAATAAAATAAGCTAGAGAAAAAAAATTCTACTAAGAAAATCATAAGGAAGAGAAAATACATTTACAGTACTGTACTGTATTTATTGAAAAACACTGTGTACAAGTGGACCCGTGCAGCCCAAATCTGTGTTGTTCAAGGGTCAACTGTACTCCAGTCTCTATATCAGGCAGATGACAAAATACGAGTCATTCTGAAGAAGCAGAAATACATTACCCATAACTAGAGAAAAACAAACAGTTGTAGAAACAGAACTACAAATGACCCAGATATCAGAACCCACAATCAAGGATTTTCAATTAACTATCATAAATATGCTAAAGATATTAGAGGAAAAGATTTTAAAAAGATAAAAAGATGGAGAATTTCAGCAGAGAACAGAATGTCTAAAAATTACTCCAATGTACATTCCACAATAGAAAACACACGTATCTGAAATAATTCACTGGACAGGATTTACAGTGCTCTGGACAAGTCAAAGGAAATGATCAATGAACTCAAATATGTCAAATGAAATTACTCAACATGAAGGACAAAGAGAAAAATCAACAAAAAATACAGAACAGACTGTGAAAGACATGTGGACCCCATAAAACTGTTTAATAAGACACACTTAAATCTGCATCCCACGAAGAGAGGAGAGAGAAAATGTGGCAAAAGAAATATTTGGAGATAATGGCACAGAATTTTTGGAAACTAATGACAGATATCAACCTACAGATATGAGACGTTCAGAGAATTCTAAATAGGATAAATACAACAAAACGACAGCAATACAAATTGGAGTCAACTATGAAAAGTTAAAATAAACGGAAAAATCTTAAAAGCAGCCTGAGGGAAAAAAGACATCATATTTAGAGAAACAATGATCAGAGTAATAGCTGATTTCTTTTAAGAAACAATGGATGGCAGAACATAATGAAATGATGTGTTAATGATGCATCTTCAAAAGAGTAACATCTTAAAGATGCAATCTGAAAATCCTGAAAGAAAGAAAAGGCAAACCAAAATTTTATATTCAATGAAAATGCCCTTTACAAATAAGGGCAAATTATAGACATTTTTAGACAGACAAAAGCTGAGAGGAGCTGTTACTAACAGTTTGTACACTATAAGACAGAAGCACATGTTAAGTGGTAAGAAATGAAGAATAACTAAAAAGGATAAATATACAGGTGAAGAGAAGTGACTATTTTAAAATAAGTTAAAGTACCATTAACTATTTAAAATAAATAGAACAACGTATCATGGCTCATAATATATATAGAAATAGATTATGTGACAATAGAACAAAAGGCAGGGGCTAAATTTACTATTGTAAGGTTCTTAGTTATTTGTGAATACAGTTATCTGTAGTTATTTGTAACTACAAATTAGTTATTTGTAGACAATAACAAACTAAGGGTACAGAGTATAATCTCTTGAGCAGTGCTGTCCAAAAAATATAATGTTTATATAATATATTTATATAATATAATTTTAAGTTTTCTAATGGCTACAATTTTTAAAAAGTACAAAGTGAAGTTAGTTGTAATAATAGATTTTACTTAGATTTTATTTAGTATCTAAAATGTTTTTAACATGTAATAGATATAAGAATTATTAATGAGATACTGCATATACTTCTTTCATACTAATCTTAGAAATACAATGTATATTTTATGCTTAATGCATATCTCAATTTGGACTAACTACATTTCAAAGGCTTACACTGCTAGTGGCTACTATATTAGATGGTAAGGTTCTAGTGTGATGACAAAAAAAAAATACAAAAAGTTATACAGTATAAAATGGAACAATTTTTCAAGTATTGATTAATCCAGTAGCACTCTTAGTGATTTTATAAACAAGGAACATAAGAATAGACTCACAAGAAATACCATTCTGGGTTAGAACCACTGTTCATCAATAGCATTCTGTTTCATCGACTAGTAGAAAATTTATGACAAGACAAAGGTCTTATCCCTAATATTCACTTCTTGATGTTAAAAGACATTTATTTGAACATACCTAATTTTCTTAAAAATACTTACAGATCTAATTTTTATGGCTTTGGCTTTGTCATCTATTTAACATACATATTTCTTGGACTTCTTGAACTTCCATCATATACCATATAAAGCTCAATATTTAGTTTAACACTGGGCTTCCTTGATTTGCTTCAAAAATTTGTTTCTTAAGCTTTAATAAGAGCCTTCCTGGAAATTATTTCCTCAGAAATAAAAATTTCTGAAAACTGGTAAGTTCAACGTTAAAATGTATAGCTTTTAACATGGCACAAAGAACATGGCACAGAGAAGACAATATTTACTGAATGTAATGAATTTGTAAGTGTATTTACTGATGTATTTCATTGGTTTGGGTAATGTTCAGATTTCGAGACTGGAAAATCTTATTCTCAGCCTTTCCATCCTCTTACTTGCTCTTTTTTGTGCTGTCTCCAGTGTCATTGCTCCAGTTTCACTCATATTTCACTGTCTTCTTGAAGTCACAATAAGGCAGCTCTCCTATACTCAACAAATGCCAGGGCACCTAACAGAAATCAAACTGCCTTTCCTTACATATGTTACATTTACCTACTTGTTGGTCATCCTATTCTTTACTCCATATTTTACTAGCTTACCTAGCTAGAAATCAGACTCCTGCGTCTTCTTACATTGGACAATCTAACAAATTTTGGGACGCAATTCCAGAATTCATTCTTGAGGTCCTCCAGAACTTTTTGATAGACTTCTATCCCCACAATCCTATTATGACTTATATGGAGTTTGCCAAGCAAGTCTAGAACCAACACAGAAGTATTTCACATCTAGAAAAAGGACACGCCTGCCTCAAAAGGCAAATCGAGTGTTAAAATGTCCATTTGTAAAAAGTAAAGCAGGGAATTTGGTTTGTCTTGCCTCAATAATCACAAGACTTAGAACTGATTATAAATGTCATTACCTACTCTAGTTAATAATCACGTGTTGCTCCCTTCACTCCTAAAGAATATTTACATATGAAAAAGCGGGTTCTCCATAAAAGCTAAAATCAATACCGATATAACAGATTACCTCCTTTCTGAATTTCACTCCATCGAAACTGATGGCGTCTCACAACAGAGAAAACAGAATCATATCCTTCCTCTCGAATCATTTCTGCAACTTTTTGAAGGTCAGTAGGATGTAAACATGGAGAAGTTGCTTGAATATTTCCTACAATGTCAACCTCTTAAAAAGAGAAAACAAATGAAGAGGACATCAAAGTTCTTTGCAAGGAATACAAAGATCTTAAATTCAAATGTGAAAACAAGTCTTATGAAATAATAAATTAGAAATTACATAAAATTTTGAATAAACTATCAAATTCATACCATTGTGATAGTTAAGAAATTCTATGATGGCATCTAGTGAGGTAGAACTGTCTTTTGAAACTTCAGAACTTCTTCGATGAACTTGGGCACCAAATTGTTTGGCCACATTCTCAATTTCATCATGGTCTGTTGAAACCCACACACTGGATAGATAGTAAAAAATAAATATAACAAGTCAAATCATTAAAAGAAACCACTAAAGATAAAAAGGAGCTCTGCAACACCAAAATACACCTTACATGATGTTAGAATAGTTTTTATACCATCAAAAAAATTACAGATCTAATATAAAATTTAAAGAATTATATTTTGTATAATATATAATAATAAATAACACTTTATTAACTGTCTGAATAAAAGTATAGTAACAAATAGACTTTTTGTTTACATATAAAAATATTTGTATTCGTATTGTCTTATGTCATTTATTTATATAAGTATTATTTCTGTAGCCCTAGATACAGTTTTATAAAAACAGAAAAAAATGACACTTGGTATATTTAAGGCTACTGGTATATTAAGTAAAATAGAAGTTCAAATCTAAAGGCAATTAAGAAGATCTTGCTTCTTATTCCTCATTCAATCCAAATTAGTGTGTGAAGAATTTTAATATACTTGCCAAGAAAAAAAACGGATTTGTATTAGTTAAACCATGAAGCTGAAAGAATTTCAAGCTTAGAAGCAACGTAATGCCTAGACTAGGCTCAAAATATCAGCTAATCCAACTCTTCTGCTTTGCCAATAATGGGTATACTATAAATATATGACACAGTACTGACGGAGTTTTAGCCATTGATAATTACAGACAAGGAGAATGTGAGTTGACTGCCTCTGGGACATTTAACTTAACTGCGCCTTTCACCACATCTTATGTGGTTCATCGTTTAGACTTTCTAAGATGATGACTATGAGTAGAATGCTACTTCGGGGAATTGTGCCAGTATCTACTGAAGTTAAGTTTCCTGGACCTTCACAGATTCCCTTTGCTAGAAAAAAAAGATGTGAATATTCTAGCCACAATGTTTTATTAGTGATATTACACAAAGACAATTTAATGACTTGTAGTCTTTGGCATATGCATTTTTCTTTTAGCACCTTTATTCAACATCTACTGGGAGTAAGAGGAACTGCATGTTTTGGATGTCTATGCTCAATTGTCAAGAATGAAAAGAAAGTGAGAAACTATAGGAATTTTTTTTTAGGAGATAGTTTACTGAACACCAAAAAAAAAAGTAAAAAAAAAAAAATTCTAACATCGCCAGATTTTACTTACTGATTTCCATTCTTCCCTTTAATATTTGCAGAAGAAAGATTTAAATCTAAAGATAAAGTCAATAACCTCCCTAATTTTTTTTCTTTTTTTAAAGCCTACTAAACACGATGAGTCACTGGCTAGGGATCAGATATCTCATATTTACTAAAAGTCTGTGTGAGGCAGAACACAGAAGTCCCCAGAAATATTTGGGGGCTGATATTCTACTGGAGAAATGTCACAGTCAACGGTGTAAAACAAAGGGAAGTACCAAGAAAACCTAGTTTTAAAATAGAGAAAATGAAGGGAGGATGGTTAAATGGTAAATACAGTTAAGGAGTGAACAGGAAACGCAAAAGAAATGGTCTTTTGACATCTAATTTATGTCACCAATTGAAATTACTGATGTCACTTATTATCCTGATTTTCTATAATAAAACTCAACACCACAGGATTCAGTGACATTTCTGAAATGCTTAAAAGGCAAATAAAAAATAACAGAGGTTTTGGAAGAGATTTGTTTTTCCTTCCTCCCTTTTATCAGTCATTCATTTTTTCATTCATGAAACGTTTATTGAGTGCCTATTATGTTTCAGGTTCTACTGCGGACATGTAGTCCATTTTCTTGAGAAACTTTCAGTTCTTAGCCCATTGGTAGAGACAGAGGCCAACACAGTTCTGAAATACTCCTTAAACCAACAAGGGAACAGAGGTAAGGAAGGAACGACTAACCTCTCTACAATGCTTTATTTTTACAAAGTATTTTTATAGTGCCTGCTCCAAAACATGCTCAATCTATATGTGTTAATAAATGAAACATTAAATGGTTAACAGCATGGAATCTGAAGGAATGAGTCCAAATCCTAGCTCTGCCACATGTTAGCTATATGACCTTAGGCAAAATCCATCATCTCCCTAGGCCTCGATTTTTAGTAAAGTGTGGATGATTTAAAAAAAAAAAAATACCAGTGATAGTAACAGTACCTCATACCGTTGTTAGAAGGATTTAATACAAACCACAAGCTATTCAAAATAATAAAACAGGAATGGTAATAAAGGCATACATACATGGTCTCATTTAATCCTCACACTGATTCTGTTGGAAGGAAAACTGAAGTTCTGAAAGTCCAAATGCCTAATTTATATGTATGAAAATAGCATCCCATATGTAGACTTAAAATACAGTGAACATCATTTATTAAAGGGGTTATGTAAGTAGATCATTTTCCTTTGATTTAGGGGAATCAGAAGAGAGAGGGCAAAAACAAAGAGTCAGCAAGTGAATAAACAGGTCAATAAAATGTAAAATCAAGTACAAAGTAAATGTCAAAGCCTAATGCTAATGACTTTAGCCTCAAATGAAGTCATATTTCATCTAACAGGATGAACAGGAATATCAAACCTGATGCCTGTGAATATTATTTCAAATCACAAAATGCCATTCGGGGAATAACACAGCATAGGCTTATTATTTAATCACAAATCCGCACCCTACGAATGAAACTAAAGTTCCAGGCTTATTATTAATCATAAATCCACACCCTACAAATGAAACTAAAGTTCATTTTTTCCCCCCACAGTATGTTAAGTAACATTCACAAAATCAATTTGTTCTGAGGTTTACTAACAGAGCATTGAACCACTGCTGAAATCAAGCTCTTACAAACTAACCTCCAATGATAACTTTTTACTAAATGAAAATAATTGTCTTAGCATTTTTCTCAACTGCTATCCAAAGTAGTATGCAAAGTTAGCAATCCTGGAAGCATTGTTAGCTTTGACTCTGGGCAGGCCAGAACAATCTGCCTCAATGAACAAATCATGGTTTTGAACAAAATAATCTCCTAAGCATCTTCTAGCCCTGAAAAACACAATTGGGCAGCTACAAGTTTCTTCAATTCCTTCCTAGGGTAAATATTTATCAAAGAAAGAAAACAGAAGGTGAGGGGCAGCAAGGTTGCTCCAAACTTGGACCATAGCTTCAGAATAAATCAATTAAATCCAAATCAACACATTTTAATTGAGGCTCCAATACATGAAGCATACCAAGGTAAGTAAGAGTACCTGCTCACAAGAACCTCTTCAACCCAGTAGAGCAAGGGTCATCCCAGGCCAAATCTGGCTCCCAGGCTGCCTATTTTCATAAATAAACTTTCAGTGGAATACAGCTATACTCATTCACTCATATTGTTATGGCTACTTTCACAACATACACAGAACTAAGCAACAGAGACAAAGTTTGAAATATTTAGTCTTTAGCCCTTTATAGAAAAGTTGATGGACCCTTGAAATAGAGAGTAAAGACACAGTTCGATTAACTCTTCAAGGTCAAAGTGTGTCAGCATTAGAAAGAATTCTGAAGATCATTACAACTTTCCCATTTTACAAGTCAGGAAACTGTGGCCCATGGAAGAGATGAAGATTGTAAAAACCTTCAACAAGGGGGGAAAATGTCAAGGACAGATCACACGCTAGACACATCCTAATGGCCGTATATATACTACTTCACTTAATCCTCTCAGCAACCCTATGAGGTGGATACTTAAGTCCATTCTGCAGACGAGGAAACTGAGGCACAGACCTTAAGTGATTTACCCAAAGTTGCAGTTAACATATGGTGAAGCTAGAAACTCAAATCCACAGTTTAACTCCAGGGTCTATGACCTTACTTCACTGCATAATGCGTGCACTAAAAGAAGGTCTGAACACTGCTGCTCTGTGAGGAAAACAAAGACACCGTTACTTTCCACTGAGGAGACCAGGAAGAACTTCACTGAGGAAATAGTGCTAGTCCCCTTTTTTACCTTTTTAGTTGAACTTTCCAGATCCCTAGAAAGGATGCAACATAGCAAACAGCTATGCAACCTAAACAGAGGAAAATCACTTTGTTACACAGTATTCTAAGTTTGAGAAGGCAGAGTCAGACCAATTACGCTCATTTTGCTGGTTAAGGAAAATACTGATTTCTTCTAATTACTATTATTAGTATAGTAACAGATACCATAGGTGGCCTGAAGTATACAATATCCTTCCAATTGTCAAGATGCTTTCTCTCATCTAGATATGCTAAATAAAAGAATAGCAAAAATAGCAATAATAATAGCAAAAATAGCAAAAGAATTGGCATAGAAAAAGGTTCTTAGGAATCATTTATTCTTTTTTTTTTTTTTTTAAAGATTTTATTTATTTATTTGAGAGAGAGACAGTGAGAGAGAGCATGAGCGAGGAGAAGGTCAGAGGGAGAAGCAGACTCCCCATGGAGCTGGGAGCCCGATGTGGGACTCGATCCCGGGACTCCGGGAGCATGACCTGAGCCGAAGGCAGTCGTCCAACCAACTGAGCCACCCAGGCGTCCCAGGAATCATTTATTCTTTCATGGAGTTCTGTATAAATGCATTTTAATAAATGGAAACAGGAAAATTACTGCTTAATATATAACATATATTTTCCAACCATTTTGTAGCAAAATCTCCTAGGTCTGCTATAAGGGTATTTGTCGGGTTTTGACTCCCAGCATTTACTCCCCGTTGGTAAGCATATTCCAATTTTTCTCTTGATGCAGCTGTCTCATTGTGCCTCAGGGGACGCTCCATCACTGGCTCCAACACCAGAAGAGGCAGCTAAACTTTACCAACATAAGCACTGGGGGACCCAAAGAAACTCTTTGGTTAAACTTAAGCCTGTAAGGAGTAAAATAAGAGGGTAAACAAAGCTGGAGAGCAAAGCAGAAAGGACAGCTTTGATTTGTTAACTATGGCAGTAGGGAAAGACTAGTAGAAACTGAACTCAAATCCCCCAAAACAAAGGCTGGAGACTTCTTAAAGGCTAGAGTGTGTTAAGAAAAAGGTATTGCAACGGTGATAGAGGGGGTTAGTCCCTGTGACTAGGCCATCTGGGTACTTATCCAGAGAAGAAACACACTCAACTTTATGATAGAGGCAAGCTGAAGCAAGATGCCCATGGAATTTAGACCCTTAATTTTCCCACAGGGACTAAGAATGAATAAGGGTTATCTACTAGGATGTTTCCATTTCAGAGAGACAGTTTTGGGTGGTAGATTTACATTCCAAAGGCTAGAGAAGGGGTTTATAATGATAAGTTTTCAAAAGTAGTTGTTCTGAGATAGGGTTCAGAGGCTACCTGCCAGTCACCAGGTTGTACCTGAAACAAACAGTAAATTATCCTGGCAGCACTGACCTTTCTCAGCCATTTTAAGGGGGAGCTAGGATCATCCTAGAAGCATGGCCTGACACTCCTGGAAACCGTACTAGAGTTTGGACAAGTCATTAGGTGCTGAGAGTTTTGCAGTTCTCAGCACAATCACTTGACAGCATAAAGGGAAAGCCTATCTAGAAGAACTAAGAAATGGAGGATTCTGGTGACAGAGGGCATAATTTCCTTACCCTGCTTTATTTTTCTCGAAAATACTGTCACCACCAAATATAGTATACACAGTTTGTTTATTACTTGTCTCTCAAAATGCAAGCTCCATGAGACTAAGGAATGACTCTTGCTACTGCTATCACCTCTGGTTAAAGACACAGTACAGTGCCAGTCACACAATAGATGGTCAACAAATACTTGCTGAATGAATGAATCATTTCGCCTTTGAATCTCACTGTACCTGAAACAAGCCTTACCCTTTTTTGTGAAGCCAGGCTGAAAGGGGGTTCCTGACATGTAACCAGAGTTGTAAGTGAGTTTTGCTCTTAATTTACTGTGACAGTGATTTTTGAGCTCTACTTCATTTCACAAAAATGGCATATCCCTGTGGCCTGGATGCACTTTTCTCAGTCTTTTTTTTTTCTCCCAGTGTGCACTCTTTATAAAGGTGAAAAAATTTCCAAAAGGCAGTAAGCTCCAGGGACAAGAACCATGTCATTTCATCTTGGTTATTTCCTTGGATGTGCATGGCAGAAATTAGGGCTCAGTAAATGTTAACTGAATTGAACCAAATTCTCAAGGCTTTCCCTATCTCTCCTTTGCACACTTCCTATTACATTGCTACATCAGTGTTATCTTCTGGGTGCCTACCCTACTTACCGCGTTCCACCCAGGGCTTCCCTTAGATTAAAACATTAAGAAAATTAGTAAATTCATACTTTTGGAGTATCTTTCTTTAAACAAGACTAGTTAAATGAAAATCATATGCCCATAAATTAATGTGGGCAATTAAGATGCTCCAAAAACAATCATCTCTTCAAGAACCAAAGCCCAATCAAAAAGTTAAAATAATTCACTTCCCACAGTAACAGATTCAAGCATAATTAGAGTGAAGTTTCTATGTGTAAACTCATTCCTGGCACAAAATTTTATCTCTGTTCTTTTATGAATGATACCAGCTTGTCCCTCCTGACCAAAATGGCATATGGGCAATGATGCACAATTGAAACAGTCTCTGGGCGGACGAAGTTCCAAAGACACAATAAAAGCATTTATATGCATATCATAAAGCAGCCTGCTGTACGTTTCCTCACTATCTCTTACCTATGGACAAATGCAAGGGGTTTTCTAGATTGTGCTGACTCACAGGCAGATAGCTTGGAGTATTTTGCAAAGGTCAGAAAGCGATCTCCAAGCTGAGCTTGAAACTAGAAAGCCTGGACACCTCACTCCATTCAGGAACCTGATGCCTCCCTAATCGATCGGCACCAAGTGGTTATCACAGGCTGAGCAACAGGGGAACCCCAACGGCCTCTGCCTGCTGGAGTTCACATGTCGCCACAGACGTTTCATAGGGGTGGCCTCCTTTCCTTTACCCGATGAGGTCAACGAGGGCGGCGGAGACGGCTGAAAAAGGGGCAATCTCCCCTCCGACGGACGGCATGCTCAAGGGCAGGCACAGGCACCGTCCCAGGTCAAGACTACGAGCAGCGACGGAACAAGGAAGAAGCTGGAGCACTTCCTCCCTGCGCTCTCACGCGGGGCCCCCACACCCCGGATCTTGCACACCCCTTCCAAGAGCAATTGCCCAGGGAGCCCCAGCCCTTCCAGCGGCCCGGCTCCCTCGCCCGACCCCCGCCCAGACCGCGCCGCCCACTCTCGCACATGCGCACCTCTGGAAGACCCCCGAGTCCAGGGCCGCACGCAGGACCCAGCCAATAAGCGGGACCCCCGCCAGGTGCTTAATGTTCTTCAGGGGGATGCCCTTGCTGCCGCCCCGGGCCAGAATTAGGGCCGCCAGGTGCGGGGGCTTCTCCACGCCTCGGCCCTGGCCTCCGCGGGAGTTGCGCTGCAGCTTCGGCGGCCGGCCCCGGGAGGGCCGCCCCCGCGGGTTGGACACGGAGGTGGCGGCCCCCTTCTCCACCGAGTCCATCTTCCTCCCACGCCTTCTCCCCAGCTTCTCCACATCCGGGAGTTCTTCTCTCGCCACCTCAGCTCGGCGCCGCCCGATCTCCCCGCCCGAGCACTCGCGGGGGTGGCTGTTCCAGCTCCTGGCCCCGCCCCCGCCACGGCCCGCCTCTCCGCGGGGCACGCCGGGAATTGTAGTCCGCGGGCGTGTCGCCGGGGTCCCCTAGGCGGAGTAGACTGGGGTAGGGGGGACCCCAAACCCACGCCAGGCACTGAGAGTCCAGGGATTACTGGAAAGAAGTGCAGCTTCTGGGGGACACCATATGGATATTTCTCAACTAGGCAGCATACATTATAGATTTTTTGGTAAGGAACTTCACCACTTAAGAAAGATAGTGGGTTTCCCACTGCACACTCAGATGCATCCTAACACAAATAAATCTTATATTTAAAAATTATAATTGTATATTTTTCTGCTGTGTTCCTGACTCTATTTCCAAGAGATTACCTCATTCAAATGTCTTACAGGCACCTTAGATTCAACATTTAAAAACCTCAATTCTCTATATGGGCTGAAAATGCTCCTACATCCGCATTTTCTATCAACATCACTGAAAATCTAGCATTGAAAACTTGGAAGTCAATCTTGACTATTCCCCTATAGTGCAGTAATCACCTGTTCTTGTTTTTTGTGGTTATTTTATTTTATTTTATTTGCTATAAATCTTTTCCTTTTATAAATTGTTACCTCTATTATCTGGTGGAGCTTTCACTCACATCCTCTGCATTGCGGAGGTGGGTGGGTGACTCAAGTGGTGTATATAGTATCTCATCTTCCTGAACACAGTTGTGGTCTAGGGACAGCCAGGTGACCAAGCAGAGCCCATTGGAAACCCTCCCTGAGACTGGGGAAGAAAGGATCTTTCTCTTGTTGAGTTTTTGGGTATTAAGAACACTGTAAGTCTGATTCCTTATGGCAGGATGAGGGAAGGGGAATAGGAGGGTTTGCTGTTCTGAAATGGGCTGGGAGACAAAAAAAAAAAAAAAAAAAAAAAGCGGCGTCAAGACATGCGGGGAGAAGAGAGAAAGAGCCCTGATGGTATCATTTAAACCTCTTGATCCGCCAAGAAGTTCAAAGGCTATCCACATGCACACACAATCTCTTTTTTATAGATATTTGAGAAAGTGTCTCTGAGCTAACACACATTTTGTCTTCACCACTTTTGCAAGCCTGTATCTAGAAATAGAGAGTCTCCTTGTCTAGTAGAGGCTAACATATCCAGAAGGCATGGGACATGGTATTGTCATTCCTTTTCAAGGAGGGTAAAAAGGCCTTTGTGCTTCTCAGGTCTTGACCTTTTTGGAAAGGAAGAGAAAAAGCCTCTCACGTTTTTGGTGTTAGGAGAGCCACTAGAAACTTTACATCCCCTTGCCTGTGAGGTAGCTGATGGACCAGCTCTTGCTGGGACTGGATCAGAGAAAGCTCAGGCTGGCAGTAATGGGGAAGGACGGCTGTCAACAGATATCAGTGCAGGCCTGGAGGAGGGAGATCTGTTCCAAGAACCATTGCAGAGCTCTAGGCCAAATGGTCAGTTTGTGCCCCTTCCCCCTATGGGCTCTTTGAATAGAAATCTTGCATTTACTGTACTTCAGAGACACCAACACTGATTTTTTGTGGCAACCATGTAAGAAGGACATCTACTGCTTCTTACACACCAAATCTTTTTTCCTCTCTACCTCAGTAACAGCCTTAGTTCTCCCTAATAATACAGTTGCCATTCTCCACAGTGATTCCCTAGAGACCCATAAACCCTATTGGGTCACCAACACTTCAGTGGAGGGACTCCGGGGCACAATGGTGTCCTTCAAGCTGGGGACAGAGCAAGTGCTACCAATGTTACTTATCAAAGAGATTATAGTGATTTGCGTAAATGCTGTGAGATCTGCTCCAGAAGTACTGTTCCTTCTTTGTCATCGCTTCTAGAACAATGTGTGGGTCAGAGTATGTGTTCAGTAAATGTCAGTGAGCTGCATTTTTTATTACTTTTCCTGTCTCTACCCACACATATTTTTGATAATAAAGCATTTTGTATTCTTTGCACAATTTTGGTTTGACTTAAGAACTGGCTGATTTCAATCTGGAGAGAGAGAGAGAGACACTGAGAGACAGAGAGAGAGAGCATAGTAATAAAAGTGGAAAATAATCCATCTAGTTCCAAATATGGCACATGAAATTTTGATAAATGTTCTTTCAGTAAAATCAGAGTATACTTATTTAATGTATTCTTCTTCACTGTAATCAATGAGCATAAAGTCTCAGTTAAGCAAAATGAATTAACTCTAGGGATCTGCTGTACAACATTGTACCTATAGTCAACAATAATCACACACTTAAAATTTTAAGACAATACACCTCATGTTAAGTGTTCTTATCACAATAATTTTTTTTTTTTTTTTTTTAGAGAGAAAGAATGACTGTGCCAAGAAAAAAAAATGTTAGCTTGTCTTTGGATTAGTTTGAAGGAATAAAAATAAACCGCCCTCAAAGCAAATATTCGGATTCATCCTTCCTTTAGAGATGAGTGTGAAGTGTTGCTGCCAAATAATAATTCATTCGTATTTATAGTGAGAGACTATATTTTCACATTAAGTCTTGTTTCATGATTATGTATATGAATATAGTCAACGCATAGAGGAGTCCTTTCATTCATTCGATTGTTCTGTTCATTGCATTCCATACGCTGGGGGCTGTGGTACACGTTAGGGATACCAGGAGATGACCAAGATGCAAGGTGTAGAATTCTGAGGGGAAAACAGGCAAACTCCATGGAGCGTGGTTTGTGCCAGGATGCAAGTGCACGTGCTGAGGTAGACCAGCACAAGGGAGAAGTCTATAGGCGAGAATGATATTTCTCTTGGCTGAGATAACGCTTGAAATACTGTTAAAGTGTAAGAATGTTCTAGGCTGAGGGAACAGCATTGTGGGAGGCACAGAGGAATGAAGCAGCACGATAAACCCAGAACACTTGAAGTGGGCCGCTATAATTGGGCACATGATACTTGTTGGTTAGTGGCAAACCATGAGAATAGAGAGGAACAGGTAGACCAGATTACAGCACGGAAAGGTGTTATGGGCCAAACTTTGTCAAGGAAGTTATACAGAGCAGGGATACGACATAATTGACTTCTTTCATTCTTTCAACAAATCATTAGTGTATGATGACTGTGCACCAGGTTCTTTTCTGGGAACCGGAAAGATACACTGAAGATGATGAAAGTGCTCAATATCTGGATACATTTTGAAAGTATAACTAATAGGATTTGCTGACAGACAACAGGAAGTTTGGTGTGACCCTTAGCAGAAGAGAGCTGCCATTAACTGAGATGGAAAAGATTACAAAAGGAACAGTTTAGGGGCACCTGGGTGGCTCAGTGGTTTAAGCCTCTGCCTTCCGCTTAGGTCATGATCTCAGGGTTCTGGATCAAGCCCCGCATCAGGCTCTCTGCTCAGCAGTGAGCCTGCTTCCCTTCCTCTCTCTGCCTGCCTCTCTGCCTACTTATGATCTCTCTCTGTCAAATAAATAAATTCTTAAAAAAAAAAAAAAAAGAAAGTTTACAGGACCGAACTAGGAATTCTGTTTAGCACATGTCAGACATGTATGAAACACATATCAGACATTCAAGAGATATAAAAGTGGGCTTTGAATAAATGGCCTGAAGTTCACAGGAGAGGTCTAAGAGATAATATAACTTTGGAATCATCAGCATACAGATAATATACGAAGCAATAATAGTAGATGACATATGGTAGGTGATAGTAGACAGAAAAGAGGAGGATCTAGAGGAACCAGAGGATATCAGCTAAAATGGAAAGTTGGTGGACAGGAAGTCCAAAGACTCAACATGGAAGACTTCTACCATGTAGGGATTCAGACCTGAAGAGGAGACAATAAAAGAGACAGAATGGGAGCACCTGGGTGGCTCAGTCATTAAGCAGCTGCCTTTAGCTCAGGTCATGATCCCAGGGTCCTGGGATCAAGCCCCGCATCAGGCTCCCTGCTCAGAGGGAAGCCTGCTTCTCCCTCTGCCGGCTCCCCCTGCTTGTGTTCCCTCTCTCACTGTCAAATAAATAAATAAAATCTAAAAAAAAAAAAAAAAAAAGTTACAGAATGGCCCAAATTGGAAGGGAAACCCATGTGGAAGCCTGAAGTCAGTTGTATCAAATGCTGTAATGGCCATATAAGCAGAGACTGTTTTGTTTAGCAATGTGGCATCATTAGTAATGTTAAGATCAGCAAGCCTTTTTTTTTTTTTTTTCCGAGAGATCATGAGAGATGAAGCCAGTAAAAGAGAGGAGAGTTGGGGGGGGGGGGGGGACATGCCTTGACAGTCAGGTGGGTGATGCGGAACCGCTTTTTCTTTTCACAGAAGTGTTGGGTGGAGTTCTGTCCTTGTTAGCAAAGAACCATTCAGGGGAATTGAGCCTGCACTAGGGATCGACTGTGTCCCAAGTGCTCCATCAATGAACGAAGGCACACGGCAGCTGTGCTGAGCACACCTGTGTAACTACAAGGATTGGAAGGCTTTGGTGTTTGGGTTTGGAAGGTAGTGGAGCATGGGGTTAGAAGCAGAGGCTCAGGGGCTGGTCCTGCCCCACCCCCCCACCCCCCCGCCCTGTGCACTGCATGTGACCCTGGGCAAGGCACTTGAGCCTGCTGAGACTTAGTTTCCTTGTCTGTAAAGTGAGAGTATACTAATACCCTGCCTCCTAAAGTTGCTGTGAGAATTACGGGCAGTAAAGGATGTCCCGCACTTCGTATGGGGGCTGGGACATCAGGCTCCACAACTGGGAGCTGACAGTCTTATTTGAAGCCACCAGTCCCCGGGACTGGGCCTTTAGTGCAGCTCATCCCTGAAACAGGAGAGGGTGTCTCTTGTCGTCTGGTTCTTTTCTTCCTTGGACACCCTGGCTCTCTGGCGTCCTCTTATCTGTTGGTCGGTGTCAGGATGGTCGCTTCCTTGTAGCTGAGCTGATAATGCTAACTGCAAGGAGTTCATGACCTCTCCGTCTACCGTGTCTCAATCTTCACTCTTACGTCCTGGGGTCCCTCATCCTGCTTCGTCACCTGAATTCCCAGCTGCCGTGGCATACTCCAGGGGGTCCTCCTGGCGCAAATGCAGATACCCACAGCAGATCCCTACAGAGCTGCTCCTTCCGCCCCAAACCGTGGTCCCGTGGCTTGGTGGTGGCAAACCCCCGAGGGGAGGGGATGAAAGAGGGCATGGGAGGAGGGGAGGTGGAGATTGTGAGTATAGACAACTAAAGAGATTTGACCTAAGGACGAAAGAGGAAAGGGCCAGGAATGGAAAGGTTAAACAGAACCAAAAAAGGATTTTATTTCTTAAATTAAGAGGTGGGAAGTAATAGCATCATTGTATGGTGATAAGGAGAGTTGGAAAAAGAGAAACTGTTGTTGCAAGAGGAAAGACTTGTTGCCTTTCCTTTACTAGACCACAGGGGATGTAATCTAACTTCAGGTGGCAGGACTGGCTTTGGCCAGTAACAGAACAGAAGATGAGCTTCATGGACATAGGTTCAGGTGTGTGACTTAATGTGATCCCCAAACCAGACAAGATTATCATAAGAAAATTACAGAGCAATATCCCATATGAATATAGACACAAAAGTCTTTAACAAAACCAGCATATCAGTATTCTGTGGCTGCTATAATAAATTACCACTAACCTGGTAGCTGCAAGCAACCGAAATTTATTCTCTCACAATTCTAGAGTCCCAGCATCTGAAGTCAGTATCTCTGGGCTAAAAACATGGTGTCAGCAGGACAAGGCTCCCTCTGGAAGCTCAAGGAGAAAAACAATTCTTTGCTTTTTCTAATTTGTGAAGGCAGCTTGCTTTTTTTTTTTTTTTTTTTAAAATAAAGAGTTCTGTTTATTGTTCTTTTTTTTTTTTACATAGGAATGAAAAATGTCTTTACGTCAAAATTTACTAGTATACACAAAACAGATCTTAAAGTTTATTGATTTTTGTATTTATTTATGTTTTATTGTTTATTATTTTTATTTTTTTTGGGGGGGGGTTCTGTTCCAAAAGGAAGGAATAGCTTTACTTGAAGATTTGTAGCCAAGCTCTGCCGATTAACAATCCAAATATTTGCCCTAATAACTTGTATCCTTTAATCAAAAAGTAAAGCCTGTATCATGGGATTGGGTGACAGCTTGAATTCTTTGTCTTGTGGCTGCATCACTCCAAATTCTGCCTCCGTGGTTGTACTGTCTTCTCCTCTCCGCTTTGTAATCTCTTTGTAATCTCTCTCTGCCTCCTTCTTATCAGAATACTTGTGATTGAAATTTGGGTCCCTGAGATAATCCTTGATAATCTCCTTATCTCCACAGTCTAATTTAATCACACCTGCAAAGTCTTTGCCACGTAAGGTAGCATTTCATGGGGACTGTACAAGAATCCAAGGTCTTGTTTCAAGATGGAATTGGGAGGGAGACAAACCATAAGTGACTCTTAATCTCACAAAACAAACTGAGGGTTGCTGGGGGGGGGGGGGTGGGGGGGGGGGGGGGGGATTATGGACATTGGGGAGGGTATGTGCTTTGGTGAGTGCTGTGAAGTGTGTAAACCTGGTGATTCAAAGACCTGTACCCCTGGGAATAAAAATATATGTTTATAAAAAATAAAAAATTAAAAAAAAATTATTAGGAATATAATCATAGAGGTTGAAGTATTTAAAATATTGAACCCAAAATATTTTATTAGGTAAATTCATGAATGCTAAGCATTCACTGTTAAAATATACTAATACTATTGATAGACTGGTAGAAGCCTAAAATCAAATATTTATTAAATATTTATATCCATAAAAAAAAAAAAAGAATCCAAGGTCTTCAATCCAGACTTCTTCTTTCCTTCTGTTAAATTTTGTTTCAGGGGCCCTACTATCCTGAGTGTTAGTCAGCTCTTGGCAGGACCTCTCAGGCCCAGGGAGGTGTTTGTAACTTAACCCCCATCTCAGACACTGGTTGAGTTCATTTAGCAGATGCTTCTTTCTGTCACTATGTAGGTTAGTTTAACCTAAATAAAAGTAGTGAAAAAAAAAAAAAGGGGTAGGTATTGTGTGGCACCATCTGACAGCCACGTATAAATTTCAGTTCTGGCTTAGGTGGGACCATTTTTTTAATGCTGGAATTAATTGAGATACTATAAATGTGCCTAGCCCAGAATCTAGCCAATAATAGAAGAGTGGTGAATGGTAACATACACCATCACAATTTTTTAGTGTTGTTTAATCTCGCCAGCAAGTGGATAGGAATGAACTCATATCAACGTCTGAATCTAGCAGTCTGTCCGTCTCCAGGCAGGGTTGCAAGAATCCCAGTCCAGGATGAATTCCCCTTTCCTTTTGTACTTCTTTGAGTCAAAAGGGGTGACTTACATGTGCCCATGAAAATGAAAGTCCTGGCTGGCACTTACATTTGCAGTTGTTAAAGACCTACACCCCTGGAAGACTTTACCTCTATTGCTGGAACAAAGATAACACTTTGTAGCTTGATTTTTAAAGTATAGACTTCTATAGAGTTATAATTACAATATAAATACAACTTTATATTCTTTTTTGTTTATATTGCATTACAAACTCTTGAAACTTACTGTTAAACATTGTTAAAAATCACTTTTTTAAAGATTTATTTATTTGAGAGAGAGAGTGTGTGTTTGCAAGAGGGGAGAGGGGCAGAAAGAATCCTGAAGCAGATTCCCCGCTGAGCCCAGGGCTTCAGGTGGGGCTCCATCCCAGGACCCTGAGATCATGACCTGAGCTGAAATCAAGAGTTGCCGCTTAACCAACAGAGCCATCCAGGAACCCCTAAAATTACTTTAAATTGACAGAATATAATTTATTTCACAATTCTCATAGCTGAACAGTTTATATAAGGTAACAATCCCTAATATCTTTGCATATAAATTTTTAATTATGTAGCTGATAGCTCCTGAAACAGAATTCTAGAAATGTAATTACTTGATCAAAATGTACTGATTATTTTCTTTAAATCCAAATTAAATTTCTGTGCTATCTGGGTATGCTGACAATATTTACTAGTTATGTTTAAGTAATCTCTTGATGTATAATAAATTACCCTACGGTGCCTGGGTGGCTCAGTCGTTAAGCGTCTACTTTTAGTTCAGGTCATAATCCCAGGGTCCTGGGATCGAGTCTCACATTGGGCTCCCTGCTCCATTGGAAGCCTGCTTCTCTCTCTCCCACTCCCCCTGCTTGTGTTCCCTCTCTCACTCTTTCTCTGTCAAATAAGTAAATAAAACCTTTTTAAATGAATAAATAAATAAAATACCCTAAAATATAGCAGCTCAAAACTACAAATACTTATATCTCACAGTTTCTGAGGATCAAAGAGCACTGGTGGTTCTGGATCCAAGTTTCTCATGAGGTTTCTGTTAAGATCTCAGATGGAGCCACAGTCATCTCAAGGTTTGATAAGAACTAGAGAATCCAATTCCAAGATGGTTCACCACCATGGCTGTTGACAGACCTCAATTTTGTGTGGCTATTGGACCAAAGGCCTCAGGTCTTTGTTGGCTATTGACCAAAGACCTCCCTCAGTTCCTTGCCATATAAGTCTCTCCATGGCACAGCTCACAGTATGGCAACCAAGTTCCCCAGTGCAAGTGATTCAAGAGACAGTGAGAAGCAGAGCAGCCAAGATGGAAACCAGTGTCAATATTGCACACTGTGACTTTTGTTCCATTCTATTTGTTAAAAATGAGCCACTAAGTCCAGCCCACAATCAAGGAGAAAGAAATTGGGCTCTACTTTTGGGGGGTGTAGCACATCAAAGAATTTATGGCCATAACTTTAAAATCACTGTAATCTCAGAGTTGGGCCTTCCTTCGTCCTTTTAAAAGTCTTCATTATGGGGTGCCTGGGTGGCTCAGTGTGTTAAGCTGCTGCCTTTGGCTCAGGTCATGATCTCAGGGTCCTGGGATCGAGTCCCAAATCGGGCTCTCTGCTCAGCAGGGAGCCTGCTTCCCTTCCTCTCTCTCTCTGCCTGCCTCTCTGCCTACTTGTGATCTCTCTCTGTCAAATAAATAAACAAAAGTCTGACTTGCTGGGGAAAGGAAAGAACAGAGAGGACACTGGGACTCAAAATAGATAGCATCTAGCTACAAATATTTCTACAACACGGTCCTCTTTTATATAGAGGAGTTCCTAGGAAAAAGAACCAGCCTATAGGTCCAGTCCCATTCCTGCAGTAGTCCATGATGGAGTAAAGGAGGCTATTGATAAAGCTGAGTAATTTACAGGGGATGTCACAAAGTTGCCCAGAGTCCTGGTCATGTGCACTGCTTCTGTTCTGCATGGACAGGGGACTGAGCAGCACATTTCTTGCAAGCATATAAGAGTCTCCAACCCTGGAAGGAAGCCAGAAATACCAGAATGATCAGGTTAACACATTGCCTATTTCTCCAGCTACTACATTGTGATGTGAGGGCAGGGTGCAGAAGATACTTGCACAAGATTGAAAGATTTTTCAGAGAACACCTTGTCATATTTTGTGCTCTGGGTCTGTGTGTTCAGATCTTCCCTTTACCACTTATTAAATGGACCTTGGGAAATTACTTACCTTCTATGAGTCTAAATTTTCTCATCTGTCTCATATTTTTTTTTACAGTTTATTTATTTATTTATTTATTTATTTATTTATTTATTTTTATGAACATATAATATATTTTTATCCCCCGGGGTAGAGGTCTGTGAATCGCCCCGTTTACACACTTCACAGCACTCACCCAAGCACATACCCTCCCCAATGTCCATAATCCCACCCCCTCTTCTCCCAACCATCCTCCCCCCAGCAACCCTCAGTTTGTTTTGTGAGATTAAGAGTCACTTATGGTTTGTCTCCCTGTCTCATATGTTTGATCATAATAATGACCACATCATAAGATTATTTTGAAGACTAAGTCACAATGTATAAAAAGCATTTAGTATAGAGGATATAGCACATAGTAAAGGGCCAATAAGTGGAGTTATTGAAATATTTATGTATCAGAGAAAAAAGTTATGAGCTGGCACAGTTTTTCATATTTTATAAGAAGATTACTAGTACTTTTTTTTTTTTAATGCAAGAGGTTCGTTGAGTAGAAACTCGTTGGGTAGAAAAGGTGAATAGCATGGGCTGGATGAGCTAAAGTTAGAGCATATTTAAGATATTTAAGCATATTTAGAGCATATTTAAGATGTGCTCTCTGTGCTCCACTGTAAACACCTTCTGCATCTTCAAATATAAGCTTGTCAAAGCCAAGCCCTAATCCCCAAAACTATAACTATGATACGTGGGGAAAAGAGGCCTTGCAGGTACAATTAATCACAAGGGTTGGGGCCAATATAATCACAAGGGTTCTAAGGAGAGGGAGGCATGTGTTAGAGTCAGAAAGAGAAGATAAAAGAATAGAAGGAGAAGTCAGAGGGAAAATGCTGCACTGCTTTCTTTGGAGACAGAGAAAGGGTCCATGGGCCAAGGAAAGCAGGCAACTTCTAGAATATGAGAAAGTCAAAGAAACGATTCTCCCCTAGAGCCTCCAAAAGGAATGAACAATTCCTCCAAAAGGAATCAGGGAAGATGCCTTGATTTTAACCCAATAAGACTGATTTTAGACTTTTGATGACTAGAAATGTCAGATAATAAATTCGAGTTATCTTAAGCCATTAAATTTGAAGTTATTTTGTTATAGCGGCAATAGGAAATTTACATAGTGAGTAAATTTTGAGTATTTGGGCAAGAGTGGGAAAGTGGAAAGAACAATGTGCCGTCTGTCTTCTGCCAGGCCCTATGGGAGGCACCTGAGTCCTCTAAAAGGAGTTATTAAAGGAAGCTGAAAGGGCTGCCATCATGAGGGAGATTGTGAAGGTTGAGGGAAGAAACAGCAATGCTTGAGGCTCTGGGTGAGAAAGTATGACACAGAGCAGGGGATGTAGAGGGCTAGCCCTGCTTCTAGGTTAAGAGCTTCCTACTAGATTTGTTAGTGGCTATTCTGGGTACAACAGAGAAAACCTACAGAGTCCATGATGGGGGGTTAGTTGGTGGGGGGCATGGTGCCAGGAGAACCAGCAATGTCACTGATGGGATAGGACTTGTTTGGAGAAATAATGGACATTTCTGAAGACTCCTAGAAAGACCAGAGGGACACTAATGGAAGGATGAGTTCATGCATGAGGGAGGAAAGGCAGAAAGTTTGAACTATCATTTCTGTTACCTCATCTTTAGGGAGAAACTTGGATAACTGAAGGGTCTTCACAGAGTTTTTAAGAATACTGATACATATAGTCAAATTGTTTTCCAGAATTTATTAACTCTGCTCCCAGGGGTGAATGTGAAGCCCTTGCTTTAGACGTTCTAAAGGTGAAATGTACTAGTATACTAGCTAGGATGGCAGCATAGGAGAAGGCTCCTAGGCTGCCCATCTCTCGAACACAACTAGATATCTATTACATCATTGTTAATACCCCAGAAGTCAACCTGAAGACTGACAGAACAAACTCCAGGGAGAGGAGAAACCATACTGGAGAAGGTAGGATGTGCAGAGATATGGTCTGGGGGAGAGGTGGATCATGGGTTCTACAGAGAGGAGGGAGCCCTGGTCACTAAGAAATGACCTGCATCAGGAGGAGGAATGCACTAGGGAGCACTTCCCCAAAGCCATTGGAGAGGTGGATTTTTGTAATTTCTTGCAACCACCAGGGCTTGAAAACTGGAGTTTTAAAGGTCGGAGGGCTTGGTTGGGATAAAGCTTTGAGGACACTGCCCTCCTTTGCACTGCCCTCTCTCCTGCACAACCTAGAGAGAAGACAGGCAAAGAGCCCAGGGTCAGATGGAGGGAAAACAGCAATTTTAGGAACACTCAGGATACACACTGGGGAGATTGTTCACTCTTCTTGTCATGTCCCTGAGAGGCAGCGTTCAGGAGACGCATCCCTGGGACAAAGGAGCCTTAACCTTAACCTCCCTTACCCCTCAGCATACACACAGAGCTGCCTGCAGGAAGGCAGCTGAACCAAGAACCATTTGCCTAACTTGCTTATACCAAGTCCCACACCTCTGTGCTCTGGAGTGACTGCCCTTCTCAGTCAAGCTAGCTTTAGTCCCAGCGCAGTGAGACTCTCTCTCAGAAGACCAAGGTAGGCCCCTGCTTTCCTAAAACTTGGAGCTTTAAAGGTTAGCATGCTTGGGTGGGATGGAGCCTGGAGGGCACTGTGCTGCTCCCAGAGAGAAGGCAGGCAAACAGTCATCTGAAAAATGTCTGGGACACAGAGCAGGGAGATTATTTGCTCTTCTCAGAATGCTTCCCTGTGAAGCAGTGTGTGGAGACCCCCCTCTGGGGAAACGGGAGCTGGCTGGTGCCATTTCCCTCCTCCACCCTCAGCGTACCCACAGAACTATCTGCAGTAAGCAGCACAGTGCTGACACCAGCAGCTGATGTCATCAAGTGGTTACACTACTAACCTGCTTACACCAAGTCCCACACCCCTGCCCTCTGACAGTACTTTCCTGCTCAGTTGGGCTAGCCTTAGTCCCAGCCCAGCAGACCTTTGCCACAGAAGACCAGCAAAACCCCCTGCCCAACCATGTTTCCTGACCAGAGAGTTCTGCAGGGCTTCAGTTCTCATGCAGTTGGTGTCAGGTCTCATTTCACAAGCAGACCAGAGCACATCTACTTAAAACTACATTCTGGCC
Organism: Mustela nigripes; assembly: GCF_022355385.1. Taxonomy (NCBI): domain Eukaryota; kingdom Metazoa; phylum Chordata; class Mammalia; order Carnivora; family Mustelidae; genus Mustela; species Mustela nigripes. The sequence continues at coordinate 71,772,429 of NC_081562.1, forward strand.
AAGGACCAAACATTGTTCACTGCAGACAAGGAAAACCTCTACAGATTACTGGCCTAAAAGACAGAGCAGCCAAAACACAGGAGCAGAGCTCACACAGTACACTCCAAAGAGCCTGAAGTGCCAGGTCCTGGTCACTATATGATCTCTTCCTCATAAAGCCATTCTTCTCAGGAGCAGGAAACATAATGGGCTTTTCTAACACACAGGAGACAGAAACTTAACAAAATGCTAATATGGAGGAATTCATTCCACATGAAAGTACAAGATAAAGCCATGGCCAGAGATCTAAGCTGAACAGATAAAAGTAACATGCCTGATGGAGAATTTAAAGCAACAGTCATAAGGATACTCACTGGGCTTGAGAAAAGAATGGAAGGCTGCAGGCAAGACCTTACTGCAAAGATGAAGAGTTAAAAAGCAATCAGTCAGAAATGGAAAGTACAGTAACTGAGAATTGAAACAGATTTTCTGCAATGAACACAAGGATGGAAGAAACAGAGGAATGAGTAAGTGATTTAGGAGATAAAAATGGAAAATAATGACACCAAACGAAAGAGAAAGAATAATTATGGAACACAAGAATGCACTTAAGGGAAATCAGTGACTCCATTAACATAATAACATGTATATTATAGGAGTCCAAAAGAAGGGTGAAAAAAGGGGGCAGAAAATATATTGAGGAAATAATAGCTGAAAACTTCCCTAAACTGGGGAAAGAAACAGAGGAGGCACACAGAACTCCCATCAAGTCAACAAAAGCAGGCTAACACCAAGATATATGGTAGTAAAATCTATAAAATAGAGATAAGGAAAAAATCATTAAAACAGCAAGGGAAAAGAAATCCCTAACTTATAAGGTTAGCTGCAGATCTCATCACAGAAACTTGGCAAGACAGAAGGGAGTGACATGATATATTCAAAGTGCTAAATGGGAAAAATCTGCAGCCAACAATATTCTATCCAACAAGGCTATCATTCAGGATAGGGGGCTATAAAGATTTTTCTAAGACAAACAAAAACTAAAGGAATTTGTGACCACTAGTTCAGCCCTCCAAGAAGTATTAAAGGAGATTCATTGAGTGGAAAGGAAAAGTGAAAAAGACAATAAAGGAACACAGAAAATCTCCAGAAACAATAACAAACAAGTAATAAAATGGCCATAAATACATATCTATCAATAATTACTCTGATTATAAATGGATTAAATGTTCCAATCAAAAGACAGTGTGTCAGAATGGATAAAAAAAAATACCCAACACCCATCTATATGTTGCCTACAAAGGACTTATTTTATTTTTTTGTTTTAAATATTTTATTTATTTATTTTTGAGAGAGAGAAAGATGGAATAAGCACCCAAGTGGAGTGAGGGAGAGAAGAAGAGGGAGGGAAAGCAGATTCCCTGCAGATTGTGGAGCCTGACATGGGGTTCAATCTCACCACCCTGAAATGATGACCTGAGTGGACATCAAGAGTCAGATGCTCAACAGACTGGGCCACTTGTATGACCTAGAGAGTCATTTAAAACTTAATTACACCTGCACATAGAAAGTAAGGGGATGGAGAAACATTTCTCATATGAATGGACATCAAAAGAAAGCTGGAGTAGCAATGCTTCTTTCAGACAAACTAGACTTTAAACCAAAGACTGTAGCAAGAGACAAAGAAGGGGAGGATATAATATTAAAAGGGGAGTCCAACAAGAAGATGTATCCAACATGGGAGTACCCAAATATATAAAACAACTAATAACAAACATAAAGGAACTAATTGATAATAATACAATAATAGTAGGAGACTTTCATACCCCACTTATATCAATGGACAAATCACCTAAGCAGAACAAGGAAACGATGGCTCTGAGGCACACAGTGGACCAGATGGACTTAACAGATATATTCAGAACATTTCATTATAAGGCAGCAGAATAACATTCTTTTCAAGTGCATGTGGGACATTCTCCAGAATAGATCATATATTAGGCCGCAAAACAGGCCACAACAAATTCAAGAACATCGAAGTCACACCATGAACTTTTTCTGACTAAAATGCCATGAAACTAGAAGTCAACCACAAAGATCACAAATACATGGAGGTTAAATAACATGTTACTAAACAATGAATAATAATAAGAATAAATAAATAAATAAATAAATTTACAATATATTTATTTATTATTTTATTTCTTTTATAATAAATTAAATATTAATAAATAAATAAAATGAGATATATAAAAATATATAATATATAAATAAATAAAATAAATTTTAAAATAAATAATATATTTATTTATTTATTTTAATTAATTTATAAATAAATAAATGAAGAAATTAAGATATTATATGGAAACAAATGAAAATGAGAACACAATGGTCCAAAACTTTTGAGATACACTGAAAGTGGTCCTAGGAGGGAAGTATATAGCAATACAGGACTACTTAATGAAGAAGCTCCTTACACCTAAAGGAGATAGATAAAGAACCACAAATAAAGCCTAAAGACAGCAGAAGAAGGGAAATAATAAAGATTAGAGTGGAAATAAATAATACAGAAACTAAAAATACAATAAAACAGGTCAATGAAAGCAGGAGATTGTTTTTTAAAAAAATTAATAAAATTGATAAACAATTAGCCAGACATATCCAAAAAAAAGGAGAAAGGACCCGAATGAGTAAAATCACAAATGAAAGAGGAGAAATAACTGATATGCAAAGAATTATGAAAGAATATTGTGAAAAACTATAGGCCAACAAATTGGAAAACCTGGAAGAAATAGATAAATTCTTAGAAACATATGAACTATGAAAACTGAAACAGGAAGAAATAGAAAATTTGAACGAGCTGATAACCAGCAAAGAAATTGAATCAGTGGTAAATAATCTCCCAATAAACAAAAGTCCATGACCAGACGGCTTCACAGGTGAAGTCTACCAAACATTTAAGAAAGAGTTACTACCTATTCTTCTCAAACTATTCTAAAAAATTCATTCTATAAGGCCAACACTACCCTCATATGAAAACCAGATAAAGACTCCACTAAAAAAGAGAACTACAGGCTAATATCCTTGATAAATATGGATACAAAAGTTCTCTATAAAATACTAGCAAATAAAATCCAACAGTACATTAAAAGAATCATTTACCACGAACAAGTGGGATTTATTCTCAGGTTGTGAGTGTGGTTCAATATTCACAAATTAATCAATGTGACACACCACATTAATAAAGAAAAGCATAAGAACCATGTGATCATTTCAATAGATGCAGAAAAAACATTTGATAAAATGACAACATCCATTCATAATAAAAACCATCAACAAAATAGGTTTAGGGGGAATGTGCTTCAACATAATAAAGGCCATTTTCAAAAGACCCGCAGCTAATATCATCCTCAATGGGGAAAAATTAAGAGCTTTTCCTTAGGATCTAGACAGGGTTGTCCACTCTCACCACTTTTATTCACAATAGTATTGGAAGTCCTAGCCACAACACTCAGACAACAAAAGAAATAAAACACATCCAAATCAGCAAGGAAGAAGTCAAACTTTCACTATTTGCAGATGACATGATACTCTATATAGAAAACCCAAAAGACTCCACCAAAAAACTGCTAGAACTGATACATGAATTTAATAAAGTTGAAGGATACAAAATCAATGTACAGAAATCAGTTGAATTTCTATACAACAATAATGAAGCAGCAGATAAAGAAATTAAGGAATCAGTGCCATTATAATTGTACCAAAAATAATAATATACCTAGGAATAAACATAACCAAGAGGGGAAAGACTTGTACTCTGAAAACTATAAAACACTGATGAAAGAAATTGAAGATGACACAAAGAAATGGAAAGACATTCTATGTTGATAGATTGGAAAAACAAATACTTGAAAAATGTCTATACTGAGAATTATTAAAAACAGTTTTGTGTGTCATAATAATTCTCTAAAAAGTTAGTTAAAACCCCTATCCAAATCTAAAACATGGAGTTATTTAAATTTATATCCAAGCAATAAGCTCAATACCATGATTAATAAAAGCAATGAAATAACAAGTCACTTTTGAATTTCTTTTTTTTCTTTGTTTTTTACAGACTTGTATTTTTATTTTTCAAGTTTTTAAGGGAATTTTATCTTTAAAAATTTTTTTTTAATTTCTTTTCAGGTTTACAGTATTTTTAATAATTCTCAGAAAATCTGAATGTAAGACCTTTTAATTATTTTTATGATAATACCTACTAAAAACACAAATGGATTAACAATTGTGTTAACAATCACTATCAGCCAACCTACTAGAAATCTTAAAATAATTGTTACCATAACATTTCTTTTTTAAAAATTTAGAACATAATTATCTCTAAGTTATTTTCAAGACAAGTCTCTTTCAATTAACTTTGTTCAAATTTATAAATAGAATTATTTTTTAAAAGAAGAAATTTAATTGAGGACATGGTAAAGAAAAAAATAAAAAATAAACATTTTGAACTTAAAAAAAAAAAGGTCTATACTATCTATACCTAAAGCAATCTACACATTTAATGCAATCCATATCAAAATAAGCCCAGCATTTTTCACAGAGTTAGAACAAGCAATTCTAAAACTTGTATGGAACCACAGAGGATCTTGAATACTCAAAGCAATCTTGAAAAAGAAAAGCAAAGTGGAAGACATCACAATTCCAGGCTTCAAGTTACACTACAAAGCTGTAGTAATCAAAACAGCATGATACTAGACAAAGGTAAGTAGGACAGAAGAGAAAACCCAGGAATGAACCCACAATTATATGATCAATTAATCTTCAACAAAGCAGGAAAGAATATCCAATGGGAAAAAGACAGTCTTTTCTAACAAATAGTTTTGGGAAAACAAGATAACAACATGCAAAAGAATGGAAGTGAACCATTATCTTCCACCATGCACAAAAACAAACAAAATGGATTAAAGACCAAAATGTGAGATCTGAAACCATAAAAGTCCTTGAAGAAATCACAGGCAGTAATTTCTCTAAGACCAGCCATAGCAAATTTTTTCTAGATAGGTCTTCTGAGGCAAGGGAAACAAAAGCAAAATAAACTATTTGGACTACATCAAAACAGAAAGCTTCCACACAGCAAAGGAAACAATCAACAGACCTAAAAAAGCAATCTACAGAATGGGAGAAGATATTTTCAAATGGCCTACCCAATAAAGGATCAGTATCCAAGATATATAAAGACCTTATAAAACTCAATACTCCCAAAATGAATAATCCAGTTAAAAAAATATGCAGAAGACATAAATAGACATTTTTCCAAAGAAGACATCCAGATGAACAAACACATAATGAGATGCTCAACATCACTCATCATTAGGGAAATGCAAATCAAAACTACAGTGAAATATTACCTCACACCTGTCAGAATGGCTAAAATTAACAACCCAAGAAACAAAGTGTGTTGGTGAGGATAGAAAAAAGGGGAGCCCTCTTGCATTGTTGGTGAGAATGCAAACCACTCTGGAAAACAGTATGGAGGTTCTTCAAAACCTTAAAAATAGAACTACTGTATGATGCAGCTATTGCATTACTAGGTATTTACTGAAAGAATACAAAAATATTAATTCAAAGGGATATATGCACCCCAATGTTCGTAGCAGCATTATCTATAGTAGCCAAATGATAGAAACCGCCCAAGTGTCCACATGGGTGCTTGTAGTGTCTATATTTGTTTGTTTGTTTTATGTGGTTATATTAATCTAGGAACTCCTTTTTTCTACTCTCCCTGTTACTTACAAGTGTTCTGTCACCTGCACCATGAAGTGGGCCTTCTTATCTGTGAAATCAAACAGTTCTATGTTACCTAGATGGCTTGAGAAACAGATGAGAACAGGAGAATGATACTGAAATTCTCCTTTTTCAAAGATTTAATTCCTTTCTCCTTTTGATAAGGATGCGGCGTGGGGTGTGTGTGTGCAGAATATACAGAATATACAAGGACTACCTCTTTCACTTTTATGGTTTTGGCCATAATATATTTATATAGTCATCCATCTCTTCACCAACAAACATTTATTGAGGGCCTATTCTGAGTAAAATAAATTTTCTGGGTTACATAAATTATGTATGGGTTACATAAATTAAACACACACACAGACACACACACACACACACACACCTCCAACTGTAAAGAAATTTTACATTTCATGGAGGAGAACCTATATGTAAATTATTAAATATGACATATGGAGAATAAAATGGATAATGTATACTGTCCTCAATCTTCATACATTTTCATGCATTTACTTTTCACACATGATGTATTGGCATTTCCTTTTACTAACACTTATATTATACTAGGAAAATGTGTTTGAGTTTCTAACGACTGACAAAAAATGAAATCTTAAAACATAGCCATTTTAACTCAGTATTCATATCTTCAAACATAAAGAGAAATGACAAGTTTCCATAAAATTGATCTGAAATGCATTAGAAAGTCCAGAAAATGGGGAAAATGGAGAGCTTTACAGTGCACTTTTTTTAAAAAAAGTAATCTCTGTAGCCAACATGGGTCTTGAACTTAAAACCACAAGATCAGGAGTTTCATGCTCTACGGACAGAGCCAGCCACTTGCCCTTTACAGTATCCTCTTAATGACCTATATTGTCAGTAGACGAGCAAAACACCAGCTAAGCCTGAAGACTTTGAAAGCAGAAAGGATCAGAGTGGGGAATTGGGGAGATGCTGTTCAAGGACACAAACTTATAAACAGAATATGAGTAAATTCTGGAGATATAGTGCACAGCTTAGTGATTACAGTCAACAACACTGCATTATATCCTTAAATTTTTAAGAGATGAGATCTTAAATATTCTCACCACAAAAAAAGAAGTGATGATTATGTAACATCTTGGAGGCATTAGATAAAGCTACAGTGAGAGTCATATTGCAATATATAAATGTATCAAGTCAACATGTACATTATATACCTTAAGCTCACACAATATTATATGTCAGTTATAGTTCAATTAAAGATAAATAAATAAACTGATAAGGCCTCACCAAGTTTCCAGTGTGTCCAGAGAGGAAGCACAGAAATGACAAAGAGAAAGATTGTATGTGTCAGATGTAGCCAGGCTCGTAGCCCATCGTTCTCCTAGTCATGACCCGGGGACACAGTTGTGACCTACACAGAGATGCAACTAAAGACCAGACTGAAATGAAAATTGTGGCAGAAGCTAATAAAATATATTGACAGTGACAAGGAAGACCAAATGCTTCACCCTTATTTTGACATTACATAAGCCTCCCAGAATGTTGACATTATCCCAGGGATGGAGGAGGCCATGCAATTGACTGAGACTTTCTTCTTTATACCCTGTGGCTGCAGAAGATAGTACGTGAGCAGCTGTGAAAACATGCATGATGGAACTAGTATAAGAAAATTCCCTTGAACTGAATCTGAGTTCTTCCTCTTGAAGAGCAGCACAAGGTTATAGCACCTGAAAGAATTACATCTAAACTTCAGAGGAAAGGGGTGATCTTAACATTTAAGCAAGCTTACTTATCTATCAGCTATACTAGTTTTTTAATGGATTCATTTGGATTTTCTAAATGCAAGGTTCTGACATCTGCTAACAGTTTTACTACTCCCTTTCCAATCTGGATGGCTTTTCTTTCCTTACTTGCCTAATTGCCCTCACTAGAACCTCCAGGTGGACCAGAAGTGGTGACAGTGGACATTCTTGTCTGATTTCAGTGGGAAAACTATCACTCTTTCATCATGAAGTATGCTATTACCTGCTTCTTTTTTATAGATGTCCTTTATTTATCAGGTATAAAAATCCTTTTCTATTCCTAGTTTGCAGAGTGTTTTTATCATAAAAGGGTGCTAGATTTTCTTCAAATATCTTTTCTGCATCCATTGAAATGATCATGTGCTTTTTTTGGATCTTTTATACTATTAATATAGTATGTTACATTGATTGAATTTGGGGGATGTCAAGCCAACCTTGCATATCTGAGATAAATCCCACAGATTGTGGTATACATTTTTATTATTCTTTTTATGTTGTTAGATTTGGTGTCCTAATTATAGTAGGTTGAATAATAGCCTTCCAAAAGATATACATGTCATAATTTCTGGATGAAACCTATGATTGTTACCTTACAGGGCAAAGACTTTGCTTGTAATTAAGTTGAGGATCTTGAGATGGAAAGATTATCCTGGATTAGCTAGATGTGCCCTACATACAATCACAAGTGTCCTTAAAAGAGGATTGCAGAAGAAAATTAAAGATGGAATAGGAGAACGCACTGTGAGTGACCACGGAGAAAGAGATTGGAGTGATATGGCCACCTTACTTGTCCTCCAGAACCCTGGAAGAATAAATCACTGTTGTTTTAAATCCCTAAGTTTGTAGTATTTGTTATAGCAACCTCGGGAAACTAATGTGCTAGCATTTTGTTTATATTCATAAGGTATGTTGGTCTCTAGTTTTCTCTGTCTGGTTATGGTTTCAGAGTCATGTTGGTGACATACAGTGGTTTGGGAAGTGTTCCTCTTTCCAAATTTTTTTTTGAAGTGCTTTTGCAGAACTGGTATAAATTTGGTAGAATTTACCAGTGAAACCACCTGGGCCTTGTCTTGTATTGTGCAAACTTTCTCTTTAAATTCCAGTTAATTAATATACAGTGTGATGTTAGTTTCAGGAGTATTGTGATTCTACACTTCTGTACATCACGTGGGGCTCATCACAACAGCACACTCCCTCATCCCCATCACCTATTTAACCCATTTACCCACCCACCTCCCCTTTGGTAACCATCAGTTGGCTCTCTAGAGTTAAGAGTGTTTATTCATTTTTCACTTCATTTTGTACACTCCCCTTATTTTTATCTTCTATGTCCTGAGCTGTATATTTAGCAGTACCTATTTTCTCTTGTGCTTCTTCCCAACTCATTTTTGTTTCTGTGCATGATTTTACCTTTTCTCTTCTTTTCTGATTTCTCCCAGCTTGTGTTCTATTGCTTTCTATTTCCTCACCAAATCTTTGTTTGAGATGTTCGATCTCTGCTTCTTATTCTTGTGTTGTAGAGGCAATCGCTTACCTAAGATTTGCTCATTTATATTAAATACCTAGTGGTAATTTTTTACTTAGTATTTGATAACATTATTCTAGTGTCCTTAACTTGTTGGTTGATTTTCCTGTCCATTTCTTCTCCTTCCTCTCCTCCTTCTAGTATCTTTATGTGACTCCTGAGAACATTTCCTTTTTAAAATTCATCAGTGAAATGGAGAATTTCCCCAGTTACCTGCAGGAATGGTAGGGAGGTGAAGATGACCGAGGTTTTGTGGCAGAATAGCTGGATAGGAAACCACAGATTTGTTTATTTATTTGTTTAACAGTGGAAAATCTCTCTTCCACTGCTACAGAGACAGATTGCTTCGTTAAAAACTGTACCTTTGTGTGATTCCACATTTGGTGATGCCTGCCCCAATATTTGGAACCAAGCTCAATTCCTACAGTTAATGCATGCTCCTTCTGGTTATTGTTGCAGACTCGGGATATAAGGTTTTATACCTCGGGATATGCACCTCTGTTTGGGGAAATGTACTTTTATTTGGAATCTTTTGAGCTCTGCAGCTGCAACGTTTGTTCCAGCCCCCTCTGGTTCTTTGTGAGCATTTGCCTACTTGATCATCCTCATTGCTTTTGAAAGCTCTTTCACCTATTTTATGGTTTGGAGTTTTAACTGCCTTCTAGTTTCGCCAAAAACAACTTCAGTGTTTTTGTTTCTTTTTTCCCTCATTGGCTTTGGAGGATTTCCAGGAAGGGAAAGCAGAAATGCCAATTTTATGCCACTGTTTTGAAACAAGTTATTTCTATCTTAAATTTAGACATTCCTTATCCTTCTTCCCCTCCCCCTTTCACATTCTTCCTCTTTATAGTTCATCTGTGCTCACAGTTTCATCTCAGTGAGTTACTATCAAATTGTCATCTTTATCTCTGGCTTCTCTTCTTTTGATTATTCTCTCCTCTGCCTATTGTCAACTTCACATGGATATTCCTAAGAAGCCCTTAATTACTGCCCTTTACACATTTATGTTCCTGATCTTGGTCAGTGGTATCACAGTTCTCTTGGGTCATCTAGCTGAAAAACCTAGAAGTATATTTGTGCTTCTTTTTGTCATTCTATATTCAAACTTTCTCCTACCTCATTGTTTCCTTTTTGTTTCCACTGTGATGCTAGTCTGAACCCCACACCTGGTTAAAGCAGACTATTATTCCTGGATGTCTTATCTAATGCCAATTCAACTACTCAATGGATCAGAGTTAAATTCCTTAAATACACCTCATTACGTTATTCCTTTCCTCAAAAACCTCCATGGCTTCACTGACACACGTAATAATCTCTTTGACCTTCCATATATTGGCATCCTGACTCTCTACCCATGTAGAATTATTTGTTTCTTAAAAATACTCTTCTTTCCCTTATTACATAACATTGTTTATCTTTTATCCTTTACCTGGTAGGTCTATTTCTTCATCCTCATTTGTTGATGTCTTGGCTGGCTTTCAAGGTTCTGCTTAATGAGGCCCTTTCAAAATATCCATTTTCATTTGATCTTTCCTTTCTCTACACTCTTAAGATTCTTCTATTTTAAAAATTTTTTGCATGTATCAGTGCATGTCATGTACGTGTTTGCTTCCCCATTACTCTGTCTGTTCACAAAATTGCCCCGTTACTCTGTCTGTGCCTCTTTCACCTTATATTATGCACATCACATAATACAATACTTATGTAATGAATGCATTCCTTGATTTAAATTTAAATGTTATGCTAACAGATATTTGTATCATATCCTAATGAATACAATACATATTTTAATATATTATATATAACATGCTATATATTATATACTATATAAGGTAGTAATATATACTACATATACTATAGTATATATAATAGTATGTATTTTAGATATATATTTTTTCCTTTCTTCTTGGATTCTACTTTATTTGGGAAAACTCAAAAATTAACAGCCAATTCACTTCTGCTCACCTCCTCTTTCTGAGAAGGCAGTTGACCAGAAACAAAAAGGCTGTTGTTTGGGGACCTTCCACCATCTCCAGGTTTTATACTCAGGCAATCCATTGCCTAGTGGTCAGGCCTCCAAACCCAAAGCTCTCAGAAGAAATAGAAGAAACAAAAAGAGAGCTCTCACCTTGAGACAATGAAACTCTCTCAATCCTCTTTCACACACCCCAACCTTAAAAAAAAAGTAGTAGAAGACAAAGCCTGAGTGTGAGAGATAGACAGACAGATGGACAGACCCATACACATAAATTTCTTTCAGCCAAATCGCTGCAAAATCCCTCCCTGGAAGGAAGAGAGTTGGCAACACCAGTCAAGGTTTGGTGGTTCAAGTTGGTGTTTGGAATCATGTGAAACTGATAAAAATTAAGGGGGAAAACCATTTTACCATCAGTTCATTTCCAGGTCTCCAGTGGACTTATTTTTGTTCTAAGAAATTTCCATTTCCTAAAGAAGTAGACTGTGGCATCTGGGGAAGCTGGCTTAGGGAAAGGTTTCCCATGATAGGGAAGACAATGGTGGGAAATGGAGAAGCAGGGCAGGAGGGCAAAACTTTTGGGGAAAGTGTAGGAAAGGGGATCCCCGCCCTTGGATATTTATAAATAAATAATGATACATAATGTATGATAAATTTATAAATATTCTTTATCATATTATATTATATAACATGTATTTAAAAGTCTTTTTTTTTTAAAGATTTTTTATTTATTTGACAGATAGAGATCACAAGTAGGCAGAGAGGCAGGCAGAGAGAGAGAGAGAGGAGGAAGCAGGCTCCCTGCTGAGCAGAGAGTCGGATGCGGGGCTCAATCCCAGGACCCCAGGACCCCAGGATCATGACCTGAGCCAAAGGCAGAGGCTTTAACCACTGAGCCACCCAGGCACTGTAAAGGTATTTTTAGAGAGACTGTGGATTCTGAGAAACAAACTGAGGGTTTTGGAGGGGGAGAGGTGGGGAGTTGGTGAGACTGGTGTTGGGTATTATGGAGGGCATATATTGCATGGAGCACTGGGTGTGGTGCATAAACAATGAATTTTGGAACACTGAAAAAAAAAAAGAAAAGAAAAGGTCTTTTTAAAATTTTGATATACTAATACAATATCTTTAATATTCCTTTAAATTTCATTTTGCTATAATTTTTTGAAAAGCTCCTGAATCTACCTTTCTGAATGTTTGAAAAATTTGCATGGTGGGGTATATTTTTCCTGGTAACCAGGTTATAAGGAGATTTAACACTTTTTAGCTTGTTATGATGTTTACTGTCCTTTCTCTACAACATATGACTACTTAATAGGTATTCTTTCCTTTATTTCTCAAAGTTCCAATAGCACAAGATTTTTGTAGATTTCCTGAGTTTCGTTGCCAATTTGGGATTATAGAAAGTTGTTAGAGTGCCCAACACAAGAAGGTCCCAGCCACCCCTTCCATATGGAAGTTACCACTGGACAACGTCCTTAGGATCTTGCTTACTGATTTCTTGTTCATCGATTCCTCCCAGACCCCAGCTATTTTGCAAGATGTTTCCACAATTCCATAACTCCCCAAGTAGGTATCTATTTTACCTGCCGGGAGAAGCTTCAAAATTCTTGTTGCCTTATGTATCAGGAAGCTTTTGGTAAGTGTAGAAAATCCTATTCAAAGTGGCTTAAGTCATTAAAATGTTTATTACCTCATACATCAAGTCCCAAGGTATGGAGGCCCTAGAGGTAGCTAAAGGTTCAATGATGCCATGAAATACCAGGTTCTTTCTAGTTCAGTTTTCTTCTCTGCAATTCTTAGTATATTGTCTTTTTTCTCAGACTACCTCTCTTCATAAAATATCTGCGGCAGGTCTAGGCATCAAAACTGAGTACCACATTCAGAAGTACAGAAAGATTGTCTCATCCGGTTTCTTGTTTTTAAGGAAAGAGAAACCTTTCCCAGAAGCCTCCACTCAGAACTCCATCACATATCCATAGGCAGTGCCACTCCTCATCCATCACTGACTTAGATGGGCAAGTTTTAGTCCTGAGTTAGGGATATGCCCACATTTGTGCTGAGTCTCAAATAGGGTTTTGTTAGCATGAAAGAAGGTGGGAATTAAATTTGTGTAGGCAGTCAACAGTGCTTGCATACTTTATTATACATTATAATTTAACACTTTTTGTTGCTCTTTAAACTTTTTCTGCCCAAAAATGTTAACGAGGAAAACTTGTCTTTTTAATCATACCGTATCTTGAGGTTTCTTCTCTAAAAAGAAGTGCTGATTTTTGTTTGCTTATTTTGTTTTGTAAGGAATTCTGCTTTCTTAGGTTCATCTGCTCAAACTACAGCAATTAGCTATTACATAAGATTTTTTCTTCCTCTTATAATTTTTTTTAAAGATTTTATTTATTCATTTGACAGACAGAGATCACAAGTAGGCAGAGAGGCAGGCAGAGAGAGAGGAGGAAGCAGGCTCCCCACCGAGCAGAGAGCCTGATGTGGGGCTCGATCCCAGGATCCTGGGATCACGACCTGAGCCGAAGGCAGAGGCTTCAACCCACTGAGCCACCCAGGCGCCCTTCCTCTTATAATTTTTAAACTCTTTATCTCTTGAATTCTCAAAGATGTTAGTGAGGGACATAGCTAAGTCTTTAAAATTACCTTTTTTTATTGGCTAATTTCCGCATCCTTGCTGTAAGAATCAAAAAGAGAACTGTGTCAACTGAATATTTATTTTTGGCTTTATCAACTTAACATCAAGTCAACACTTTGCTCTGGCTCTTAACCTGGTATTGATAATTTGGTCAATTCTGTTAAAGTATTGGAGTGAAAAGTTTCCTCTTGTGTTTGGGTATATATAAAATAACTTTTGTTCCAAAGTTTTAAGGCCCTACAAAACTGATGAAGCACAGAAAACCACTGAATTATTTGAAGAAGTTTTTTCAGCCTGGTTTACTTAATCTTGACTTACTTAGGTCCAAGATAATGAAACATCCTCTTTAACTGAATGTGCAAAAAATGAATACTACTAACTTTAACAATTGCTCATACCAGAAAAATACATCAAATGTCTATTTTTAAATGTCACTATATTTTAGTATTATATTAGTGTTTTCAAAATCTATTTTGTGTGTCTTTATAAAATACCAGGATAAAGGTCAAAACTCCAAAGACTGAGGTTTAACAACCATGTCTGTATATTTCCTTCTTTTTATGGTATATAATCTTAAGATCTTCAATATCATAAAATTCTCATGTCATTGGCTATGACAATTTTATGGGATACAATATAAAAAGTAAACTGAACAAAACTGATATTCATAAGATTATAACTTGGAGGAATATAGAATTTATCCTGTAGCCAGATGATACCTTTCTTAGAAGTCCTGCCAAAAATATGTGTGAATTATTTAATTATCAAATATAAGAAAAGACAACCAAATTAGGAGTCTTGTTTGTTTAAGTTTTAAATAGAAACCAATTCAATTCAACGTGCATTTACTGAGAATGTACATACCATTCTGTAAATGATTTATAGAATAATTGAAATGTTGACAGATGAGATGACCTTTGATTTCCTTACAAATGCAGAGTGCTTAAAGCACAGAGGAAAGTAAACAAAACAGTAAAGCAATGACCTTCTACTATTATGAAAACACAGAGCCTTATATCCTAGTGGAGTCTATAAATTAAGCTTATAAAATGAATAAAATATTTTGTGTTGATTCCACAGGAAGTTAAAATAAGATGATTTTTATTCATACAACTAAAACCCAATCTGACTTTTCATTCTTTTCATTTTATTTATTAGAATTCTTTTTCTTATTTGTGATTTATAATTATGTAGTTGAGGCTACTAAGCAAGGTATATTTAAAGGAAGCCTTGCTCCCATCCTTGTTTCCTATGCTCTAATCTCCTCTTTCTTTTATAGGGTAATGCTTTTGATTTTTTTTATTCATCTATTTAAAAAATAACACACACACATATATATACATATCATTATGTTATTATACATAACATGATAATATATAATAACCTCTCTCTTTCCCTAGAAGAAGGATAAATTATACACAATTTTTTCTACTTTACCTTTTTGATTTAACAATATCCTAGAGACAGATCTATAGTAAATATAATATGTTAAACAAAATGATTGGGGGAAAAATTTGGATTACATTCCAAATAAGATTGAAATCACTTACAAAACTTTTTGAAAAATGCCAGTGGTCGACAAATGTTACTTCCTACAAAACAGCTGTTTGTTAAAAAACCATATTGATAATTGTTTGGTAATCAGAAAGTAATGTTTTAAGCATTTACATACTGATATAATAGTTTGTCGCATACATGTATGCATATGTGCATACATATATATGCTTCAGTGAGTTTTGTTACATTTTATAAAATTGACTTTTGGGTTGATATGGAACATGTTAGTTATAATTTTTCCTCATTGAAATAATGGGATGTATTCTCCTAGTAAGTATTATTATACACAATGTCTGATTTCCAGGAAGAGATTACTGATAATAATAAGAAGATAACCTATACTTTATTTCTCTCTCCCAGTTTGTCAAGATATTATGATTTTACTAGCAAACAGTAGATGGCACTATAAGTATACACTCATTAGAAGCCAAATTAATTTCTAATGAACTCCAACATGTAATTTATATTATTTAACAGTTGACGTTCTTGTGCCTAATATTGCTCAAAAAGGAATGGACTATTGTCTGAGGTGTGGAAATATATTTCTGACGTATTCAAAATTTCTATTCAATTTTATTTGAAATACTATTAGTTGTAATTACTAATGGTTTTTATATTAATAAAGATGATGGTACTGATACAAAGTCTACACTTGGACATTTTAATTCAGCATGGCGAGTAATTGTGATGGGTTAATCATTTCAGTGTTAGAATATCTAAAACACAAACTGCATGTATTCCTTAACCACAAATGAATAGACTATCCATCTTCCATTTTTAAAAGATTTTGATATTTTTAAAAAAAGGTCAAAGAAGTCTCAATGCCAAAATCAAAACTTTGTTGGTCTCCCTTAACCTATAATTATGATTTTTTTTCTCTCACTTTCAATTTGTTATGGTGTTTTTGAAAAGTTACCAATGACCTTTATGTTGTTAAGTTCAACTTTTATTCTTTGGCCTCATTTTGTTTGACCTGTCAGTGGCATTTCACACTCCTGATCATTCTTTTTTTTCTGAGAACATCTTCTTTTCTTGGCTTTTAGGATACCACGTTCTCCCGGTTTTCCTTTCACCCCACTGGCTGCTGTTTCTGTCTTAGCATTTCCCACTATCCCTCATTTTCTTATCTTTTAATTTTGGAGAACCCCAATATTGGTTAAATTCCTTTTCTTATCTACATTCACTTCCTTACTGATATCATCCAGGTTTGCTGTTTTGGATATAAGTAAAATGTCTAAGTTTTAGGTGAAGTCCCAAAGAGTCAATTGTATAAAAGGAATTGCTGCATTATTTTTAGGATAGCTGGATGTAGAAGAATAGTGATTGCTAATCTAGTTGTATTTAAATCCTATAAAATCATGGGATGCGTTGTGGGTTTGGTGTACTGTCTGAGTACAGGGGCCATCTCTGTGATGACAATGTTCAAATTTTTATTTCTAGCCTAGACCTACTCTTTGAATTCCAGACATATATTCAGCTGTTTATCTGCTGATTCTATGGATATCTAATAAAAATCTCAAGTGTGCCCAAATTATCTTCCCATCTCCCAGACTCCTATGCTGTGATCTTATTTATCTCAGTTGATGACAACTCTGGATCCTTTCAGTTGCTGAACATTGTCTTACTCCTCTATTTCCAACCTGTCATGAAGTCTGTTGGCTCCTCTAACTTCAACCCAGCTCTCACCACTTCCGCTGTTAACACGCTGGTCCCATAGATGATCGTCTCTCACTTGAATTATGGCAATAGCCTTCCAACCCATATGTCAGCCTCCATTCTGACTGCCTTACATTTGACATTCACCAGAGCAGCCAGAGGGGTCTTGTCAAAATGTAAGTCACTTTGTGTTACTCTGCCTCTCAAAACTCTGCTGCAGCTCCACATTTCATTCAGAATAGAATCCAAGTGCTTACAAATGAGCTGTGAGGTCAGATAAGACCTGGTCCTCAACACTGGAGTTCTTCTCTTCCTGCCCTTCCTCTCTGTCACTGCATGCCAGCCATCCTGGTCTCCTTGCTTCTCCCCAAACTCAGTAGGGGCAATTCTACCTCAGGGCCCATGCACCGCCCTTCCCCTGTCCTGAAAGTCTCTCCTCTTAGTATTTACTTTGCTCTTTCACCTCCTTGCTTTCTTGACTTGACTGAGGAGTACACAGAGGGTCCTGTTTACAATTTCAAACTTTATCGCTGCCCCAGAATCCCATTTCTCTTACCCTATTAGCTTTTTCCAAAGCTCATGTCACCTTTGCCATAATATTTATTAGGTTATTTATTTGCTGCACTAAAATATAAGCTTCACATAAGCAGAGGTTATTGTCTTTGTGGATCACTTCTCTATCAGTGCCTAGAGCATGCCTGGCATGTTGTAGGTAACCAATAAATATTTGTTAAATGATGAGTGGACAAGGAGCAAGTGGGAAGATAGTACACTGTAACCCTTTCTGTATTTTGGGTCCCTAACTATCACTTAGTTTTCATGAAGCAACTATCACATATTTTGAAGGATGATTCTCTGTTATAATAGGTTTTATTTTTCTTCTAAATCTGTTTGAACCAATGGTGGACTCATGAGAACGAAATTCCAAAATAATTGGCAATGGTCTGGTTAAAAACATAATATGCACAACTTAAGATATAATAAGTAGGTGCCTAATATTGGAGGAATGTTTACTACCCAGGTTGCGTAGTAAGGAAGGACATTGATGTTAATCGGGTTGCTGACATACATATAACACCATAGGCCTTTCACTTAGCTATTATCATTGACTCTTTGCAACTGTGCGATGTTTGTGTTGTCCTAATTTTGTTGACTTGGAAGTTTCTGCTCAGGAAGATAAAATTATTTAACCAGCATCACATATTAGCTGGTAACACAGCTAGGGTTCAAACCCAGCTTTGGTTCCTAAGCTCACAGTCTTTTGTGACACTCACTCCCCAGGCTTCCTTCTTTTCTTAAGGGCAAATGTATTTAAATATGTATTACACCAAGACTGGGTATGTGAAAAAAAATCAGACAGTCTAGAGATTCTTGAATATTTACAGCCCTGGACTTGCCTCCAATTCCAACCTACTTCCGGGATAAATTTTATCTTATCTTTATTCATTTATTTATTTTTTAAGGCTTTTTTGAAGATGTATTTATTTATTTGAGAGAAAGAGAGAGAGAAAGAGCATATGCATGAGGGGGAGGGACAGAGGAGAAGGCAGAGGGAATCTCAAGCTGACCCTGTGCTGAGTGTGGAGCCTGATACAGGGCTGGATCCCATAACCTTGGGATCATGACCTGAGAAGAAACCAAGAGTCGGATGCTTAACTGACTGAGCCACCCAGGTGCCCTGGCCTTATTTGATTTTAATTGAGGGAATAAAAAAAAAAAAAAAGATCAACATGAAACATTGGTATTGTGTTTCTTTATATATACCCGAGATCTGGATAAGTGGAGGTAGAATATTTCAAGACATGTTATTTGTTGAACCCTTTACTCCTTTTATAAAGAACAAAGCAGTTCAGTCTCTACAATAGAATTATCCTGACAAGGATACAGTCAGCCAGGTTACTTTGACAACTCTAATAGCCAATCTAGGTTTTGTTTTGATCCCTGTAAAAAATTAACCTATCTCCTGACCTAAATTCAGATGGGAAAATAATCATGGAATGAAATACTTCTGTCTGAAGCAGATTCTTCTTCTGGTGCCAGCTCTGGCTGATAACCACTCCAAGGACAAATCACAAACAAGCTACATGCAAAGACTGTATGCTGTTTTGAAGCAAAACAAAGTTGTCCAGCTCATGCATTCGCTCTCCACACCCATCTCTCTGGAGATGGCTGCTGATCAGACAGAGCTCATTGTCCTCTCCACACCCGTTCTATAGCCACACCATCAGGAAAAGTGCTCTTCTTCTGGCCCTAGACGATAGCTCAGAGTCACAGAAAGTTCTTTCCTCTCTCATGCCCCGGTGTTAGTAGAGTGACTTTTTAGGCCTGGGGATGTTTCACATCACTTTTATTTTGGGATCTCATGTCTTGAGACAGCTGGTGAGTGTTAATGACCAGGCCACAGTGCTCAGGTCTGCACGTCCACTGTCCCCATTTCAGAACAAGGGAAACATCCTGGGATGTGGTTCTCACAACACAAAGAAGACACTAAAGCCTTGGGACGATCCTCAGTGGGAGAGGAGCTATTTTTCAGTTTGGCTTGGGACCAAGTACTAAAAAATGTGAAACCATTGATTACATATTACTCCTTTCGGCCAAAAAGTCAAAATTACGCAAACACACAAGGAAAACTTACTATATTTTTCCCACATTCTTTCTTTTCCCTAGATATATTGTTTAACATTTGAACAGTTGTACAAGAGATCCCATGGGAATGATACTTCCCACATGAGCAGCTTCCTCGCTGAGATTCAATTCAATTCTCTGGCTGCTGAGGGGCCAATTTAAGTCTATCTGATTTAACCCTACAAGTCCTTATATGCTATTATGTGTGAGAAGGGAAAGAAAAGCACGATAAACCCAGATCCCTATGAGCTAAAAAAGACTGTCCTGTGTGGTATTTGGCTTACCATTATCTTCATGTCATATTTCCCTGTGCCAACACAAAGTCCCGGTGTCACAAGAGAAAGGATAATGATATAGACTGACATATATACTGTGGTGCATTTCAGATCAGTTGCCACGTGTTAAGATCCATATCCTAGGAGCTAAGCTAGTTGTGGAAGATTCAAAGGTGAATTACATCCAGTCTTTGCCATGAGCTTTATCACCAAAGCAGAAAAAATGGGCAAGAATTGAAATGTACTTCACAAACCAAAAGCAAGAATCATACCTAGAGGAGATAGATTTGATCAATTACCTTACAGTCACTTTCAATGCATGATGCTATCCCTCTGGGTCACTGAGTTAGAATTTGAAATTTGAAATTAGAATTTGAAATGAATTAGAAATTTTAACTAATGAACTAGCTAGATAACGAACTATTCAAAGCAAACTGATATTTTACCTAATTTACCTATCTTTAGGAAATAATTTATATTATCATGCAACTCTATTATACTCCTATGAAACTCAAGATTATGTCTTCTAAAAAGTTTGAAGTGCAAATAAAATTGGAAGGGTTCAGAGAAGCATTCTGTTTCTTTGATAAATGTCATTATTGTTATTTTAGTCATTATACTATCAGAGACCCCATAGGGTTCCACAGCCCTCATATCTCAAAGATTGAGAAAGACCTCATTCTTTTTATGCTATGGGGATTTGCTCTACTGCACATAAAATTCTGATAGCTATCTTGTGAGCTACAGACTTCAACCTACAACAAAGCCCATAGAGCAATTTATGCTAGGTTCTATATTGAGTGTTTGCCCATATATCATCTTATTGACTCTTGGAAGTAACTCTCTAAAGAAGCTGGTATTATTTCTGTTATTCAGAGGAAGAAATTAATTGAGTTAACTGACTTGCCCAAGGTTAGTCAGCAATTAAGTCATTATAGTGGGATTCAGAGCCAAGGTGTGAACAGTGGTCAAAAATAATAAGATATTATTTGTTAATAAAAAGCATTATTTGTTAATAAAAAGCATTATTTGTTAATAAAAAGCATTTATATGTAATTGTTAAATGAAAATATATTTGCAGTTCCCAGAGTGGCTTTGAATTTAGCAAAGCTTTAATCCCACTTGAAAGAACAGGATTATATCAATGTACTAATTAAGGTCAAATACTTATCTCAAACAAAAAAATGATTTGGAGAAGGCTGGAAAGTTAAGAAAAATTAGTGTTTTATTTTTTAATTCTTCTTTTTCTAAGACATCAATGCTTTCCTGTTGACATAATTTCTGCCAAGACATTTAAAAGTGTTCTGTATCTAGAATATATATGCTCTGTAGGACAGACAGAAAGGGTATAGATTAATGGTGTTGTTTGAATGGGAAACAGGAAATCAAGCTTCAAAATAGAGTTAGATAATGTGATTCAATTAACCTCAAAGCCTAAAACGTGCTTTTTCTTTTGTTATGCCTTAATAGTCTTATTTATTCTTTTCCTAGTACCTAAATTACTTTTACACTTTGAAGAAAGTATTTGTTTTGTTAAAGTGGAAGTAAGAATTAATTTTGAATACAGTGATAAAATCTTACGAGCATATAATTTATAAACACACACATACACAAAACATTCCGCACATATAAACAGTCCTTAAAAGACAGACTATCAAAACAAATCAACTTTCTGCCTGTCCTGAAGAGCCACTTTCTTTTTTGTTTTTACTCCCTCCTCAAGTTGGGATGAGGAATAGCTGGAAATAGGCATAGTCTCTGAAATGTGGCTCTGGAGATCTATTTAGTTGCTCTTCGGTTAGCTCATTATCTCGTTTTACAGCTTCTAGAACACTTGGCAGATATGGAACAATTCTCTTTGAGGTTTTGAAGCACCAAACATCTATGTGGTTCCAAGATATAGGGAAAATATATGTTTATTATCATTTTCATTGATAATGGTAGCATTCGTTTTTTAATAAAACTGGGTACTTTACTTCCAAAGATTTACCCGTGATATTTAAATTAAGAGAAGA
This sequence comes from Mustela nigripes, assembly GCF_022355385.1. Lineage (NCBI taxonomy): Eukaryota > Metazoa > Chordata > Mammalia > Carnivora > Mustelidae > Mustela > Mustela nigripes. Next base: position 71,794,248 of record NC_081562.1, read on the forward strand.
CGTTTCTTTCCTTTGGTCGTGAACCTGGGAGGATGAGAACCGTGCAGCTGCCACAGGTGGTGACTCCAGCCACAGATGCTGGCTTGCACTGGGGAAGAGAATCCCAACACACAGAAAGAGGCAAAAATGAGAGGGAGAGAGATTAAGAGAGAACTGGTGGTGTGGGATTCCTGATTGTAGTCCTTGAGGGCCTGGAGTCAGCTGCTCTGACTCCTGGTTTCCTGATGCCTGGATCCCCATCTTTGATTCTGTAAGCTACACCAATAGCTTTCCAGTAAGGTCTCTTACATGGGTTTCTATTTGTTGTTGCTGCTGCAATTTTGTTGTGATTTTCATGTAAGCTGGTGCAAGTTGAGCTTCTGTCCTCTGCAACCAAATATTCTTATACATATAAGAACATTTTCATCCCAAGTGCTGAGGTATCAGCTCCAGCAGTTCTGTGACCAAGAAGCAAAGGATTACACAGGGTATTGCCCTAGCCTATGAGCTAGTTTTCAGGGGATAACCAGCAGAAGGCCTGGAAGACTCCATGGTAACAGTGCTAAGTAAGAGATAAAGCTATATATTCTGGCTTTTCTAGAAAGTCCCAGTTTATTCCAACAGTCAGTGAGGTGTCCTGCCTGCTTAGCATTTGTCTCTGAGGTTTTAGTTTCTAAATAGGCATTATTATTATTGACAGTTGCATTAAAATAATCCAACACCAGTTTATGAGAGCACTGCTTTGGATTTCTTGCTTCTGCAGTGGTTCTATCAGGTACCTGTGTGCAGTAAAGAATCTTTTTAACATGTGATTAAAAGTCTGAAAGACCTCCAGCAATAGCTCATCTCTCTCCAACCCATCCCACAGGCAGTTTAACTCATACTTCTCCTTGAACGGTGGTGAGTGCAGTGAATAAAGGTGCATCTGAAGACAGTAAATTCTTGCCAGTCTCTAGCGGTGGAGGATTGTTCAAACTCGCCACCCCTGCCAACCACCTGAAGAACCTGACGGCTATGCTATAGGCCTGGGAGAGGCTGGAAGCTGCCAGGCCACAGGAAGGCTGGCAGGGTAGACTGGAATGTAAGAAATCATAGTTCAGGTTTACAAGAAATATGTGTAGGGGAAACAGTTCTCACATAAGTCACACAGAGTACAGTCTGCCCACTTTTGCTCCAAAGGTTTGTCATTTGTGGGAATGTGCTTGTTTCCATCTTATTGTTCAGTAACACTTCAGTATTTTGCAATAAGCTCCTTACAAAATTGTGAGCTTCAAAAGACAGAAGTCTACCTTCATTGAAACATTAAATTATTGATGCCATAAGACGCAGTCTACTAAAGGAGAATAAGCATCCACCTACTTCAAAATTGAAAGATTTTATCTATTTTTTTGACAGAGAGAGAGCGAGCACAAGTAGGCAGAGAGGCAGGCAGAGGGAGAGGGAGAAGCAGACTCCCCACTGAGCAGGAAGCCCAACTTGGGGCTCAATCCCAGGATTCGGGAATCATGACCTGAGCCAAAGGCAGACGCTTAACAGACAGAGCTACCCAGGTGCCCCTTGAGTTGTTATTTTTGGAAGACTGTCCAAAGACAACCATTTTATAAAGCCAGCTGCAAGATGTGTATTGTACATCAGCCATTTAGATCAATAACTTTTCCTAATTGTTTCATGTTTTCAGTTTCCAAGTTTGGCCATGCCTGTTGGAAAAGAGAAAAGGTATTAGGTGCTAAATATATACATATTTTTAGTGAATGATTTATTTGTTGATGAATAAGAACAGAGCATTCATATGAGAGAAGTATAGGTATCATTGGAAAGACTAAACCTTAAGTTACTTCTGTATAACAGGTGTTTAATAAATACTTATGGGCCAAATAGGGCAGGATTTCCAGAGGTCACTAGATGGATGTTAAATATCTTCCAAGGATGGCTGCCCTCTAATTAACAACTTTAAAGCTTACCAGTGCTTTCGTCCATCAACTTGCACAAAAGATCATCTTAATGTCATTAATACCAGCAAGTTTAGAGATTTTACTCCCTAGTTCCTAAATACAATTGTAATGGCTCTTTTTGCTGATACAGATTATTTTGCAAAGGGCTCCTAGCATCTTTAAAGAATAAAAACCAGTAGTTGGCCGAACTCCTGGTTAAATTTAGGGATCCCTTTCCTGTGTGGAGCTACCATTTCAGGAGCTACTCGGGTGGCATTTTGCCCATAGTTATAGCTATATTTCAATTTATTAGATTTGTCTCTAAGTATTAGGTAAAAATCTTATTTTTTTAATAGGTCTTCAAAATGTATTGGTAATTGTTTGTTTTCTTCTGAGAATCCTATCCTTCCATTGACCTGCAAATAAAAAATTACATGCTAAAAGGATTTTTGGAAATTTTGGGGAAATTAAACAAAGCTTTCTTATGTTAATAATTTCCTAATTTAATAGTTTTATGGGTTGAGTTATTTGTATTATGTTTTGCATGTCATTAAGCAAAGAATTAGAAGAAAATGTATCTTCTAAAGAAGAAAAAGGACTATACACTTTCACTTTTCTTCCCAGTTCCAAAGTCTTTGTCTTTCTTCTCCTGCTCTCCCCCATCCTGTCTGTCTCTCTGTGAGTGTGTGTACAACATCAGAACTTCAAAATCTAAATCAGACTCTAATTATTTGGAAATCCATGGCAAGCTAAATGTAGGAGTGGGTTAGGCAATTTTCCAGTGAATTTAGTTAAAGGAAATAGCTAAGGCTCGTAATTAGCAGATGGTTCATTCATTGCCTAAACTCTGATAATTGCTCATAACTATTTTCCTTTGTTTACATGATGTAGATTTGACCCAAGTGTGCCAAAATATTTTGCTGACAGAGAGACTCTGACACTCAAATTTTGCCCTTACTCTTCCCTTCTATGTCAGAAGCGATAATGAATAAGACAGAGCCTTAATTGGGTAGACATCTCAATTTATCATCTTATTCAAGAGGAACTATGGTCTGGACAGATAGTCACTGACTCATCCTCTATCCCCTACTTGAACCCTCCCCCAAAAGCTGGAATCCCTCCACTAAAGTTTCCCGCATAAGAAGAGTAAAATGGGAACATTTGCCTGTGAAAATATCATAGTGAGTCACAAATCTCACTGCCCTAATACCCAAACCAGAGTAGGCAAAAATGATAATGATAGGTAAAGCTAAGGATTCTCCAAAATGAACCAATCACAGAACAGATTAGAGCATACATTTCAACATTTCAAAAATTTTCTTTTTCGATAATAGAAGCCAAAGAGTCTGAGGTGGTTGGGCTTCCTTCCCAGCAGCCTCATTTGAGAAGCAAAAGGGGGGAACAGAGAAGACCCTGAGAAACATCACTTATGACCTTCAATATGGCTAAGGAATGAGAAGATCGTGCAAGGAAAGTATCCATGAATAGGTCATGCAAAATCTCTGAAGAGTGGAAACCCCTGCATCCCATCAGAAGACCTCAGGAGAGGCTCCATGGCTCTCGAGCTAGGGTAGAGGAAATGAGCCCAAAGAGCTCACATCCTGACTGGATATAATAATCTCTGATGTAAGAAAGTTAAGGGACTCTTAGATGACTTAGCAGAATCTAGGCCCTTAGCAAGTATTCATTCAGCCCCATCTGGGTTCTCCCCTTCCTTTCTCCACACCCAGACTATCGCCAGGGTAGATCTAGTACTACTGGTGTAGAATATAAGGGGGAAGGAGAGAATTGTCTGGGATAACTGCAGAGAATATTTTTACTATCCCTCCCCAGAAAAATTTCAAAACCCATCATTTAGGTGAATGCTCTGAGAACTGCCTCACAAGTGTGTTTGACATGGACAAGTAACCAATGGAAGAATTTTGGCATTAGTCCTCCAAGTGTGTCCATACGACATAGCTATATTTTTCTAACCCCAGAGAGTATTAACACTCTTTCCCACAGTCATTTTGACTCTTCTAATGTTCCCCTTTAATCAAATTGTCATTAACATCTGTTTTAAGCAACAAGACATTCCCACGGTAGCACAACTATGATGATTTTTTCATATGGAGAAAGTAAAGGGAGCACATGAATCGAGAAAAACAAATAACAACTTGAAAAATCTTGGATTTGGAAAACAAACTTTGAGTAATTAATATAAACCTTATTTTGTGGGAGAGGAACGTGAGAAGGATATTCTACTCACAGTAGGCTCTCCTTTACTGCAGAGAAGAACCAAGCTGTAGCAGCACTTTGGTTACCCCAAACAAGACTCAACTAACTCTTCTGTCTTACCGTTCTTTCTGGGGATGTTCTCAAGATGGAAGGAGCCTTTCAGATTCAGTTTTTACTGTCATTAATGGATCTTTATTGTCATAGCAATGCAGCAAGACAAAAAACTTTTCCTTAGTAACTCTAGTAAAGGATAAACCTAGGTGTCCAGAACTATTATAACTGGAGAAAGCCCTTACCTTTGCTATTACAGCCATTTAAGGGCTAAAACTGTAGGTATTTTCCATCCCCAATGATATAAACTTTTACTTATTTCTATTACAAAGAGAAGTCCTCAAGGAGGCCAAGTTCCACCAAACTAACTTTGTCCATCTGGTCTTTTCAGAAGAGTTCTTGATTATTTTCCTCAAACAAGAGCTCCCCTCAGGCTGATCAAAATTCATGGAAGGCTTGTGGCTCCTTTTAAACACCATACTATGGTACTGTACCCAAAATAAATATGCTTCACAAAAGGCAGAAGAAGAATTGGTCTAGCAAAACCATTCTATGTAAATGTCCTGAGATGTTGACTACCATTCTAGAAAATTCTTTGTGTAATTAAACATTAAAAAGATTAGCTAGAAAAGAATCTTAAAGATGCCTTCTTTTGTCTGTTGACAGGTATTTTTATTAGGAGCCTCCCAATCTCTGTGAGGCACAGGGTAGAGAGTCTTGAACAAAACACATATTCTCCAACCTCATGGAGTTTTAAGTCTACTGGGAAAGACAAAGCCCGAGTTATGCAAATAACTATAGAATCCCGGTTTGGCAACTTTCAATTGCTCCAGATGCATGGAGCACTACATTTATAGGTAGTCCTCCTATTCATACCGTGCTATGAGAAACTCTTGTAAAGAAAAGAAAAGAGAGAGAGAGAGAGAACAAGGGGGGAAAAAAAGGAAAGAAAAAGAAAAAAAAAAGAAAAAGGAAAAGAAAAGATGAAAAAGAAACTTCTCATGTCACGTGGGCCATCACTTGTCACATGCTTCTGCAGAGCCATCTCATGTGTTTGCACATCTCCTTCCTTCTTCACCAGCATTGTAAATCTGGTGCCGGAGAGGTGTTCTCTTTATTCAAATGTATGAGTCCCCCACTTTTGATCCACCCTCAGAATTCAGCTCCACGTAGATTCACCCAGCTTCTGCTAGTACATGTCGGTTGGTTCCCACAGACCTTTGAGGGTAACATCCCTTTTCTCCTTTATCAAGCCCAGTGTCCCAATATATCCTGACGTTATTGTTATCCTAGAGGCTGGGTGGGCAAGTGGGGGTAGATCCCAGTCATAGCTCCTACTGTGCTGGAAGAGGACCTCTGTATGGTCTTCAAGGAAGGGGGCAGTTCAGACCCTTAGTGGGGAGGAGTGAGCTATTTGTGAGGCTCACAAGGCAGGGAAATCTGGGTTTCAAGAATTTCAGGGGACCCCATCCATGAGTCAGGATCTCAGTCTTTCCTATACAAATGTTAAGATAACTAACTTTAAAAAGTTCAAGGATTCAGCAGTGAAACTACTAGAACAACAACAAAAGCTCAGTAATTTCTCCAGTTTCATTACAAATAAACAAAGCTACTGATTTCCCAAATTCAAAAATTGGAAGTTATAAAATACAATTTTAAGATGTTCTATTCTTACCAGTATATCAGTTATGTGTTGCACTTTCTTGCTTACAACAGAGCTTGTTAAGATGTCTGGTTTTTAAATAATAAACTAACTTTCCTAAGGAAGAATCACAAGCTATAAAATACAACTTCAAATCCTTCCATTTACAATAGTGTATCAGTTATGAGGTACGTTTTGCTGAAAATAGAAGCTCCATAAATAAGACAGGAGTCTCTTTATCTTTCACTAAAAAGAGGCCTAGAGATAGGCAGCCCAGAGCTGCTATGGCGCTATAATTGTTCGGCTTATCTCTTTCTGCTCTGTCATTCTCAGAGAAAGGCTTTTCCAGCATTGAGTTTATCCCATGGTTCTAATAGTTGCTGGAGCTCCAGCCGTCACATCTATAGTCCCAAGAGCAGAAAAGTAAAGGTCAAGTGGGGCATGTACTCTAGCTGTATGTCCCCACTTTAACAAACATTTTCAGGGGTGTCATCTAACAACTTTCACTATGTTTCACTGGCCAGAAATTAGCCACTGGCCACACCTAGCTACAAACGAGACTGGGAAATGTTACCTTTTAACAGAGCGCTTTGCTACCTTGAATCAAGGCAATGTTATTTAATTAAAGGAGAAAAGGAAAATGAACATTAGTGTTGGCAACTAGCAATTGCTGCTATAAATAACATTTAGAACTACATATTATTGATAACTACTGAGGATTTGTTCATGGGCATATAAAAGAGATTTGAATAAATTAAATTTTACTGAAGCTGAAAAATATCTTTGAATGGAATGAGAAGTGCAACGGTAGCTATGGATGAGCAAAACCTAAGGATGGAGGGGGTTGTTGTCAAGGCACCAGCTTTTGTTTGGGGTAGTAGTTTGCAAGTGATTACGTCATTGTTAAAAATTAATAGCAAACTAAATGCACAGAGGGAGACCACTCACGAACAAACAATAAGAGGGTATCATCAGCCAAGATTTGATATTAATCTATCTCAAAAAAGACAATACAATTTTGAAATCCTACTTTTAAATTTAAAAAAAATGATTAAATGACTCCAAAATGCAGATGGAAGTATAAATGGGTGGGGAAAAAAAAAGTGGGAGGGGAAGAGAATAACGAAAAAAACATGCACTGTCAGATTTTTAAAATTCTTGTCACATCATTCTAATTAAGCACTTTGCCTCTTGGAAGGAGGAACCAGATCCTAGTCATTAACCCATGCTGTCATTGATTCATGGGTAACATCCTCTGCATATTTTATCGGGAGTAATGGAAAGGGATTCTTAGCTCACCCTTCTACACTAAATAAAAGGTGATTACTCCTGTGCTGTTTCTACTATATTTTCCAGGACTCATCTATGGATTTTGAGGTGCCATTTTATGCTGTGCCTTCTGCTGCAGAGATTTCTGGTTACCTACGCTCTCTCTCTTTCTACCTTGGTCTTATTCAAACTGTCAACAATGTGAAAGTAGAAATGTGTAACTTCCAGAAAATGTTGTTAAAAGACAGCGGGCATGTACCCTTTGACCTTTCTGCCATTTTCCCCTTCCTGCTGCCTATGAGGCAGAGGTAATGCGTTTGCGAAGATGAAGGATGGGAGAGCTCAGTGCTTCTTTGGGGCCCCTGTGACTCAGCGGAGCCACAGTTTCAGGCCTGGACTGCTGTCTCTGATCTTCATTAAACATAGACGAGCACAAACTCGTGCGTTTCAACTTCTCTAAGAGGGTTTCTGGTATATGTGACAGACCCCAGCCTTAACTGACACACTTTCCTTCCCTTGGTTATATGCCAAACTATTCTAAGAATCAGAAGTCACAGGAAACCAACAGCAGAATGTTCAGCAGAACCCACATTCTGAAGCAGGATCTTGAAGATAGTGGTGCAGATTCTTTCTATTGTGCATTGGATTGGATTCTCTCAAACGTATATTCATTGTATTCTACTATTATATCTTAAAAGTAGAAAGATTACCTCTTCCAAAGTCATCTCCTCCATCCTGAAAAAGTGTAGGTGCTTGTTATACTAGCACTGCATAAAAAATCGTATTTAAAATATGAAGTGAAGCATTAGGAAACCAAAATTCTCTGGGATTGATTAATGTGATAGTTGCAGTACAGAAAGCATGTTTGATGAACTGTCTATATAATATCCAGACACAGAGAAGTGTGCCATTCCTAAATGTTTTACCTCAGTAATATTTTTTTTTAAGATTTTATTTATTTATTTGACAGAGAGAGATCACAAGTAGACGGAGAGGCAGGCAGAGAGAGAGAGGGAAGCATGCTCCCTGCCAAGCAGAGAGCCCAATGCGGGACTCGATCCCAGGACCCCGAGATCATGACCTGAGCCAAAGGCAGCGGCTTAACCCACTGAGCCACCCAGGCGCCCCTCAGTAATATTTTTGAAATATGTTATTTAACACAAGAAATATAGTTGACCTTTGAACATCAGGGCTTTGAACGTGTAGATCCACTTATATGTGGGTTTTTTTTTTTTTTTTGGATAAATACATTACAGGGTTAAAAATGTGTTTTCTTGGGGCGCCTGGGTGGCTCAGTGAGTTAAAGCCTCTGGCTTCAGCTCAGGTCATGATCCCAGGGTCCTAGGATGGAGCCCTGCATCGGGCTCTTTGCTCAGCGGGGAGCCCGCTTCCTCCTCTCTCTCTCTGCCTGCCTCTCCGCCTACTTGTGATTTTTGTCTGTCAAATAAATAAATAAAATCTTTAAAAAAAATGTGTTTTCTCTTCCTTAAAATTTCTTAATAACATTGTCTTTTCTCTAACTTACTTTAGTGTAAAAATATGGTATATAATACACTAAACATAGAAAATACGCATTAATCAACCATCTTTGTTATCAGTAAGGCTTCTGGTCAACAGTTGGCTATTAGTAGTTATTATGCTTTATGGGGTCAAAAGTTATAGGCTGATTTTTTACTGGGGGGGGGGTGGTCATGGGCTAACTGCACATCCTTTACTATCGCTGTTACTTCAGATGGAAAGTCCTTGGTCCAAATCTGAAGTGGGAGTTGTAGTGATCCCAGCCAACAATCTGAAGTTCAAAGAGTAAAGTTTGGTCAACCCAGAGGACAGACCAGCATAGATACAGGGGAGTTGGGGAGGAAAGGTGAAAAGTAAAGACTGGAAAAGAATGGCAGACTGTTGAGAAAGTGCAGAAGAACTCTCGCTGTAGGTCTTGCTGGGTAAAGTAAGCTTTGCTAGAAGCTATCACCAGCCCTAAAGGATCATGGGATTCTTGGTTGTTCAGTAGCTCTTGCCTGTGACATACAGACAAATTCCAACCATCAGAGTTGAATTCATTTCACTGGTAAGTTGGAAACTTCTAAGTTGCTTCTTTCCATGTATATTTTTGTCATGTAACTCATTCTTTGAAAAATGTGGAGAAAAAATTGAAAAAATTCTTATTCAATGCTTTCATAGCTACTGAAATGCTGTTTTATGATAAGATGCTTCTAAAAATTTAGGTGCTACTATAAAAGGCACATTTTAATTTTAAAAATTTAAGATGGAGATAGTTTTAATTCTTTTCTCCCCCATTCCATGTATTCTCTTGGCATTTTGGTTCAAAGGACATTTGGTAGGAGTCAATGCTGCACTACCTGCTGCATATATGGTGATGATGAAGACCCTCTCCCTGACTTGCAGATAAAGTACTTTTACTGTGTAAATGCTGTAATTCTGTCTGCAGTTACCTTTTCTACTACTTAAATTAGCGAAGCGCTTACGTTAGTCTCACGAATATTCAGTCTCTTGACTTGGCACTAGGGGGAGCAACACTGCAGAAGAAAAGTTGAGGAAATTTGAGCTTCACCATCATGATAGGAAGATGGAAAATTACAAAATTTCAGAAATGAATGCTGAGAAGTGGTAGGATGTCTGACAGTCTGTGATGGGGAGCAACCAGTCAGGAAAGTGCTTTTAAGTGAGGGCAGACAGGGGAAGCTGAGGATTCTGGTCTGGATCACCAAAATCTTTTTAAGGGAAGTTTCTCCAAGACTGGAACTTGTAGAGTCCATATATTGAACAGCATCCAGGAAACTAATGCATATCACATTCAAAGACTTTGCTGCCAAGTTTTGCTAATTAGCAGGGATAAAGCAAGGATGAACAGGTAGAACAGTTTTGGGCCAAAAGCAATGCAATTATGATCTGGTTTAAATAAGTAGAACCCTGAAAACAAACGGCTTTTAGAATAATGGTAATTTTATAACACAGAGAACATACTATGTTGTTTCCTGGTAAGGACATTAAAAAAAAAAAATCAAGACTTTTTTTTTAAATAAAAAATTTATTTAAGTAGGCTCCATACCCAGCCTGGAGCCCAATATGGGGCTTGAACACATGATCCTGAGATCAAGACCTGAGTTGAGATCAAGAGTCAGATACTTAACCAGCTGAGCCACCCAGGTGCCCCATAAAAAAAAAAAAAAATCAAGAAATTTTGAATCAAAGACAATGAATTATGGTAAAAAAAAAAAAACCAAAAAGACTGCTGTACTAAGGACAGAAAAATAGCAAACATGTATGAAGTGCCTGTCTTTATGATTTATATATGTTGTCATTTAGTTTTCCCTAGGATGGTGATGAGAATGGTGATGCCAACTATATTTTTCAAATTAGAACACAAGCTCATTATGAGCCAAGCATTAAACGAAACATTATTTGTTCTTCATGCTATAACATATTTATATGATAAATATGATCAGAATCAACACAAAACATGGTTAGCTTTATTTTATTTTTTTGCCTTAACAAATAGCTTTAGAATATTAAGGCTTTATTAAAATGCAGTAGAAAGACATAGTTAACTTTATTTTTAAATTGAATGCAAACACTGGAAGCACATATTGTCTGAGAAAAACTTATAATATTTGGCATTTGACATTTAATAGAAAAATGAATTCTTGAAAAGTAAGCTATATATCTTATTACCAAAAGAGAAAGCTCAGCTCATATTGTTCTTGGCTTTTAAAAGTGGGGGGTTTATTAATTATTTGAGCCAAGTATATAAATAGAGTATGTTTACTATCAGGATTCACTAATACCCTTTAAAGTCCCTCTAATTCCTTATGCTAATTCAGTTGGTGTTGATGTCACTATCTTTGCTGGTTTCATTACATGAATGTGTTGATGTGGACATGAGAATATGATATACCAACTCAGATCCCTTTCAGAAATACCCTGGTGTTATTGAGTAGGACCTGTTTAAACCCTTAGCTGAGAAAAAAGACACTGATATTACTTTTTAAGCGCACAGAATGTCCCCTGTTCCCCACTCCTAAATTATGGGACACCCTTCTGTAGGGTTTGCAACCTGATGGGTTCCCACAAAACCCTAAAGGGAAAGAGAAAAAGGTCATCTTTTTGCAACATTTAACTTCTTGAAACATTTAACTAACCCCTAATTCCCAAATTAGAGGAGACACTAGACTTGCATATTCTGAAATTTGGGTTCTAAAAACTGGGGAAAGCCATTGACCTTTCATTTGGAGGTTTCTCAAGGCAGGAAGCCCACTGGTGAGTGGGTTCACAGAAACAGGAGGTCAGTAGGGCATGAGAGTATCATAGCATACCCATGAAGAGGATGTGTTGAGGGTTGCCATATCTCTATTCCTAGAGGGCACGGGAGCTCATATTCAAGTTTCCACCTGAGAGAGCTCAAAGTTGAGCAAAGAGATAAGAACCACTTAGATTGTTGTTCCCAGAAGGTATACCCAGAAGGGTAGGGTGTATGCACCACTGATAAGGATTTTGGGGAGATACACATTGGCCCCAGATGCCATCTCCATGGAGACTCGCACATCACTGGAATCAACGGACATCACAACTGAACTGTGGAGAATGGGGACCTCCTCTCATCTCTCTAAAAGCACCTGACCCTGAATTTGTCTTTGTCCAATTCCAGGAGCCAGACCAGAGGGTGACATTGGTGGCAAAAGCCTCTGAAGAGGAACAGATAGGAGGTGAGTGGAGAAAATCAAGGAGGTGGAGAAGGATGTCATGGGAAGCTGACTTAAAACCAGACAGTGTATGTTTTCATGAAGAGATTAAGGGACAAATTTCAGTGGGCAGGACTGAATTCATCGGGGAAGAATGAATCAACATGAATAGTGGTTCACAGGCTTTGAGCCAAACTACCACATTCTAATCCTGGCTCTTCTGTTCACTAGCTATGTGACCCAGAGCAATTAATTGTCCCTGCACCGAAGATTTAAAATAAAAACTACAGCAGTGTCTTGGACACAAGGACACTTACTACACGTTAGTTACAATAACGATGGTGAGGATGATAAATTTACCACTCAGACGTGAGGGGGCTCATAATCTTTACATCAGTTAGGGAATAATACATCCTTATTTTGTACACTGCTGTGTTCTGATGCTTGATTTACACACAGTTTATATGAAGCAGGATATAAAGATTAATAAAATATCCTTTTACCAATTATATTGTTTATACAGTTAAAATTGAGTACATAAAAATAAACAATTATAACCAGAGTGGTTGTTTTATTCAAACAAAAACATTTTTTACTTTTTAAATCCAACCTCAAAACATGGATTTTGGAAACAGAAATTCTCATCTTGTGTTGACATCATACACATTGCTTTTTGTAAGTTTAAATGTTAGTTCCTTTGTGTAGCACACAGACTCTAGATCTGGTCCCTGTCTGCCCAACCATCTTCTTACTCTTCAGTCATGAGATCCATTCTCTTGCCTTTATGCGAGTCTTTTCTCTGTTTGTACACACACACACACACACACACACACACATCTCTTTGCTGTAGGCAGCTTCTTCTGTTTTCCTCAAATATAATTATAACCTTTTTCTCATCTGAAACACCTTCCATGAATTTATTCTTTCAACATTCACTTGCATTCATTTTCAACATTCTTTTTAACATTCATGCTTTCAGCAAATATTCCTGAACACACAATTGTTTCAGGCATCATCCCACGCCCTTGGAGTATAGCACTGAACATAGATAGATAGGTCCTTGTCTCAAAGAAGCGGTATGCTAGTAGGAAGAGAGAGAAAAATAGGAAGATAGAAAAAGGAATAACAGTGACATTTAGGTCAGTGAAGAGGAAAAACCTTCTAAATAATCAAACTTCTAGGACATATACTCTATAGTAAGAGAGACTACTCATCTCTCATCTGTTCTCACTACTGTATCCCCAGGGCCTAGGACAGTGCCTGGAATATAACCGATTCTCAATAAACATTTTTTTTTTTTTAATATAACCATGAATGCAATGGATCCTTTTGGAATGCAAGGCCAGAGAATTCCAGGCAGAGGAAAGAAAAAGTGCAAAGGTCTTACAGGAGGATGGAGCTTGGCATGTTTGAGGAACACAAAGTAGGCCAAGGAGCCAGAGAAAGAACAACAGGAAGTGTGGTCAGACAGGAAGACAGGACTTTGTAGATTCTGGTCTAGGGTACAGTAGGAAGCCACTGAAGGTGGGTAGAAACTTGCACATACTTCCATTACATATTATCACACTGTTTGATAATTCTTGGTCCACCCTATTAGGTATATATTTTTTCACTTTGTCTTTTTTTTTTTTGGCTCCTTTCTTTATTATTCCTTTTATTTTACTTACTTGGCTTTTATTCTTGTTTTTTTTTTCCACTTCTTGATCTTGAAGCTTAGTTTACTCATTCTTTTTTACTAGTTTTACTAATACATGACTATAACACTCTAAAACTTACCCGTTTCTTGCTTCAACTTTATTCCCTAAGTTTTGATAAGCAATATTTTTTATAACACATAAACTGTTTTATCTTGATTCAGATTTCTTTTCACAGTTTAATTATTAAGAAGTGTGTTTTTAAATTCTCAAATATATGAGCTGTTGGTGTTCTTGTTTTTAATTTTGGTATGGTAAGAAAACATGGGTCTAGATAGACACGAGTCACATGTGAGACTTGCTTTGTAGACTAATATGAGGTCAAATTTTGTAAATGTTCCATAGGTGCTTCAAAATAATTTTTTTTGCAATTACTAGATTCAGGTCTCTCTATATGTGTATTATATCATGTAACTTAACTGTGTTGTTCAAATCACCTACAGCTTTAGCAAATTTCCATCTCGTTACCTTATCACTCACTGAAAGAAGAGTTCTAAAGTTAACCTTCACACTTGTAGGCTTGTTACCTTCTCCTGGTAATTTTGTCAGTTTTTGTTTTTCATGTAATCATAATTCATACATGTTGTTAGGGGTATGTACAAGTTCAAAAGAGATATAGCTTCCTCATGAATTGTTCCTTTTATACAACTCTTTTAAAATATAATGGTGTTTTTGTCCCACCCAAATGTCAGTTTCCTCTGATGCTGACTAATATGGCTATATTAGTTGGTGCAACTGTCATTCTGGCTTCCTGCTTCCCACATATCACTTTGTGTCCTTCCTTCTCTCTTCCTATTGGATAAATCATGGGTTTTCACTGAAATTTCCTTTTATTCTTCTTTTATTATTATATGGCAAAAATGTAATTACTTTCTATCCTTTAAGTCGATAAATTTACAGTGTTCATATATGGCATAGAAAATGTAAAGATGACTAGTGTTTTACTCTCCTGTCAGATTATATATAATTGGTAGAATTAGATATATTTTATGTACTATATTTAATTTTATACACACACACCCACACACACACACACTCTAATCTCCTCTGAGTTCTGCTAATATGTTATTGTTTCTGGGGATGCCTGGGTGGCTCAGTCGTTAAGACCTTGTCTTTGGCTCACGTCATGATCCTAGGGTCCTGGGATCGAGCCCCACATTGAGGGAGCCTGCTTCTTCCTCTCACTCTGCCCCTGCTTGTGTTCCCTCTCTTGCTCTCTCTGTGTCAGATAAATAAACAAAATCTTAAAAAAACAAACATGTTATAGTTTCTGAAATTTGTCTTGCTTCTGAGCCTTCACCTCTCCAAAGTGAGCATTTTTGTTGTGGGGATGGTAGCTTTCAGAGTCTATGCCAATTTGGTGGAACCCATATCCATTTCCCCACTTTCTTTTTCTGTTCTGCATGGTTTCTTGTATCTCAGACTTTCCCTCTGGGGTCAATCTCTTTCTTTACGGGAAACTATTAATTACATTATAAAATCTCACAGTCACTGTCTGAAGATTACATTTTGTTTTGTTTTGTTTTTGTAAGGAATCTCTACACCCAAGGTGGGCTTAAACTCACAACTCTGAGGTCAAGAGTCACATGCTCTACCGACTGAGCCAGTCAGGCGTCCCCTCACAGTCACTGTCTGAAGGTGGTTTTATTTTCTCTTTCATTTGTGATATTTTGGTTTGGTTTCATTTATACTGGCAGTCATTTTCCACTTTGAAGACATTATTTTGCTGTCTTTCTGGCCTCTTTTGTTGCTGTCTTGGTGTCTAATTATTTTTTCTTCCTCGCTAATCTGGCTTTCCTATCTAGTTACTTTTAGAATGTTCTCTCTGCTTTTGTGTTATGCAACATCTCTTTCAGATGCCTCTACCTTTATTTATTTATTTATTTATTTTGGTCCTATATAGGAATTGTGTTGTTTCCTCTCTTTCATCACTTCTGTAAACTACTCAGACATTATTGTTTTAGATGTTTCCTCTCTACGTTCTTTTTATTCTTTTCTTGGGAATTATTATTAGACCGACGGCCAATCTTCTCATTGTTTCCCTGTCTCTCTTAAACTCTCTGTCATACTTTCCATTTTTAGTTCTCTCCATCTGTATCCCGGATAATTTATCTATTCTGTCAAGTTGTTTTTCTATCACACAAATTCCTTAGTAGTGGTGAATTTTTCTGTTGTTTCTGAAGACTCTGTCTCAGATGGATTTTTTCCCCTGTATGTTTTGTAATATTTTTTTCTAGACAGTTTGTCTTTAGAGAGAGGTGCTTGTTTATTTGCCTGGGGGAGTCCCACGGGAGTAAGTTGGGTCGCATTCCTTAGAACTGGACACTTGACATGAGGGTTCAGTGGCAGTCCTTATTAAGGGAGTGTTCCCGGCAAGCTGGCAAGGGGGAGGAGGAAAACAGGAGCGAGAAGGCCAGCAATCTGAACAAGGGTGTGATCTTGGGCAAAGTCCCATGGAAAACGGTCTCAGGCCAATTCCATAGGTAACTTTGGAGTCTATGTTATATCACTGAGTTGTTGCCACTGAGACTACAGAGCTATGAAAAATGGCCAAGAGGATGTGTCTTAGAGGGCCATGCTCTGAAAAAGGAGGCCTGGTGGAGCTGGATAGGAAAGCATATCCAGGAGAGTGTCCCTGCCCCAAGAAACAGTGAAATTGGATCCAGGGGACCTGGGTGAAGCACATACACTGGTATCATCCACTCCGATGTCTTTGCAGGGCAATTTTCCATTAGATTCCGCCAAGCACTTAAGGATGTAACTGGCCGGGGACCAATATTTATGTTTGCTTCTCAGTTTGAAGATTCTCTGATACCATGTGGGTCTCTCTTCTGAAAAGTGCAGGCCAAAGAAACTGATTTCTCGTTTAAGACTTCTTTTCTCCCAAAGTGCAAGCCAAGATGAACTTGCATGTCAGCTGCCTGGCTGCTGAGCCACTTTTTCCCTTCCTAGCTTCTTTACCTTAAGGGCACAGCTTTGCCAGGACAGGCCTTTCAGCAAGATTTCGGTTCTAAACCTTAATCGTGTTCTACGCAAGGATTAAAATCTAACCCACATATTAGCAGGTCTAATTAGCCTTCCACGTCCCTCCCCTATCACTTCTGAGGGCTGCATACATGTTTGCGCACCAGTCTGGTTAGAGACTTGGGGCTGTGTTCGTAAAAAATGGTCTTACTCTTCTCTTGATTTAAAGTTTTTTTAAAAATTTATTTTTATTTATTTTTCTATTTTTTTGCTTACTTAATTCTTCAGTGTGGATCTTCTGTCTCTTCTCTCTCTGCAGGTGAGTTTTGTTTGTTTGTTTTTTAAGATTTTATCTATTCGACAGAGAGAGATCACAAGTAGGCAGAGAGGCAGGCAGAGAGAGAGGAGGAAGCAGGCTCCCCACCGAGCAGAGAGCCCGATGCGGGGCTCGATCCCAGGACCCTAGGATCATGACCCGAGCCGAAAGCAGAGGCTTTAACCCACTGAGCCACCCAGGCGCCCCTGCAGGTGAGTTTTATGTAGGAAGAACTTCAAAATCAAACTGTAAGTAAGATTCTTGTCCTTCCAGTCTTGGTTTGGACCCCAGTTGTCTTAGGTCCTCAGTGGGTCGTAAATTGTCCTTAGTTGTGAAGATCAGTACTAGAAAAAAGTTGGAGACGGGAGACAGAGAAAACCATGAGATCAAAGAGTTCCTGAAACAGAAGTGTGGAAAACTTGATATCCTCAAAAAGGATAAACAGGAAGAACATGTCACCACTATAACCAGAAGAGGAGGTGAACATAGTTGTGTGCTCTGTGGCCTGCAGATGTATTTTATTTCTGTAGCATGAAAAGAATGGGTAGGAAATTCTCTGTTTTAAATTCCTTTTTCTTAGAAAATGATACAAGGTTTCTGAGATAGCCAGAGAGACAACTGAAATACTACTTTCCTCAGTTTTCTTTTTATGCCAAGGAAACTGAAAAATCTTCAAATGTATGATGAGAAATGAGCTTGATGTCTTGAACTCTGATGGTTTTCTTCAGTATTTTCTTTCTTTTTTTTTTTTTTTTAAAGATTTTATTTATTTGACAGAGAGAGATCACAAGTAGGCAGAGAGGCAGACAGGCAGAGGAGGGGGGATGGGAAGCAGGCTCCCTGCCGAGCAGAAAGCCTGATGCTGCTCAATCCCAGGACCTTGAGATCATGGCCTGAGCCAAAAGCAGAGGCTTTAACCCACTGAGCCAACCAGGTGCACCTTCTTCAGTATTTTCTTTGTTTGTTTGTTTTTTAAAGATTTTATTTATTATCTGACAGACAGAGATCGCAAATAGGCAGAGAGGCAGGCAGAGACAGAGGAAGGGAAGCAGGCTCCCCGCTGAGCAGAGAGCCTGATGTGGGGCTCAATCCCAGCACCCTGGGATCATGACCTGAGTCAAAGGCAGAGGCTTTAACCCACTAAGCCACCCAGGCACCCTCTTCAGTATTTTCTTAAAAGTACTGACACTGTACTGCAGTATTACGGATAAAGCAGCAACACATTAAGGTAGCAGCCCAATTAAAGGTGTGCAAGAAGTATTTAAGCTTCCAGCAAGGAAAACTTTTAACAAACAACTCCAGTGTAGATTGTAGAGCTGACACTGAACTTTGAGCTTAGTTCCAAAGTGCTAAGCATTATCTTGACTTCCTCAAGTGCAAATAGCTGGACTGGAAACATTCTAGGTTGGTGTTAGTGTAACACATGGAAAAAATAAAATAGGAGATTCAAGATTATTTATGAAGTGTGTTGGTTCTGCCCAGTTTGGCCAACAGACTTGTAACGATCATGGTCACGTGGGGCCCGCTACTCTGTCAGGAAGAGATCTTTAACTCTTTATAAAGACAGAAGGATTTGTTAAGAATAACTGTATTTACACTGTAGATGATAGTGGTATTCAGTTTCTTACAGACACCATGCTGTAAAAATTATCAGCTGCTCCGTTCCTTTCTAATAGTAGTTTCCCATTCCCTAGGCACTGGAGAAAACTCTTAACAAATACAGCAGTTATCTCAGCTTGCATCCATGGATATAAAAATATCTACATAATTTTGGAAGACTGGGAGCGGGCAACACAGCAAGAGTCTGTTTTCCTACCAAGAAAAACTCCTCAGGTATGAGAAAGTAGAAGTCCAGAAGTTTGAAGTCTGGTACATTATTGTTAGAATGTTGTATTTGCATTAGTTACTTAGATTATCAATTAGCTCAGCCACCCTCAGCCCGAGAGCAAGGAAGCTACAGTAAAAAAGCATGTAAAATCTTCAAAAGCTGTGTTCTAAACCTCCATGAGACATCGAGTCTTCCAGAAATGGTGGCATTGGGGACACAGGGACAGAATGCTAGCTCTACTGGTGGTACGGATAATAATGAAGAACTAGTTTCAACACCTTTTATTTTCCGGAATGGAACCCCAGACTAGATATCAAGTCCTGGGCTACTTGGCATCATCAGTGGTACTTCCCGTGGGAGAGTGTCTGGGCAGTGACGCTGTCGATTGGTAACAATGGCATAACTCCTACTCGTAACTTAGGCACCGTTAGACACATTATCTCAGTGATCTGGACCAGGATATAAGGAAAACAGTATGTTTCCCCATGGTAGTTAACAGAATTTTATTAAAACTCATGTGAGATACACACTGGATATTCTTATATTTATTTGGAAAGTTTTTCTGGAAGTTATATTTCTTGAGGAGTAAGTAAAATTATAGGTAACTTTTCTTTAAGTAGTTGTTTTTGTCATCTTGTCCTTAAATTCAAACTGTTATGACTCAGAAAACATAGGTGACATGCGTACAGTCAGAAGAATGATCTCCGTTCTGCTTTCTCTTCCTGAGTGGTCCAAACTCTGCTCATCTTCTGTGTATCTGTGGAAGACACTGAGGGGTGCTGTTCAGATCCCCTTCAAAAGGGCCTGCTACCCAGCCATGAGGAGAGGAGGGTGGGAGCTGACAGTCTTCAGCTGCTGGCTTTCTTAAGATCTGCCTCAGCTTCTGAGCAGAGGTCAGGTTCTTCTCAGTCTTCCCCAGCCATGACTGAGCTAATTGCACAAACTGGTGCTTCCAGAGCTTGGCTTTGGTCTGGCAGTTCCCGGGGTGGGGGGGTGGGGGTGTTATGGAGTTTTTGTCAGGTCTGTGTTGTGGTCTGACAGTTCCCTCTGTCCAATCCTACTTCCTCCTTTTTTCTTTTAAGGTGTTATACTTCCCACTCAACTATATGCACTCCTAACTCATCTCGGTATCTGCTTTCTAGAGAGTCCAAAAGGAAGGGTACCCCACACTGTCCTCATTCCATACAGTTTTGTGTTGTGATATTCTGTGCAGCACAAAATCCTTCTGTTCCAGCACCTTGGTTCTTAATTATTTCTTACAAAGACAGTTAAATAGGTACTGTTAACAAGAGACGTGATTTTGGATTCAGACTTGTTTTGGGTTTGAATCTCAACTTTGCCTTATACATAACAACACGAACTTGACTGAGTTGTTAATTTCCATGAGCCCCAATTTTTTTCATCCTTCCAGCATGGGACTCAGCTGGAAACAGATGCTGCGTTGGATGGAAATACGAATTCATACAATGGATGTGCAAAAGAATTAAGCATTCTCCTAACAGTTCCAAAGACAGACATCTTATTTCATGCTCACTGTGGACAGTGTAGATTTAGTTATATTTATGTTGTCTTTCTTTTTCTTTTTTTAAGATTTTATTTATTTGACACTCACAGAGAGAGAGAGAGAAAGAGAAAGAATACACGCAGGGGGAGTGGGAGAGGGAAAAGCAGGCTTCCAGCCTGATGCAAGCCTTGATCCCCAGTCCCCAGGGGTCATGACCTGAACTGAAGGCAGACGATTAAGGACTGAGCCACCCAGGCATCTCAAGTTTTTCTTTTCCTATATAAGAATTTGCCACTAACCTGTAAAAAATGGATGGAACGTTATTTTTCCTTCTTGATGGTAAAAAGAAATCCCCTGCACTGTAAAATTTGCTTGCTTTTTCCCTTTCCCCTCAGAATTTCTAATTTTAATCATATGTCCTCTTTTGCCTCTCTCGAAGTAAATTTTTTCTTCCTTAAAGTTTGGTATATTTTCCCATTCATTGACTAAGTTTTGTTATTTTTCTACGATAAGAGGTGTTAGCTTTTGCTTTTTACAATCAATAGTCCAGTTTTGGGATGAGAATTATGTCTATTGTACTATTTACTATATTTTGAAGGAGAGGTTTCACTCCATTTAACTTCCTCTTTGTCTTCTAAAATAACTCCTTGAAATATTTTCCCTAGTGTTTTTCCATTGAAACAAAAAATTGGGAGGACGGGAAGTGAAGGGGAATTATGGAAAATATTTTAAGTTAGCTTTCTTTTTTTCCGTCTTTTAACTTTCCTTGCCAAGTTTAAACCCATGAAGTCTTCACTGGGATACTAAGTACAGAAGGGACCCAAACAAACCAAACCTGCTTTAAAGATGGTGACATATCCCTAAATTATATTTTGATAAGGGATTTTTTTAGTGTAAGAAATATTTGTAATAAATAAACAGCAAATAATAGTAACATCCATTACTATAGAACAACCGTTTTATGGTATTTTATAGTTTGCCAATGGCTTTTACTTTATCTTATTTTAACCTTGTATAAAAATACTCAAAAAAGCTGAAACTGTTCCTTTTGGACTTTTCAGAATCCTGTTTATATGTTACTAGGAAGACCAAAATGATATCTAACAGAACGCTAAAATGAAAGTCTTGCTTGAGACCTTAAGACAACAGAGCCTGGAGATTCCAGATGCACATGGGACAGTCCCCCCACCCCCCTCATCCCACTTTCTGGGAAGCCGAGAGACTTGAGAGCAGTCACAAATCACAGCTGAGCAAGCACAACCCATAGGAGAATAGTTCTCATATGTTTCAAACCTCACCTCTCCATTCAGCATCTTGAGGCTTTGCGAATTTCCAGGGATGATGCATTATTGTTTGCTTGGTCCCTCAAATGCAAGAGACACATATTAAGCTCATCAACGGGTCTCCTTACACCCCCTCTACCATGACTTGGGGTTAGGAGGAAACTTCTCATAGTCTTTCTTTGCAGGGGAGCCCTTTTAAAAGACTTTTCCCAAAGTGCCCTACAGAAATCACCTTCTATGTGCTAAGTCCCAACTCCTGTGGCTAAGGAGCCTTTAAGAATTATCTGACTGGTTTCTGCCAGCTAGTTTTTGCAAGTCCTGCAGGGTGTTCTTCCTTATTTTGATATCTGAAATCTGCTGATCTCCGTCCAAACTTCTATTTCAAGAGCCAACTACAAATAAAATATTGAAAAATAGTAAATATACATGTGCTGTTTGCACAGAGAAATGTATACCATCAGAGTTTGTCTTCAATCAATCATAAGAGACTCTTGATCTCAGGAAACAAAGGGTTACTGGATGGTGGGGCGGGACCGATAGGGTAGCTGGGTGATTGGACATCGGGGAGGGTATGTGCTATGGTGAGTGCTGTGAATTGTGTAAGATTGATGAATCACAGACCTGTATCCCTGAACCAAATAATACATTATATGTAAATTTTAAAAAATCAATGACTCTGACTTCAACAAATATTCACTTATGATTCTTTTAGATGCCAAACCCAAAAAACCCCAAAAGTATTTGAAATAATTTCAGATATGCGGGCCGGGTTGGTGGCGTCAGAAAAATCAAATTCATTAGTAATTTAAAACATGGGACTTAGTGCAATGGCAACACATGAATGTGGTGCGCTCAGATCAGATGGGGGGCCACCAAATGTCGGGTGTCCCAGAGGGTTGGGCAGCATGGGTGGTGAGAGAATTCATCCAAGGCAGAACCGAAGAGAAAGAATTTTATTGAGTACACTACAAGGAGAGCAAAGGAAAGACGGACTATGGAACTGCGGTGCTTGTAATTGGTCATTAGAGCCTATGGCTATTTTGAGGTGGGTCCCTTAATGAGCCTGTTTGGATTCAGCTTGGTGGTCCCTGTGGGCCCTTTAGACCTTGCTCAAGTTTCCATTGCTCAAGACTTTTGCCTAAAAGCAGCCTCTACAATGAGGTTATTTTGGATACTCTCTGTGACAAAGACTATTGACTCTTGCTTTCTCAGGCACATAGCTAGATTGTTTTTCCCATCTTTATTTACTTGAACACATGACTGTGTGCCTAGTCTTAACCAACGGAGTATGTGTCCCTTCTGACATAACACTTTTAGGGAGCATGTGTGCCTTTTCCACACTTTCTTTTCCCATCACCAGTGGGATATTTTAAATGTCATTTCCATAAGGAAACTTCCTGGACTAGGTCTGATCTGGCAATAATACACCGTATACTTTACCTTGCAATACCACGATTTTATTTTAAAAGTGTTCCTTGTTTATTTAATAGTTTTCTTTCTTGCTAGACCTAGAGCTCTAGAAAGACAGGAGGCGTGTCTCTTTGTATAGTGCTGTTTTCTCCAGCCACACGTGAGACACATGGTAGACAGTCAGTAAATGTTTGTTGAAAGGATCGTTACTCCAAGTCTTCATACTCTTTGTTACAAGACACAAGTGCTCAGGGTGCTGATGGGTCAAGAACACCAACCTGTTGGTTTCCAGAACTTCATTTTCACCAAGGACTAATGAATTGTATTTTCTTTGGCTTAAGACAGAGATCTTCTTTTCCCAAAGGAATCCTTAAAAAAAGAAAATGGTCTCTTCAAAAGGTTCACATTTGCAAAAGAATAAACAATTGTTATTTTGTGAGGAGCCAATGTAATCGTCAGGGCTTATCTAAGTTTATTAAATGCCCTCAGGATATGTTTCCCAGATTAGCCTCCGATCTGCAGTTCCAGGAACAGCTTCTTGTGTTGTTGATTTTTTAAAAAATTTTGACTCTAACCTTGTGTCCTTTTATAGCGTTTCCTAAGGAAGTTGCCTGTATTCACATCCTTAATAAGAGCTACTGAATATTCGGTATCAAATGCATGTGTATGAGTCTCTATTTCCAGATTTATAGGATGCATAGTAATGAAGATCTAGATCTTACACTTTTTGTTTTGTATAAATGTTACGAGTATCCTTCATTCCTACAGACGATCTTTTTTTTTTTTTAAAGATATTATTTATTTATCTGAGAGAGACACAGCACGAGAGGGGGAAGGGTCAGAGGGAGATGCAGACCAAGCAGGAACCCCAGTGTGGGACTTTATTCCGGGACTCCAGGTACAGGACCTGAGCCAAAGGCAGTCACCCAACCAACTGAGCCACCCGGGCGCCCATTCCTACAGGCCATCTTTGGAGAAACTGCTCTCTGGTTTCTCCTGCCCAACCCATGTAACTAACTATAGCATGATTTGGAACAAAGTTCATGGCTTAAAAACAATATACTTGACTCAAAATCCTCTTTGGCTCACACCAACAAGTGTCCTCACTGATATCTCTCCAAGAAACACAGTTCATTGCTCTTAACTTCTGCAGTTCTCTCCACGTGAAGTTCTGTTCTCATTTGCAAAAGACTTAAGGTAGGAAAATGCCCAGGTGTCTGTCAAGGTTGCTATGAGCTAGTGGCAGCAGAGGCATGATTTAAGGGATGACAGAAGAGTACTTGTTTGCCTAGAGTTCACTGACCTTTCTCCAGTCCTCTGGGTAATCTATGTTTTGTACTTGGGAGAAGACGAGAAGTCGCAGTCAGTGAGGCAGCTGTCTTCCTGGTTCCCTTGTTTTAGAGAGGACTGTGCTGGCTGACACTGGAGTGTGTGCTGTATGGGGGAAACAGGGCAAGTGCCACCTTGGAGGGGCCCTTAGGACTGCAATTCCAGAAAGAAAGGGCTGTAGCAATCAGCTGTAGATCTTCTATGTGGTGAAAACGCTGTGCTAGATCCACAATTGAGTGATGCAGGAAATGAGCTGTTTTGGGGAGAGGGTTGAAGCAGGGCAGGATTCAGAGAGGGAAAAACACAAAAGACATCATTAGGGCAGTTGGATGAGCAAAAGCAAGGATATTGAGGCAGTTAGCGCGGGGGGAGGGGTTGTACCAGAGTTTAAGTAGTAGAGTTTGGTTGCAATATAAGGGGTCAGTGAGGATGAGGCAAACTTTCTAAGAACCTTAAAAAACAGAGGAGTCATGGAAAATATATGTGTGTGGTAGCAAAGTCTTTGAAGATGAATTTGAGGAAGATGAATATAATCTCTATGTGCAAAATTGTTTAGCCAGAGAGAGACCAATTAAGAGGTTGATACAATAACTAATGGGACTGTAAGAGAGAAGGGAGTCAGATAGAAAGGAAAGAGGTGGAGGGAAGTCATCGCTCAGTGTAACATAAATGATTTAATAACTGTGAGGTTGGAGGAGGAAGAATAAAAGAAAGTGGGCAATGAATTAGTCCGTGGCTTCAAATATAAGTTACCAGTGTGATTAAATAAAGAGTTGGTAGGTGAATTTCACTGAAGGCAACTTGCTAATTTAGGAGGGGGTGAAAGAGATACGGGGAAAGAGGAGTATACTCTCTTAGTACAATAGAGTATACTAATATACTATAGATATTGTTATGCCTACATGGCTCTAATAATAAATACTTTTTCTTGGAAGAGAAAATTAAGATTTTACCGAAGTCCCAAAGAGATAGAGAAATTTTTCCTCACTAATATCGATATTCTGGGTTTTCTCTACTGTCCTCCAAAATTATGTCTGACCTTTATTGTAACTGTGAAGCAAACATATTGCAATTGCTTGTTTACTTAACTCTACAGTGTAAGTAGAATAATTTATTTATTTTTAAAAAAATTTTTTAAAAGATTTTATTTATTTATTTGCCAGAGAGAAATCACAAGTAGATGGAGAGGCAGGCAGAGAGAGAGAGAGGGAAGCAGGCTCTCTGCTGAGCAGAGAGCCCGATGTGGGACTCGATCCCAGGACCCTGAGATCATGACCTGAGCCGAAGGCAGCGGCTTAACCCACTGAGCCACCCAGGCGCCCTAAGTAGAATAATTTAAAAGGAAAAAATATATATGTATATATATATATATAAAATGTAGTAAGGGAAAATCCTTATTATATTCCCAGTATCACTGGGGTGTTGGTGGGAGTGGCAAGAAATGCCATTATTTTTTTTTTATTAGTTTCTTTAACAACATAAAAGAGATCATCAAATACTTAGCTCAGAAAATAGATATAAGGTTGAGTAAGATGCTTAGCCCAGTGCCTGGCACATAGAAATTGCTCACATTGTCTCTCATTGTCTCATTGTTGCTGCTTTTCATGAATAGAGAAATAAGTCCTTGTGCATTCCAGGAATGCTCATGAAGATAAGAAGGTTTTCTATTTTCCCCTTCTCCAGCTAAGTCATCTTTGTAATTGTGCTATTTCCAAATACTTTCTTATTACCTAAGTTATGACAATGACTGCTTCATCTTTCTATCTCACAGTCTGGACAAAGAGCAAGCTGACACAATCTGCAGAAAGAAGAGAGGCCCTAACCACCTGGGCCACAGAATGTTTGGGTTTGACTGTCTAAGGAGTGAATTCATTAGCCCATGGCAAATTGAATAAGGAAATAAAGTTAAACTGTACTTATCTTAGACCAAGAGCTGTATTTGGCACCATGATTCAGCACCATTATCTGTATACAAAAATACTTCTGGAAGTTATCCCGGGAAACAACCAGTTGTGAAGCCACTATCCTACCATGTTTCTCAAACTGGAATATGCACATTATGCACTTGATACAACAGAGTAATCATGAAACATATTCCTAAAGTGCTGATTTTACTTGAAGATTTAGGAAGATACATTTTCGCTGAAGGCAACTTGCATATATTATTTGGTCATTCAACAAACATTTACTGCACTCAAGCAGAATGTCAGATGTTGGGAAATACTGATTTAGAAAAGGAATTTGGGGTGCCCCGGGTGGCTCAGTCAGTTAAGCATCTGTCTTCGGCTCAGGTCATGATCCCAGGGTCCTGGGATGGAGCCCCAGGTCAGACTCTCAGCTCAGTGGGGAGTCCGCTTCTCTCTCTCCTTTTGCTTCCCTCCTGGCTTGTGTTCTCTTACTCACGCTCTCTCTCTCAAATGAATAAATAAAATCTTGGAAAAAAGGAAAAAAAGAAGCAAAAATAGTTTTACTCCTTTCAGTTTGAATAAATAAAAACATATGATTTCCTCAAGTATTTCATTTAACTAATGACAAAAGTATGAATCACTAAATTGTGGAGATATTTAATTTACCAGCAGTCCTGTCTTTACTAAATTTGAACGATGTTGGAACCAACCCAGTCCCTTTTATTTTTTTAGATTTTTTATTTATTTGACACAGAGAGAGAGATCACAAGTAGGCAGAGAGGCAGGCAGAGACAGAGGGGAAAGCAGGCTCCCTACTGAGCAGAGAGCCTGAATCAGGGCTTGATCCCAGGACCATGAGATCATGACCTGAGCCGAAGGCAGAGGCTTAACCCACTGAGTCACCCAGGAGCCCCCAGTCCCCTTTATTTTACAAATAAAGACTTGAAGTCTCTGTCCCATTCTCTACCTACATTATATTTTAATACTTGATATCATTTACATAATTTTTATTTGTTTGTTTCACCAAGTCCATGTTGAATCTGCACCAAGATATAAACTGAGGATTTAGATTTGCCTGCCCCATTCAAAAAACCCAGTGCTCATGAAGTTAGTATACTGAGATGACACTGTATCTTTCACATTGCCTACAGAGCGATCTTTTAAAAGCAAGGACCATTGTGGGTGCCTGGCTGGCTCAGTCGGTGGCACATATGACACTTGATTTTGGGATTGTGAGATTGAGCTCTATGTTGGGTGTAGAGATTACTTAAAAATAATATGTATATATATAGTATTTTAGACATTAAAACAAGTATAAATCCCTTGAAAAGCACAGCTTATATAAACTGACACAGGAAGAAATACAATATCTGAGTACCAATATATCTAGTAAAAAAAATTAAGTTCTTAAATAGAAGCCCTTCTACAAGGAAAACTCCAGGCCCACATATATTACATAATACATATATATGTATTATATATATATAGATGTTGCATATATATACACACACACCCACACACACACACACAAGGCTCATAGCATCTCATGCTTGCTTATAAAACCTAGGAAGAAGTTCCATATTGTTTACCTTGAAAGGTATCCCAATCACAAACCAGTCTCTAACAATCCTTGTAGCTCACCATATTTTTATTTATACTATATTAAGTTACTTAGAATCCAAGTGTGTGAGATCTTATCAGCTTCTATGAGTCCACACATGCTTTTCTTACTGCTTGGGAGACTTTCTGAGCCTCCTCTGTCCCCATCTCTGGCTGGTAATGGAAAGATACTATATCTTAGTTGCTGCTCGTCACATGGCAGTATATATATATACATATCGTTAAAACTCATAAAACTGTTAGATTTTACTGTATGTAAATTTTACCTAAATAAATCCTACTTTAAAATATCTGAATAATCTCCATGTACTTGGGAATTAAGACATTTCTAAATAACCGATCAAAGAAGACGTTTCAAAGAAAACTAGAAAATACAAAGTAAACGGTACCAAAATTATTTTTAAACTAAATAAAATTGACAAATACTTGGTAAAATTGGTCAATAAGGAACAACAGAGAATATGTAAAAGACTGGTAGCATAAAGATCCTACAGACATCCAAAGGATCCTAAGGAAATATTATGAACAACTTTGTGCCAAGACATTAAAACAAGTACAAATCCCTTGAAAATCACATCTTATATAAACTGACACAGGAAGAAACAGAATATCCGAGTACCACCATATCTAGTAAAGAAATTAGGTTCTTTTTTTTTTTTCTTAAAGATTTCATCTATTTATTTGACAGACAGAGATCACAAGTAGGCAGAGAGTCAGGCAGGGGGGTGGGGGAAGCAGGCTCCCCGTGGAACAGGGAGCCCGATGCGGAGCTCGATCCCAGGATCCTGAGATCATGACCTGAGCCTAAGGTAAAGGCCTAACCCACTGAGCCATCCAGGTGCCCCAAGAAATTAGGTTCTTAAATAAAGTCATTCTACAAGGAAAACTCCAGGCCCACATGGCTTCTACTTTAATCTACCAAAAATTTGAGGAAGAAACAATAATCTTATGAAATCCTTTCAGAAAACAGAGAAGGAAATACTTCAAAATGCATTTGATAAGGCCAGCAAAGTCCCAATATAAAAATATTGCCAAAACAGACAAATAAAAGTCTCTCCAAACCCAAAAAACAAAAGCAAAAGGCAGGAAAACTATAGACTAATGTCCCTCATTAAAATAGATGCAAATTTTCTAAAAAAGATATTAGTAAATTGAATTCAGGAATACAAAAAAAAAAAGGAGATGCTATCCTAACCAGGAGGAATTTATCACTGGAATGCAAGATTGGTTTAATGGTCAAAAACTGAACAATTCATTTTGGCACAGTAACAGAATAAAGGGGGAAAAGCATATGATTAGCACAATAGATGCATAAAAAACACTTGACAAATTTCAACATCTATTTATGATTAAACTCTTTCAAGAAATTGCGACTACCAGAAAATGTCCCTGAACTAATAAAAGGGATCTATAGAAAACCTGCAGAAAACATCACTCTTAATAGTGAAAAATTGAATCCTTTTTCAGATTAAGAATGAGTCAATTGTATCCACTCTCATTATTTCTATTCAACATCATGCAAGAGATTCTAGCTAGTGCAATAAGGTAAGAAAAAAGAAGCAGGAGACTGATGGGAAAAAAGTAAAACTTCATTGGTAGATGACATGATCATAAACAGAAAATATTAAGGAATCTGCAGGACCACTAGAACTCAAAAGTGAATTTAGCAATGTTGTAGGATACAAAGTCATTTCTATATTCTGATTGTGAACAATTAAAATGTGATATTTAAATAATGTCATTTATAATACCATTAAAATGATAAAATATTTTAGGGTAGATTCAATGAACTATGCGCAAGACATATACACTGAAAAACTGAAAATAAAACGCCATTAAGAAAATGAAAAGGCAAGCCAAAAAATATTGACTCATATAGCTGAGAAATGAGATATCCAGAGTATACAGATAGTCCCTGACTTACAAGGATTTGCCTTGTGATTGTTTTTTTAACTTCATGATGGTAAAAGGAATATGCTTTCAATAGAAACTGAACTTTGAATTTTAAATTTTGATCTCCTGAGTTAGCAATATGCTGTACAATACTCTCTTATGATACTGGCCACTGGGGACAATCTGTAGTTCCCAGTCAGCCACACATCAGGAACATAAACAACCATTCCAGTTACAGCAATTCTGTACCCATTCAACCATTCTGTTTGTCACTTCAGTAAAATATTCAATAAATTACATGAGATATTCAGCACTCTGTTATCAAATATGTTTAAGGTAGGCTAGGTTATGATGTTTGGTAGGTTAGGTGTAACAAATGTTTTTTTGATTTATGATATTTTCAGTTTATAATGGGCTTATCAGATCATAACACCATTATAAGCTAGGGCAGATCTGTAGAAGAAAAGTTACAACTCAGTAATAAAAAGATAAACAACTCAATTAAAACTTTGAACAGAGGGGTGTCTGGGTGGCTCAGTGGGTTAAAGCCTCTGCCTTTGGCTCAGGGCATGATTTCAGGGTCCTGGGATCAAGCCCCGCATCAGGCTCTCTGCTCAGCAGGGAGCCTGCTTCCTCCTCTCTCTCTCTGCCTGCCTCTCTGCCTATTTGTGATCTCTGTCTGTCAAATAAATAAATAAAATCTTAAAAAAAAAAAAAGTTTGAACAGACACCTCACAAAAGAAGTATATTGGTTTTCTATTGTGATATGACATATTGCCACAAACCTAAGTGGCTTATAACAATACCCATTTATTATCTCATATTTCTGTAGAGCAGAACTCCAGGTGGGCTCAGCAGAGAGCTTTGCTTAGGTTCTCTCAAGCCAAATAAACGTATCAGCCTGACTGGGCTCTTATTTGGAGACTCTCAGGAAGAATCCACTTCTGAGTTCATTCAGGGTGTTTGGCAGAATCTAGTTCCTCATGGTTGTAGAAACGAAATCCCCACTTTATTGCAGATTATTGGCTGGGGCACTCTGCTCATTTTCTAGAGGCCATTCCTGGGTTCTTGCCTTATGGCTATTTCACCAGAGCAAGGAGAATCTCCCTTACACCAATCCTTCTCATTCTTCAGATCTACCTGACTTTCTCTTCTACCACTAGCCTGAGAAAACTCTCTGCTTTTAAAGAGCTCGGGTGATTAAATTAGGCCCCCCTGTATTATCTGCCTTTAAATTAGTAACCCTAATTACATCTGCAAAATCCCTTTTGCCAGATAACATAATTACAGAATTACGGGAGTAACACCAGGGGCAAAGATAAGAGCTATCTTAGAATTATGCCCACTACATGAAGATGTGGGAACCAACAGGCCCATGAAGATATATGCCCCAAATCATTAGTCACAAAGGGAGAGACAGATTAAAACTACAATCAGGAACCTGTCTACACCCAAAAGAAGAATTAAAACAAAATGTCGGCAGGACTACGGAAGACCTAGAACTCTCATACTTTTCTGAAAGGAATGAAGGTTTCAACTTCTTTGGAGAATATTTTGGCCCTTTCTGTAAAGTTATATGCGTACTTACCAAACGACCCAGCAAATCCACTGCTTGGCGTTTACCTAAGAGAAATGAAAACTATATTTATAAAACTTTCATTGAAGCTTTATACATCATTATCAAAAACTGGAAGTAACCCAAATATATACACAGATAAACTGATAAATTGTGGTATACTCACATAATGGAATTTTTAGCAATAAAAAGGAATAGACTTCATAGTCTATTGTATGTATTCTATACATGCAATGATGTGGGTGAATCTCAAAAACACTATGCTTAACGGAAAAAAGCCAGACACAAAAGAGTATGTACTGTATGACTACATATATATGGTATTTTTGAATAAACAAAACAAATCTGTAGTGATAGACCTCAGATCAGTGGTTACTATAGGTAGTGAGGATAAGACTGGTCAGAGGCACAAGAGAACTTCCTGGGGAGATACAAAGACATACAAATTCTATGTCTTCTGGGGGAGGGTCATGGTTATATCAAAGTATTTTAGATTTTACATGTATAATGGATTATTTTTATCTTATGAAAATTATACTTAAAGTTGATTTTAAAATGTACATATTTTTAATGAAAACAAAGATGTTTGCCTTCTTTTATTATTTAATAGCATTCTGGAATTTGGAATTGATAAAATTAAATAGATTATAAATAAGCTATTAGTAGCTGAAAGTGGGAAGTAAGTTGTCTTAGTCAGTTTGGGTTGCTATAACAAATTACCCAGGTAGTAATTTGTTGACTGGATGATTTTTAACAACAAACTTTTATTTGTCACAGTTCTGGAGGCTGGGAAGTCTAACATCAAGTTACCAACAAATTTAGTTCTTGGTGAGGGCTTCTGTCCTGGTTTGCAGACAACTGTCTTCTCACTGTTTTCGCATAATGGAGAGCAGAAAAAGCAAACTCTAGTTTCTTTCCCATAAGGTCACTAATACCATCATGACCTCATCTAAAAATAATGGCCCCACCTCCTAATACCATCCCACGGAGGGGTTAGTTCTAACATGTCAGACTTAGGGGGAATACAAGCATGCATTCCACAATACAAGTGTAACACTATTTGAAGAGAAAAATCATAATTTTTGGACAATAAAGGTAGCGTGGTAAAACAATACTAAGATTATTGAGAAAGCTTAACAAAATGGCTATATAGAAGATAAATACAAACCAGAAAATATAAACAAATACCAGCACAAAATATGAAAACCAAAGTATAAAATTTGTATGCTCAATAATTGCAAGAAATGTACAGACTTACATAAATTTGATAGTAAGAGTAAAAGGAGGCTTAAGTAAATGGGAAACCATCTTTCTGGATAGACGGAACACGGAGAATACGATTTTTTTGTAAATTATTTTCTAAATTTAATGGAATTCCAATAAAATGCCCAACAGAGAATGGCTAAGAAAATTTTGAGAAGAGTAAAAAGGGGACTGGCCCTCCCAGAGTTAAAAATATGGTTTAAAGCTATAATAACCAAATCCATCTGATCATAGTAATATAGGGGAAAAAATGTAAAAAAAAAAAATCCGTTAAATGGGGCTCCCAGTTGGCTCAGTTGGTTAAGTGTCCAACTCTTGATTTCCACCCAGGTCACGATCTTAGGGTTCCGAGACTGAGTCACAGGTTGGACTCTGCACTGTGTGGAGCCTGCTTGAGATTCTCTCTCTTCCTCTACCTCAGTCCCCCTGCCACCCCAGGCTCTCTCTCTCTCTAAAAAAAAAAGATCCATTAAACAGAATAATTACCTCAGAAACAGATCTTTTATGAAATAATGATAAGTATACAACAAAGTTGGTATTACACATCAGGGTGGAGGAAAAAGATTATTCAGTAAATGATGTTGGTAAAATAACAAATAAAATGTTAACTTCTCATCCCATAGCATATGCCAAAATAAATTTTAGAACGGAATAAAAATTAAAAACTCTTTCTTTTTTTTCATTTTTAAATTTAAGCTCAATTAACATATAATGCATTATTGTTTTATGAGGTAGAGGTCAGTGACTCATCAGTCTTATATAATACCTAGTACTCATTACATCACATTCCCCCCCTTAATATCTATCATCCAATTATCCCACCTACCTCCCCTCCAGCAACCTTGTTGATTTCCTATGCTTAGGAGTCTCTTATGGTTTGTCTTTGTCTCGATTTCATCTTGGTTTATTTAATTAAAAAACCCTTTAGTGCACCTGGGTGGCTTAGTTGGTTAATTGAGTGCCTTTGGCTCAGGTCAAGATCCTAAGTCCCAGGACGGAGTCCCATGTCGGGAGTCTGCTTCTCCCTCAGACCCTCACCACTCTCATGCTCTCTCACTCTCTCTCATTCTCTCTCTCAAATAAATACAATCTTTAAAAAACACTTTAAATGAATATAAGTAAAGGTTAGTATTTATTAACCAAAACATTGGGATACAATGTACTAGTAAAAGACACTAAATTTGCCCAAGTAAATTTTCTATTAGAAGAAAGCACCAGGAAGGCAGAGACCCTGGAGGTCTAACTTATCAGTAACCTCTGTGATCTACAAGAGATCTATGCAGTATGTATGTTCTAATAAATCTTTATAGGATGTATGAAAACAATTGTTTATATTTTTTGCATCACTCTAGTTTTTTTAAATGACAAACTGGGAAAAATATTTGTCATGTATATGTAAAGATTAATATCTTCTTATTAAAAGTTCATGCAAATCATGAGAAACTTTATTGAGACCCATTAGATGGACCCTTATATGGACAAGCTATTCATGACAGAGGGAAAACAAAGATTGATGAACATTTGGAAAAAGTCAATATGAATAATAAAATAATAAACAATTACATGTTATATGTCAAATTACAGGATTTTTAAAAATAAATATGTATATTCAATGCTGGTTTGGGTGTAAGTGTAATAGGTCATCTCAAATAGTCTGGGGGAAGTTAATGCAAACCTTTTAGAAAAGTAATTTTGCATTCTATATCGATAGCCTTAAAAATACTACTTTTGACCCTCTAATTACTTTTCAGAAAATTTTCTTTTCAGAAAGAAGAAACTTTATTTTAAAAGTTCATCGTAGGATTAAAAATGGTGGTGAAAAATCGGTAATTATGTCCAACAATAAGAAGATGGATTTTAAATTATGATTGGAACACAATGCATTATGCAGCCATTTAAATGATTTCTATAAAGATTTTAAAATTCGATCAAGAAAATAATTGTTTTAAAAGGTACTGTGAGAGGACGCCTGGGTGGCTCAGTTGGTTAAGCAGCTGCCTTCGGCTCAGGTCATGATCCCAGGTGGTATCGAGTCCCACCCACATCGGGCTCCTTGCTCGGCAGGGAGCCTGCTTCTCTCTCTGCCTCTGCCTGCCTCTCTGTCTGCCTGTGCTCGCTCGCTCTCTCCCCCTCTGTCTCTGACAAATAAATAAAAATCTTAAAAAAAAAAAAAGGTACTGTGAGGAGAGAAATTATTTTGTGATTGCCAACAGTATTCAATATGCATAGAAAAAATAGTAACCATGGCATACATATTACCTTTTACTGAAAGGGCAGGCACTTAGCATTTTAAAGGGATTCTCATTTACCCTCACACCAAGACTATGAAGAGATATAGATCTATATGTATTTCTTTGATTTATATATACATTCATAAATGTGTCTTTATTTTATAAACCTATAAAATATGTATATATTTATATTATATATATATTTTTTTCCCCATTGAACAGGTGAGGAAATTAATACACAGGGAGATGCAGTACTGTGTTCAAAGTGTTTGAGCTGAGTGAGGCAGTGGGTTTGATAGCAGATTGGCTCTTGCGTCCACGCTTTTACTCACTATTAAAATGTAACAAAATGTTTTCAGTTTTGTAGTTTTGGGGGCTCATGGGTCTCCCTTCTACTTTTCAATCATTTCCAAAGTTTTTACAGTAAGCATGACTTTCACTCATTATAAATTATCCTAATAATAGTAATCTATACATTGTAAATCCCAAAGCCAGCCTGGTTTTCTGCAGTAGCGCTCAGCTCTGCGTCTGGGGTAACCCGCACCCCCTGTCTCCAGGTGTCTGCGGCCCCGCATCCCCCTTCCGGCTTGTTCGCCGGGTCTTTTCCCGGGTTCCACCCACAGTACCCGGATCCCCGTCCCTGAAACACACTTTCTCCGCGCGCCTGCGTCGTGGCCGACAGCTCCAGGGTGACTTGGCAAACGTTCTAGCGCCGTGGGACCGGAGTCTTCGGGACCCGCCCAGATGTCGTCCCGCGAGGCCCCGCAGACCTCTGGCCGCGGAGAGTTCAAGCTTCAGCCGCGGGCGGAGGCCCGGCCCTCACGCGGGAACGCGGCGACCTCGCCGGGAGGGAGGAGCCCGCGGGAACTCCCCGAGGCTCGCAGGGCGGGGGTCGGCCTCGGCCCACCGGGTCGCAGAGGCCGGAAGGCCGCCGGGTGCGGGGTGCAGTCCCGGGACCAGCGCCTAGTCCCCGCGCTCCTGGAGCGGTGCCCTTGGCGGTCGCGCACCGAGCCCCGGAGGCACTAGCCCGCCCGCCTCCGGCCCTTTATCAGATCAGGACAATTGCTGAAAACAGGGATTATCTCAGGCTGAGTGAGCAGTGGCCCCTGAGAAAATCTAGGGTTAGTTAAAGAGGGTTGCCCGGGGACAAAACTTACGGCTTGGGTCCCGGGGATAGTTACTGTGGGGTGAGTGTATTTTTTAAAACCCGTTATCTCCTCGACAATTAATTCTCTCTCTGGTCGGGAGCGGGGGACCGGGGGGGGGGGGGGGGCTGTTCGTGCGGGGGTGGGAGCCGGAGTCCCACTTTCGGGGAGCTAGTGTAGGGGCCGCCCTTTGGAAGCACGGCGACTGGTCCTGGGGAGGAACCAAGGTTTCCCGGCCGCTGGGTCAAGTATTCGATCCGAGCCGCCGCGCTCCTGCCTTCGCACACGCCCATGCCGCGGGGCAGGGGTCCTCCGCCGGGAACCAGCCCTTCGCTTCCCAGGGCCGCTGTGGGGGGCAGCCGGGGCCTCCCCAGGTCCGCTTCCTTCTGTGGTCGGTACGGGGGCGCACAGAGCACCTGGGGGACAATGTGCAAGTGCAAGGGAGTACCTTGCGTGTTCTGGCGTCCGAAAACCTGACTCCAGAGAATCACTGAATCCTACGTTGCGAGTCTCGGTGTTTAATGAAGTTTAGGGGACGCGTATGACTTGCGTTTGTAAAACCTCTGCATCGCGCACCCCAAGTTTGTCGCCTTGGTACGGAAAGCAGGGCCGAGCGGGGGTGGGGAGGGTCTCCAGTCGCTGGCGCTCGCTTCTGCACGCGGGGCTTCTGCCCAGTTTCCTGCCTCGGAGTTGTGTCCGCCCCAGCTCAGAGCAGTTTGTGCAATTGAGAAACCCGATAGGAGGCAGCAGCTGTCTCCCACCACCCTAAAAATAATCCGCTCCGGCGGCCTGCGTGCTTCGGCTAGGGGAGGAAAACTGCCTGCGGAGTAAGTGAGTCCGTCTCTTTTACATAAATATGATTTAAACATTTTAAGAGTAACTGTGAACTGTAGATCTCGGCGACCCAAAGGCGCCCGCGCCCTCTGCCTTCGGGGTCGCTATTTCTAGGATGAAGGCACCGGGCCCCAGCCGGAGAAGAGAGGGCGTGGGGATCAGGTTTCCACTTTACTTACAAACTGCCGGCTCCTGCTTAAAAACGGCCGGGAATACTGCAAGGACTTATTACTGATTTTTTCCCTCTTAGTGTCCTGTAGTATTCATGAAGTAGTTTTCAGTTTGCTTAAATTTTGTTACTCTTTACTTTTTAGGAGTTCTGCGTCTCGGTTTGAAGTTGACACTTAAGTCAGTGTAGGGAGCCCGTGTTTTGAAGGTAGTGCAAGTGCACGAGTAGGGGTTTGAAGCAGCATCAAGCGACCGCCCAAGGTATTTATATTTTGCTTGTTTGTTCAATTTGGGATTAAAATATAAATATATATATATATATATCTCCTGGTGGCGTGTCTGAATTTTCTCTGTTGAGTTTCCTTTAGTGTGCGATAGAACTTCAACGGGTGCATTGAGATGAGGCACTAAATCAGAAGTTAGTGGTCATTTTTACTAGTGATTTTCTTACTTGGATCTGTTATTCATAGGTAGACAGGGAGATAGACGTCTTTTGCTTCCTGTTTTGTGAATCATAAACTGAATGAAAAAATTCAAAGACGTTATTACATTTGTTTCCTAAGTGATTTATTCCTGAAAGTACCCTAGATAATGTTAATGCCCTAAATCCTTTACAATGTCATGTTTCTCTCTCATAACATAACTCAGTAATGAGTTACTTTGTATGTAAGAATGCAAGTTTTTATGTTGCTTTTAGCATGTTTTCTTCAGG
This sequence comes from Mustela nigripes, assembly GCF_022355385.1. Lineage (NCBI taxonomy): Eukaryota > Metazoa > Chordata > Mammalia > Carnivora > Mustelidae > Mustela > Mustela nigripes. The sequence continues at coordinate 71,831,711 of NC_081562.1, forward strand.
AGTTTCCAGTTTAATTAAGTTCTGTGAGGTTGCTACTCCATTAGAACTGATACTTTCTTATGGATGAGCAGGAGAGAGTGCTAGTTTTTACTTTACTTTAGTCATCAACTGAATCCAAATTTTATAACTCCAGAGGGTGTGGACATTCCTAAATGCATTTCAAAGAATAAGAATATTGAGGGTGGGATTCTTGCTATGAAATCATACCTTTGGGCATCAAGGAATATATTTATTCTGTGGTTTCAGCTTGGCAGACTGTCCCTGTAATCAAAGTTTCACTTTTGACATTTGTCTTTAAGATTCATTCAGTCAAGTTCTTCAACCCTGTCTGCTCTCCTAAACACTTGAACATCTTTCAGAGGGTTTATGCTTGCGGGAAGAAAGGTGTCATGTCTTCCTATCATGTCTTCCTATCCCTCTCTCTCCTCCTGGATGCTAGGGCCTCTGTCCATGCACTCCAGAAGGGGCAGGGATCAGGGGCGACACGTGACCAAGGTTAGCCAGCAAGAGCAGCAATTTATGCTGTTCCCAAACTGTCCCTAACTTAATCATGGTTCTGGGAGAGACACCTTGAATGACAATAGGAGATTTAAAAATTAATTAAAATTCCTGATTGAACAAAATGCCCTTGGCAAACAGGATAATTATCAACATATCTACAACTTTACTCCTTCTCTCTTTTTGCCCATGATGAGTTGTAAAATGGGCTGTTAGAATATGCCACATGTGTACTGTAGGTTGGAGAAAGAAGCTAAGAGTCAGAGGGAAAAGGATGGAGGAGGAGACAGAAATAAAGACAGGAGAGAGACAGTGAGAGGGTGAACAGGTTGGGAGCCCTTGGTCATGTGAGGGTAGAGATTATGGTAGAAGAAAGAAATCATTCTAAAGCCTTCAGTTTACTAATCTGAAGTATGTGCCTTAGTGTGATTGTATCATTGTATATTTCCCTATCCCGTAGACCATAACCTGTACATTATACCAAGAACTACTGGGATTAGTGTAGTCTGATTTATGTGGTCTAACACTACAGGTACTCTTTGTATGGGCATTCTTGGATTCCTAGTGCCTAGCACATGGTCAGCATCAATAAGTACTTTTACAGTTAACGAATGGCCTAGAATCCCAGACATCAGGTATGTGGCTAGAATTGTCCTTTGACTTTCTCAGGTTGCTGTAGTTCTCTGATATTTTCTTTCCACCATTATACACATTTATCCAAAGGTTGCTTGATTGGTAGGTTTGAGGATTGATTAGACATACCAGGTAGGCAAAACTTACTATAGCTAATGAAGTTTATGTTTTGCAAATTCAGATCGTACTTTGTATCTGCTTCAATGATAATGATTAAATATCTATCATTTATCTATCTATAAATGTGACCAATTGGAATATTATAGTTTTGGATAAAATTATAAAACTGCCAAAGTAAAAATTATTTTCTGGTTCATTCTAGGAAATGGTTTATATGTGTCTTTCAATAAGAGTGGGCTCAAGTTTCTTCCTGTCATTTCTACTCAATAAAAGAGATAGTCTAAAAGAAAAATAAAAGAAATAGTCATGGAAATTCTATTAATAATTCTATTAATAGCTATTATTTTTCAGTTTCTTTTTTCCTAATTTTTCCATCTTATTGACATACATGACTGTATAAGTTTAAGGTGTACAGCATGGTTTAGATGATTGTAAAATGTTACCACAGTATGTCTAGTTAAGATCCATCACTTCATATAGTTGTGGTACATAATTCGAAACTTCCATTTTACTGCTACTTTAAAACTCTCAAGCTGTTTTTGATTATTTTATGAGGCTTGGAGTCTTAATAGTTGATAAGAATTTGCCAAGTATATACACTCATCTTGACTTTTTAAAAATATACTTTTATTTTGAATGAGAAAAGGTCTCAACTAGAGATCATATCAGTGATGTTCAATAAAAGGGCTTACCGGAAACAGTATGTGAGAGGAATTCCATATAAGGATTTAGGGGCTCCTGGGTGGCTCAGTTGGTTAAGCGACCGCCTTTGGAGAGCCCTGCATGGAGCCCCACATCAGGGTCCCCGCTCAGAGGGAAGCCTGCTTCTCCCCTTCTCCCTCTTCCTCTGCTGCTCTGCCTGCTTGTGCTCTCTCGCTCTCTCTGTTAAATAAATAAATAAAATCTTAAAAACAAAATAATTTACAAACTATAAACACAGGTTTTTAAACTAGTTCTATTCATATAATACTTTAGAAAACTTTTCCTTGAAATTTGGTTTCTCAATAGTTTGCCTACTGTTGCCAATCTTTTCTGTGTAACACTCTCTGTTTTTTCCCTAGGGAAAAATATTGTTCATGACCATTGCTAAGTCATTTCTCAATGAAAGAGAAAAGGTACTAGTTTACTCCAACCTTTAATAATCTAATTCAGAATCCAGTGTGATATAATGTGGAAAGGAGACCAAGTGCAGTGAGGTTAAAATCTTAAACTGCTACTTCTTTTAATGACGAAAGATAAGCTGTTTTTGAAATGGGTTGGAGGCTGCATGATATAGGCAGGGGGAGACACAGTTTAAGTCAGACACATGGCTGTGGATCACCGCTACTCTACTGGTTGGCAGGATACTGAACCTCAGAATGCTCTCCTGTAAAATACAAATACCTAACATTGCATGGCTGTTCTAAAGACTAAAGATAGTGTATATGAAGTACCCAGAATTTGGCAGGCAGGAAGAAAATGGGCATAAAAAAATAATTTTTCAGAAGACTAAACTCTTCAGAATTTCACAGTGGTATTTTGATGGAGCAGAACCTTGCTTTTATACCATCTGTCTCAGCCCAGCAACGAGAGGCGTTCATTTAAAATGTGAGTTGGAGTGTGTCACTCCACTAATGAAACCTCCCCCTGCTCCCGCCCCTGCCCCAGAATTCTGTTTCACTGAGTAGAAGCCAAAGTCCCAACAATAGCTAGCAAAACCTTGGTTTACCTCATCCTCAGCTTCATCTCTAAATCTGTCTACTTCTATTCTAATATAGTATTGATTTCCAATTTAAAAACATTTTGTTTGTTTCAAGACTTGATTAGGGTATATTTCATGCAAGAATATTCTCTGACTGTAAGACCTGAGTAATTTCGTTAAATTGTCATTTAAGTTATATTTAATGTATCTGAAGCCCAAGATTTTAATAGTCTTCACAGACTGGCTGATGGCTGCGTGCCTGCACATGGGCCCCCTGTGTATTAGTATTCCTTTGTACAGTTAACCAAGAGTGGCGGTAAATTTTGTCCGGCTTAAGTTATTTGCTAATGCATTTTCAATGAGAAAGGACAAGAAAGAATTTAATATTACACTATCTTGTAGAATCAGTCAGTAGTTTCATTTTTTCTTTCTTTTTCTTGATATATCACCATGTTTGTTCCTTGAAATCATTTTCGTCACACACACACTTTGTTAAGGTACCATCATTGGTAGATTAATAATTATATATCTTCCAAATTAAAATATTTTTCTCCGGAGGGGGGGAAAGATCAAAAGGAAGTGATTTATAGACTGTATAAGGCCTTTATAAGAAACTCTCAAAAGACTTTGGCATATAGTTTCCTATTTCCTCAATTGCAAAAATAAAGGGGTTAATTTTATAATTAAACCTCCTCTTTAGGGCTATGCATGTATAAAAGAGACTATAATAATGGAGCCTCTTTCTTTTGTTTCTTCCTTTTAGAGTAAGCGATATAAGAAGACATGAGCCTTTCATTCTGTGGTAACAACATCTCTTCATATAATATCTATGATGGTGTGTTACAAAATCCCTGCTTTGTGGATGCCCTCAACCTGGTCCCTCATGTCTTCCTCCTGTTTATCACTTTTCCAATATTGTTTATTGGTAAGTAATCTGTTCTCCTATATTTCCTCAGCTAATGTTTATTTTGAGCATCTGACTTTTTTTATTTTTTCATATTTTATTAAAGATTTTTATTTATTTATTTGAGAGAGAGACAGTGAGAGAGAGCATGAGAGGCGGGAAGGTCAGAGGGAGAAGCAGACTCCCCATGGAGCTGGGAGCCTGATGCGGGATTCGATCCCAGGACTCCGGGACCATGACCTGAGCCGAAGATGGTTGCTTAACCAACTGAGCCACCCAGGCGCCCTCAGCTAATGTTTATTTTAAAAGTCTTCATTATGGGGTGCCTGGGTGGCTCAGTGTGTTAAGCCGCTGCCTTTCGCTCAGGTCATGATCTCAGGGTCCTGGGATTGAGTCCCAAATCGGGCTCTCTGTTCAGCAGGGAGCCTGCTTCCCTTCCTCTCTCTCTCTGCCTGCCTTTCTGCCTACTTGTGCTCTCTCTCTGTCAAATAAAGAAATAAATAAATCTTAAAAAAAAAGTCTTCATTATGGTTGAAATTTGATATAATATTGACCTAATTTTCCTCAACATGAAAACTGATATGAAAATCAGTGAGAAAAGAACAAGCAGATTTTTTGTGCTTCCCAGTTATTTATGGTCTTGACGTATGATATTTTGTAGGTAAAATAGAAGTCATATGTCTTCTTAGAAATGGACTTCGAGTAGCAACAGCAGTGTTTTAAAAAGAGGGAAAGAGAACTAGGTGGGATAGATGTAAAGCCGTTGTGGAGCACTTGCTTTGTGCTGGTGAAGAGAATGGGAAAATGGGTGAAACACGGTACCTGCCTGCAATAGTCACTGAAACTGTCCAGTGAAACAGATGTATCAAAGTCAAGAGAAAAATGACTATCCCACATTATATGCTCATTTGCAGGGACAGAAACAAATTATCCTGGGCATTAACTTGTCAGAACAACTAATTTTTTGGGCCAGTGGGGATGATTGCATGGAGAGTGACATGTTGAGGGACGTGAGGACAAAGAGCCTGCAAGTTCCAGTAGGAGCGCTAAGGGTGCATTCCAGGTAGAAAGAATACTTATGCAAACTATTTGTAAAGGAGCTAAAGATACAGTTTTCCCTATTATATTACAGTTTACATATACACAAAACCCAATTATTATTTTTTTTAAGATTTTATTTATTTATTTGACAGACAGAGATCACAAGTAGGCAGAGAAGCAGGCAGAGAGAGGAGGAAGCATGCTCCCTGCTGAGCAGAGAGCCCGATGTGGGGCTGGATCCCAGGATCCGAAGGCAGAGGCTTTAGCCCACTAAGCCACCCACACACCCCACAAAATCCAATTATTTTAAACAGTTATGTACGGTTTGTATAATTTCTCCCCCAAACCAAAATAGACCTTTAACTTAAACGTTTTAAAAAATACATTTCACATATAAAAATAACAGAGGGGCACCTGGGTGGCTCAGTCAGTTAAGCATCTCCCTTTGACTCAGGTCATGATCCCAGGGTCTATGGGAAGCCTGCTTCCCTCTCTCTCAGTCCCCCTGCTTGTGTTCTTTCTCTCGCTGTGTCTCTCTCTGCTCGAATAAATAAATAAAATCTTCAAAAAAATGACAGTGACTAGTATGATAAATATCTGTTGAGGCTGTCACCACTCAGCTTAAGGAATCTAATGGTAAGAATATAAGTGAATCCTTCTGTTACTCTTTCCTGAGCCTGTTACTCTTTCCACATCCTATGTCCCTATTCCTTTCAAAAGAGGTAACTACTCTCTGAATTTGATCTTGAATCTGCTTATAAAACGAAATTTTCTTATAAAAATAAATGGGAAAACTATCAGACTGCTTTTCTTAAGAAAACTAGCATATTTTAATGGTCTGATTTAAAAGAAACTTAAAAAATAATTTGTATGCTTTTATTTCTTCATTTAACAAATATTGATTGAGAGACTACTATCTGGCATTGTAACAGTGATCAAAATTTTCTGTTATAAGATGTATCATATGCTGAGGCCAATGAAACTCTTGGTACGTAGTTATTTGTGTTAAACAAATATATAGACATTAAATATAACTGTGTCAGAATGACCATGTATAGAGACATGAGTTGTGGTTTATGTAGTTGGTGTTATTTGTAGGACATTAAAAGTGCCCTTTGGTCAAAAGTCGACCATAATTTTTTAATTGCAATTTGACAGTTAATAATCTTTTTTTGACATTCAGCTAACTTCTTGAGAGCAGTTACTGTGATAGTCTTGTTTGCATCAGTAGCATCAAACACAGACTGGCAGAAGGGTATTTGAATCAAGTGGAGCTGGAGTGAACATTGTCAAAGGAGAATGGTGAAGGAATATTCAGACTGCTCATGTATTACATTGGCTACTTGAGTTAGTGAGAGATCATAAATAAATCTCAAAGAAGTATCAGGCATAAAGAAAGCTTGCCTGCAAGAGCTTACAGCGTAAATTCTAGTACAACATGTTATATGTAACTAATCCCTCCATAATGAAGTTCATTTGGGAACAACTAAGACATGAATCAATTTTCTTTTCAAAGAATGCTTCAGGAGTCTCATTAGTCATTACAGAAATTCCTTCCTGCAATATTTCGAGCACAAACCCCGATTCATTCTTGAAGTATGTGAGGCTTCTCTACAAACATTTCTTTGAGAAAATACCACTATCTGTTGAATAGTGCTGGCTCAGTCATAGGTTATAATTTTTCTCACACGATATGCATACGATTGAGTTGACTCAACTAATGAGTTCTACATTTCATTACCAAATATGGCTTTTTTTCGTTAGTCCCCCTACAGATGGCATGTTTTGAAAGATTTTAGACACCAAATTGCTTTTATTAATATCATCATTAATTTGGTTTCCTCTTAAATGAACCAGGGACCTGTCAGTAAGAGCTCTGATTAACACGAGATAACTATGCTGTCACCCAGAGTTGGCCTTATTCTTGAGCACTGCAGCAAATGTCAATGTGTTAACGTAGACAGTCCTGTAAAGATTCACTGAAATTGAATTATTTTTTCAACATAATGAAAACAGACCAGGATTTGCATTGCTACCCTAGAAAGCACTTCTCCTTCCTTTTTCAGGAATTGCCCATCCCCCAAGTGATAACACAATATGAATTATTTCCATGATTATAATTAATCTTTTCACTTCTATACTTTTTTCAGGGTGGGGAAGTCAAAGCTCAAAAGTACAAATTCACCACAACACCTGGCTTCATTTTCCTGGACATAACCTGAGATGGATTCTTACATTTGCTCTTCTGTTTGTGCATGTTTGTGAAATAGCAGAAGGCATTGTTTCTGATTCGTAAGTGATTCAACATAGCTAATAACTAGATTGCACTATACTAGTGAGTATGTTGATATGGATGGTAGTTAAGAGCATACCAAGTCAGGCTTAACTTTTTAGTTATAATGTATGAGAAAACACAGGTGTCACTCATTTATAGCAGTCCTGCTTATCTAGGATTCAATTTACCCATTATCAACTGAAGTCTGGAGAAATGATCCTCCTTCTGGTGATGGGTCTTCAAAAGGTCAGTAAACTAACACTGCCTCCCAGTGCCTATGCCATTCACCTCACCTCACCTCGTCGTGTAGATATTTTCTCATCTAACATCATCACAAGAGGAAAGGTGAATACAGTACAGTAAATATCTTGAGAGAGAGGGAAAGAGACCACATTCACATAACTTTTATTACAGTATATTATAGTTATTCTAGTTTGTGTTATCAGTTGTTAATCTCCTACAGTGCCTAATCTATATATTAAACTTTATCATAGGTATGCATGTATAAGAAAAACATAATAGGATTCGGTATCATCCGTGATTTCAGGCATCCACTGTGGTCTTGGAACATTAACCCTTGCAGATAAGAGGAGGACTGTTACATTTGATAATCATGTTGTTTTGTCCATATTTTTGTGTTACTACATAATTTCTCTGACAGTAAAAATTCAGGTCTCTGTGACTTGTGCTTATTCACGTGCTATTTCTTTGATTCCTTCATCTATGTAGCTCTTGCAGAAAGTTCTCTCCTTTTAAGCACTCTGACATTTATTTATCTATCAATGGAGGTATATATAGAAAGATTGTCTGTATTGACATATAGCTCAAGTAGCTATATACTTACATATAACTGTATAACCAGTTCTCAGATGTTTCCATTTGTTTTATAAAGAAGCAAAGATAGATGAGGCAGGCATCAAAGAAGTCTGAGAATTAGTGAGGATATAGCCACAAATTGAGGCAAAACACAAAACCATTTTAAAATCAGGATTTGCCATAAAACCCATACTTTTGAAGGAATTTTGTCATTCTTATAGAAGAAGTTTGCATTAAGCAGTTAGAATATAATGAATTCTACTTATAAACCCGAACATAATGTGGGAAAAATATTTTTTATCACATATTAACACAAAATAGGAAAGAATTTTGATAAGCAATATCAAATAAGAGAATTTTGATTATGAAATTATGTAAAATAGTGCACCATCAATTAAAGAACTGATAGGAAAAGTTCTTTAGAGTTCTTAAAAAGAAAGCTCAAAAATTATTTTTCTTTTATCTAATAAAGACCTCCCCGACATCTGTTTATGTTTTTCTGTTGCAATTAATGAGGAATGAAATTTCTGAGATTTTGTTACAGAGCCAACTATTTTGAAATGTTTTGTGAGAGTTCTTTGCATGGATGTGCACGTCTTAGTTTCTGATAAAAAAAAAAATCAAGGACTCTGATGATATTGCGTGCCTTCAAGGATTTAGAGGCTTGATTGTCTGTTATCTTATTAATTACTGTTTAAAACCCTATTGTATTAGCATAGGAAACTCTGGTCTTTGTTTTCTAATACTTATAACATATAGGCTGCCTCTGTGTGTTTCTTTCTTTTCTTTTTTTTTTTTAATATAATTTTTTATTTTTTATAAACATATATTTTTATCCCCAGGGGTACAGGTCTGTGAATCACCAGGTTTACACACTTCACAGCACTCACCAAAACACATACCCTCCCCAATGTCCATAATACCACTCCCTTCTCCCAAACCGCCTCCCCCCAGCAACCCTCAGTTTGTTTTGTGAGATTAAGAGTCACTTATGGTTTGTCTCCCTCCCAATCCCATCTTCTTTCATTTATTCTTCTCGTACCCACTTAAGCCCCCATGTTGCATCACCACTTCCTCATATCAGGGAGATCATATGATAGTTGTCTTTCTCCGCTTGACTTATTTCGCTAAGCATGATACGCTCTAGTTCCATCCATGTTGTCGCAAATGGCAAGATTTCATTTCTTTTGATGGCTGCATAGTATTCCATTGTGTATATATACCACATCTTCTTGATCCATTCATCTGTTGATGGACATCTAGGTTCTTTCCATAGTTTGGCTATTGTGGACATTGCTGCTATAAACATTCGAGTACACGTGCCCCTTTGGATCACTACGTTTGTATCTTTAGGGTAAATGCCCAATAGTGCAATTGCTGGGTCATAGGGCAGTTTATTTTCAACATTTTGAGGAACCTCCATGCTGTTTTCCAGAGAGGTTGCACCAGCTTGCATTCCCACCAACAGTGTAGGAGGGTTCCCCTTTCTCCGCATCCTCGCCAGCATCTGTCATTTCCTGACTTGTTGATTTTAGCCATTCTGACTGGTGTGAGGTGATATCGCATTGTGGTTTTGATTTGTATTTCCCTGATGCCGAGTGATATGGAGCACTTTTTCATGTGTCTGTTCGCCATCTGGATGTCTTCTTTGCAGAAATGTCTGTTCATGTCCTCTGCCCATTTCTTGATTGGATTATTTGTTCTTTGGGTGTTGAGTTTGCTAAGTTCTTTATAGATTCTGGACACTAGTCCTTTATCTGATATGTCGTTTGCAAATATCTTTTCCCATTCTGTCAGTTGTCTTTTGATTTTGTGAACTGTTTCCTTTGCTGTGCAAAAGCTTTTGATCTTGATGAAATCCCAATAGTTCATTTTTGCCCTTGCTTCCCTTGCCTTTGGCGTTGTTCCTAGGAAGATGTTGCTGCAGCTGAGGTCGAAGAGGTTGCTGCCTGTGTTCTCCTCAAGGATTTTGATGGATTCCTTTCGCACATTGAGGTCCTTCATCCATTTTGAGTCCATTTTTGTGTGTGGTGTAAGGAAATGGTCCAATTTCATTTTTCTGCATGTGGCTGTCCAATTTTCCCAGCACCATTTATTGAAGAGGCTGTCTTTTTTCCATTGGACAGTCTTTCCGGCTTTGTCGAAGATTAGTTGACCATAGAGTTGAGAGTCTATTTCTGGGCTCTCTATTCTGTTCCATTGATCTATGGGTCTGTTTTTGTGCCAGTACCATGCTGTCTTGATGATGACAGCTTTGTAATAGAGCTTGAAGTCCGGGATTGTGATGCCACCAACTTTGGCTTTCTTTTTCAATATCCCTTTAGCTATTCGAGGTCTTTTCTGGTTCCATATAAATTTTAGAATTATTTGTTCCATTTCTTTGAAAAAGATGGATGGTACTTTGATAGGAATTGCATTAAATGTGTAAATTGCTTTAGGTAGCATAGACATTTTCACAATATTTATTCTTCCAATCCAGGAGCATGGAACATTTTTCCATTTCTTTGTGTCTTCCTCAATTTCTTTCATGAGTACTTTATAGTTTTCTGAGTATAGATTCTGTGTCTCTTTGGTTAGGTTTATTTCTAGGTATCTTATGGTTTTGGGTGCAATTGTAAATGGGATTGACTCCTTAATTTCCCTTTCTTCTGTCTTGCTGTTGGTGTAGAGAAATGCAACTGATTTCTGTGCATTGATTTTATATCCTGACACTTTACTGAATTCCTGTATAAGTTCTAGCAGTTTTGGAGTGGAGTCTTTTGGGTTTTCCACATATAGTATCATATCATCTGCGAAGAGTGATAATTTGACTTCTTCTTTGCCGATTTGGATGCCTTTAATTTCCTTTTGTTGTCTGATTGCTGAGGCTAGGACCTCTAGTACTATGTTGAATAGCAGTGGTGATAATGGACATCCCTGCCGTGTTCCTGACCTTAGCGGAAAAGCTTTCAGTTTTTCTCCATTGAGAATGATATTTGCGGTGGGTTTTTCATAGATGGCTTTGATGATATTGAGGTATGTGCCCTCTATCCCTACACTTTGAAGAGTTTTGATCAGGAAGGGATGCTGTACTTTGTCAAATGCTTTTTCAGCATCTATTGAGAGTATCATATGGTTCTTGTTCTTACTTTTATTGATGTGTTGTATCACATTGACTGATTTGCGGATGTTGAACCAACCTTGCAGCCCTGGAATAAATCCCACTTGGTCGTGGTGAATAATCTTTTTAATGTACTGTTGAATCCTATTGGCTAGTATTTTGTTGAGTATTTTCGCATCTGTGTTCATCAAGGATATTGGTCTATAGCTCTCTTTTTTGGTGGGATCCTTGTCTGGTTTTGGGATCAAGGTGATGCTGGCCTCATAAAATGAGTTTGGAAGTTTTCCTTCCATTTCTATTTTTTGGAACAGTTTTAGTAGAATAGGAATTAGTTCTTCTTTAAATGTTTGGTAGAATTCCCCCGGGAAGCCGTCTGGCCCTGGGCTTTTGTTTGTTTGGAGATTTTTAATGACTGTTTCAATCTCCTTACTGGTTATGGGTCTGTTCAGGCTTTCTATTTCTTCCTGGTTCAGTTGTGGTAGTTTATATGTTTCTAGGAATGCATCCATTTCTTCCAGATTGTCAAATTTATTGCCGTAGAGTTGCTCATAGTATGTTCTTATAATAGTTTGTATTTCTTTGGTGTTAGTTGTGATCTCTCCTCTTTCATTCATGATTTTATTTATTTGGGTCCTTTCTCTTTTCTTTTTGATAAGTCTGGCCAGGGGTTTATCAATTTTATTAATTCTTTCAAAGAACCAGCTCCTACTTTCGTTGATTTGTTCTATTGTTTTTGGTTTCTATTTCATTGATTTCTGCTCTGATCTTTATTATTTCTCTTCTCCTGCTAGGCTTAGGGTTTCTTTCTTGTTCTTTCTCCAGCTCCTTTAGGTGTAGGGTTAGATTGTGTACCTGAGACCTTTCTTGTTTCTTGAGAAAGGCTTGTACCGCTATATATTTTCCTCTGAGGACTGCCTTTGTTGTGTCCCACAGATTTTGAACCGTTGTATTTTCATTATCATTTGTTTCCATGATTTTTTTCAATTCTTCTTTAATTTCCCGGTTGACCCATTCATTCTTTAGAAGGATACTGTTTAGTCTCCGTGTATTTTGGTTCTTTTCAAACTTCCTTTAGTGGTTGAGTTCTAGCTTTAGAGCATTGTGGTCTGAAAATATGCAGGGAATGATCCCAATCTTTTGATACCGGTTGAGTCCTGATTTAGGACCGAGGATGTGATCTATTCTGGAGAATGTTCCATGTGCACTAGAGAAGAATGTGTATTCTGTTGCTTTGGGATGAAATGTTCTGAATATATCTGTGATGTCCATCTGGTCCAGTGTGTCGTTTAAGGCCTTTATTTCCTTGCTGATCTTTTGCTTGGATGATCTGTCCATTTCAGTGAGGGGAGTGTTAAAGTCCCCTACTATTATTGTATTGTTGTTGATGTGTTTCTTTGATTTTGTTATTAATTGGTTTATATAGTTGGCTGCTCCCACGTTGGGGGCATAGATATTTAAAATTGTTAAATCTTCTTGTTGGACAGACCCTTTGAGTATGATATAGTGTCCTTCCTCATCTCTTATTATAGTCTTTGGCTTAAAATCTAATTGATCTGATATAAGGATTGCCACTCCTGCTTTCTTCTGATGTCCATTAGCATGGTAAATTCTTTTCCACCCCCTCACTTTAAATCTGGAGGTGTCTTCGGGCTTAAAATGAGTTTCTTGGAGGCAACATATAGATGGGTTTTGTTTTTTTATCCATTCTGATACCCTGTGTCTTTTGACAGGGGCATTTAGCCCATTAACATTCAGGGTAACTATTGAGAGATATGAATTTAGTGCCATTGTTTTGCCTGTAAGGTGACTGTTACTGTATATGGTCTCTGTTCCTTTCTGATCTACCACTTGTAGGCTCTCTCTTTGCTTAGAGGACCCCTTTCAAGATTTCCTGTAGAGCTGGTTTGGTGTTTGCAAATTCTTTCAGTTGTTGTTTGTCCTGAAAGCTTTTAATCTCTCCTTCTATTTTCAATGATAGCCTAGCTGGATATAGTATTCTTGGCTGCATGTTTTTCTCGTTTAGTGCTCTGAAAATATCATGCCAGCTCTTTCTGGCCTGCCAGGTCTCTGTGGATAAGTCAGTTGCCAATCTAATATTTTTACCATTGTATGTTACAGACTTCTTTTCCCGGGCTGCTTTCAGGATTTTCTCTTTGTCACTGAGACTTGTAAATTTTACTATTAGGTGACGGGGTGTGGGCCTATTCTTATTGATTTTGAGGGGCGTTCTCTGAACCTCCTGAATTTTGATGCTCGTTCCCTTTGCCATATTGGGGAAATTCTCCCCAATAATTCTCTCTAGTATACCTTCTGCTCCCCTCTCTCTTTCTTCTTCTTCTGGAATCCCAATTATTCTAATGTTGTTTCGTCTTATGGTGTCACTTATCTCTCGAATTCTCCCCTCGTGGTCCAGTAGCTGTTTGATCCTCTTTTGCTCAGCTTCTTTATTCTCTGTCATTTGGTCTTCTATATCACTAATTGTTTCTTCTGCCTCATTTATCCTAGCAGTGAGAGCCTCCATTTTTGATTGCACCTCATTAATAGCTTTTTTGATTTCAACTTGGTTAGATTTTAGTTCTTTTACTTCTCCAGAAAGGGCTTTTATATCTCTCAAGAGGGTTTCTCTAATATCTTTCATGCCTTTTTCGAGCCCGGATAGAACCTTGAGAATTGTCATTCTGAACTCTAGATCTGACATATTACCAATGTCTCTATTGATTAGGTCCCTAGCCTTCGGTACTGCCTCTTGTTCTTTTTTTTGTGTTGAATTTTTCCGTCTTGTCATTTTGTCCAGAGAAGAGTATATGAGGGGGCAAGTAAAATACTAAAAGGGTGGCAACAACCCCAGGAAAATATGCTTTAACCAAATTAGAAGAGATCCCAAATCGTGAGGGGGGAGAAAGGGGATAAAAAGAGGTTCAAAAAGGAAGAAAGAAAAAAAAGAAAAAAAAAAAAGAAAAGAAAAAAGAAAGAAAAAGAAAAGAAAAGAATTTAAAAAAAAAGAAAACACCTAAGAAAAATTAAAAAAGAAAAAATATATGTATTAGATAAACTAGTAAAAAATCGTTAAAAAAGAAAAAGGTAACAGTTAAAAAAAAATTTTACCCGAAGGCGAGAATAAAAAACAAAAAATGAAAAAGAAAAAAATTAAATTAACCGCAAGACTAAAAAAAATCACAGGGCAAAAGCCATGAGTTCCGTGCTTTGCTTTTTCCTCCTCTAGAATTCTGCTGCTCTCCTTGGTATTGAAACCGCACTCTTTGGTAGGTGAACTTGGTCTCGGCTGAATTTCTTGTTGATCTTTTGGGGGAGGGGCCTGTTGTAGTGATTCTCAAGTGTCTTTGCCCCAGGCGGAATTGCACCGCCCTTACCCGGGGCCGGGGTGAGTAATCCGCTTGGGTTTGCTTTCAGGAGCTTTTGTTCCCTAAGCGCTTTCTGTAGAGTTCGGAGGACGGGAATACAAATGGCGGCCTCCTGGTCTCCAGCTTTAGGAGCCGAGAGCCCAGGGCCGCACTCCTCAGTGCGCCCTCAGAGAACCGCGCCCAGTTACTCCCGTCTGCCTGACCTCCGGCCGCGCTCGGAGCTCACCGAGCCTGCGACCGGTTCAAGGTAACACCGAGCTGTGAGCTTACTGTCGGCTCTGTCTCTGTAGCCAGCTTTCCCATTCCAATACCCGCAAGCTCTGCGACACTCAGACACCCCCGATCCTTCTGTGACCCTGCGGGACCTGAGGCCACGCTGACCCCGTGTGGGCTTTGCCCCGGGTAGCCTCTGGAACGATGCCCCTCAGCGGAACAGACTTTTAAAAGTCCTGATTTTGTGCGCGGTTGCTCCGCCGCTTGCCGGGAGCCGGCCCCTCCCCCCCGGGGTCTATCTTCCCGTCGCTTTGGATTCACTTCTCCGCCGGTCCTACCTTTCAGAACAATTGTTTCCAGAATTGCTGTTCTTCTTCTCTTCAATCTGCCGATGGATTTTCAGGTGTTTGCAATCTTTAGATAAGCTATCTAGCTGATCTCCTGCTAGCTGAAGTAGTCTCGGCCTGCTACTTCTCCGCCATCTTGACTCCTCCCCCCTGTTTCTTTCTTTTTAAAAAAAAAATATTTTATTTATTTATTTGACAGACAGAAATCACAAGTAGGCAGAGAGGCAGGCAGAGAGAGGAGTCGAAGCCGGCTCCCTGCTGAGCAGAGAGCTGGAAGTGGGGCTAGATCTGAGGACCCTGAGATCATGACCTGAGCCAAAGGCAGAGACTCTAACCCACTGAGTCACCCAGGCACCCCCTATGTGTATGTATAAATTGGAAGATGGATCTGTCCAACATTTCCTAAAAACTTGACACCATGTAGGCGAGAATGCTTCCTTCTTTCCTGCCTCATGACTGATGTGTAGATTTAGTCGTAGACTTAGAGGCTGGGCTGGTAATGGTGAAGACAGATGCTAACGGCAGAAACTTGTTTTATAGTAGTAATGATATAAAAAGCCCATCCTGAAATCAAGCAGAAATGCACTCTGGATTTCCGTTATCCCATTCCTTAGCTGCAGACTGCTTGCTGACTGCTTCTCGCTATCAAATAATTAATTAATTAATTTACTTATTATTTTAAGTAACATATAATGTATTATTTGGCTCAGGGGTACAGATCTAGGATTCATCAGTCTTATATAATACCCAGTGCTCATTACAACATACTTTCCTCGATGTCCATCCCCTTATTTGGTTTATTCAGGCTTCTCAAAACTCATTTTCCAATGATTCCTGAACTCCAGAATTTGGTTTGCTTTCTTGTTTGCTTTGTCTTAATCTGGAAACTGCTTCTAAAGAATGCCAGTGAATATTAAATACACTTTAACGAACACCTTTTCTTCCTTTTCAGACTTACGGCATTTGGCATTGCTGATTGCTGCTTCCTTCCTTCTTCTTTAACAAAATATTTATGAACTATTCTTTACTTAAAATGTAACGTATGCTCATTATAATTAGTGAAATAATGCAAAGCCTTTCCTAATTGAATATTTGATTTTCTTTTTTAGTAATACAAATATTAAAGCTATTCATTTTTCTTTTGAAAGACCCTTACTTATTTTGCACAGATTTTTGTAAGAAATGTCCTTTTTTATTTCTATATAAATAGTCTGTGGTTCTGCTTTAGGTACTCTCCTAGATCTAGGAATCATTTTCAATTTGCTTTTTAGTCTAATATGATTGATTTATTAGTACAGCATATAATTTGTTAAGCAAATTGAATCATTAACATTTTAGGAATCATTAACATTTCCATTATAGTTAAATATTTGATTATTTTATATGGTTTTCATGATAATTAGAAAATAGTTTTTTTGTTGGAGGCAAAATTTTATTGAGTTTACTGATTAGATTATTCGAGTCTTGTGTGTTGATTATTTTTATACTATTTAATTCATCAAATTCTAAAAATGTGTATTAAAGTCTTCACTTTTACTGTATTTTCATTTAAGCTTTTATTTTTATTAGTTTGTCTTTTTTTAAATTATTTTCTTGTCCTCCATGATGAATGCATTTTGATTTTCTTCTTTACTTTCTGAGTAAAGACTTTCTGCCATAATAGGATCTGTGTGCTTCTACCAGAACCTTGAGGTCTGGGAGTCACACTCTAAAAATAACAGAGCTTAAGGGAAAGAATAGGGTTGGGACACCGCTCAAAACTTGTGTTATGGTGAGGGGGGAAGAAATGAAAACTGAGGGCTGCGGAAAGGGAGGTGGGTAGAGACATGGGGTAACTGGGTGATGGGCATTAAAGAGGGCATGTGATGTGATAGGCACTGGGTATTATATTGAACTAATGAGTCATTGAACATTATATAAAAAGCCAATGCAGTACTGTACCTTGGGTAATTGAATTTAAATTAAAAAATCTATATATGTAAATATATACTTGTGCAGCTTTGTAAATAGACAACTAATAATATAATAGCAATCCTAATAAGAAGACTAACATGGTTAGTCTTCCTTTTTTTAACCGATTTGGGTTAACATGGTTAAAAGACCCATGAAACCCCAACAAAGAAATGCCACAATAAATATAAAACTTTATTGTAGCCGTTGTGATCTTTATTCATCCCTTACTAGATTGTCTCCCTTAATTTTGTTTTGTCATTCTTTTTCTAACTTCTTGAATTGACTACATAATTTATTTATTGTAATGCTTTCTTATTGAATATGTTTAAGTTTAGTTATGAACTTTCTTCTGAGTATGGTTTTGACCACATTTATTTATAGGCCTTCATAGGTAGTATGCTCATTTTTAAATTCCTTAAATATTAGACACGTGATTTTTGTAAAATTCTTTCTTTGGTTCCATAATAAAAGAATACTAGAAGCACTTCTTAATTTCCATGCTGATGAAATATTTACTTCCTACTTTTTCTTTTTGACCATTTTGAACTATTTCTGGGGGTGGTGGGTGGTTTTTAAACCAGCCTTTATGTTCACATTTTTGTTACCATGTCCATATTAATGATTCCAAATGTATCACTGGTCATGTTCCAAATCTCTGCATACGGTGGGCCTATTGGACAACTCCCTTTGCATGTTTAATAGACACCTTCATGGTCCACATGGCCTTGCTGGAACTTACTAGCTTCTTTTCTCCAATCTGCTCATACTCTTCAGGTCTTATCTGGTTACGCACCATCCACCCAGCCCCCTTTGGAATTACTCTTTATATCTCCTTCACCATCACCCTAAGACCCTAACACTATTAAAGTCCTGTCTATTTTAACAATGAATATTTTCCAGATGTTGTATTACTTCCATGTTTCTGCTGCCAAAGCTTAATTCAGGCTTTTGTCATCTCTTGCCTGGCCTATACCCATAATTTGCTAACTGCTTTTCTTCCTTCTTTGTCTCTTTCCTCTCCTCAGAGGCACACACTACCTATAGACTCCATCATCCACCTTATTACCGGATTGATTTGTCTAAAATTCCCCCAAATCGGACTATACCACTTACTGTTAAAAATTTCGATTTTCCGAAAGATCAGATTCCAGCTCCTTACCCTGACACACAGAGCCTCTCACCATACATCCTATCTCGAGCTTTCTGTTTGAGAATATTAAACTACTTGGCATTTTGAACACATTACACAGTTTTGTGCTCCTATGTATTTACACATTCTGTTCCCTCTTTTTAAAGTGCTCTTCTACCGCATTCCTGACTGGTGGATTCCCTTTTATATTTCTGTTTCCACTGTCAGCCATACCTCTTTGAAGTGTCTTTCCCAAATGCTCCTCTTTCCCCCTTCTCAAACGCGTCACTCTCTGCACCATTTATATATGAATGTACTTAAGTCATTTGAAAAAAATTAAATGTTACTAGGTGGTATTATTAATGTAAATGAGTTGAGGGCTGTCTACCATGCAAAGCTGGTTCTGTCATATTTCCAGCCCACGTGAAGCTCTCTATGGCCCTCAGAGTGAAATCTTGTCTCTTTTCAGTCATATTCAGTTGCATGTGATACACTGAAACAGTCTTCCTTCTTCCTACTCTAGGCAGCAGTTCCTCATTCTCAAGGCAGAGGTGGGTTTCTTCACAAAGGTTTCTCTTCCCCAGACCCTGGCCCTGCATGCACTTACAGTCCCTTCCTCTGTGTAACAATTTCCTAGTTCCTGTTGCTATCTCCAGTAGACTCCAGGCATGGTGACCCTGGATACTGTATCTTGTTGCGCCCATGGTTGCATCTCAACCTCTAATAGTGACTGAACCCAGTGAACAATGGAGAAATCACTAAGGGCAATAAAGTTTAGGGAAACTATCAAAGGAATAAATGTACTTTTCTTGTACATTAGAGTTCATATCCTTGTGGTTGTTTTTACTTGCTTTAGGTGTTCACTTATTTCAGCAGTTCTGCCCTTCGATAGAGGAGAAGTTACATGTTTGCTCTTGTGTTTAAGGGCTTGTTTCGCTGTGGGACCCAGTCCTCGGTGTTGGGATAAATCCTTTCGGCAGAATTATGTCTCCCAGTGTAGTCTTCCTTTGCATGTTCTCTGAGCAACGACTATTGCATTCTGTTATTTTAAGTATCTTATTACTTAAGGGAACGTTTTAATGAACAATTTGGAAACAAAATGAGAAGCTGTGGGCAACGACCATCTCTAGACACTGATACTGTACCGCTCTCCGCAGACGGCGGGAGTCCCGGCATCTCCACCTCTTCATGCCGGCTGTGATGGGATTTGTCGCCACTACAACATCAATAGTATATTACCATAATATTGAAACATCAAATTTTCCTAAATTACTCCTAGGTAAGTATGATCAAGTGTCGCCCTCCTTCCTGGAGCTATTTTTCTTTCTCCTCCTAGTAACGCTGTCTCTGGGGGTTGGGACTGGGAGCGTGGGAAAACCACAGTAGTTAATTTCTCTGGTTTCCTGGTGAATGGGGAGATGAAGATAAACTGAGTGCTCTGGGCTGTGAAAACTCCGTTCCCCTAGGACATCCGTTCTCCACTAGATGCCCCTCATGTTGTGTTGGCATGTGGCAGGAGAACCAGGAAGGGTGTGCTGGCCTTCTGTCTCGCAGAATTGAGCCCTTGCCCCTCCTGCCCCAGGAGCAAGTCAGTGTGTCTAGCTCCCTGCTCTTCTGTCTCTGGTTTGGGATCCTGAGGCATTTTCTGAAGGTCCCAGCTTTTCACTGATGCTGTGGCAGTGTCACATTCTTTAGGGCATGGCTGCTGAGGTGTGGGGGACCCCGGGGCAGCAGAGTGTGCTTCACAGGCTGCTGGAAACTGTGCGTCCTGAGAAGTAGCTGTCCTCAAAAACATCTGCTTCATGCCTAACCTTTTCTTTTTCAGCCTCTCCAGCCTCCTTGTCCTGTGGAAATCAGAGGGTTCTAATTTTATTTTTGCCTGACATTGAAATAATATCACTTATCCCAATTAGTTGTATTTAATTCTCTGACTAATCTTTGCATTCTGTGGTGTATACTTTCATAAAGAGAGCTAAGAGGAAGCTGTAGAACATGGATCATGGCTGGGCTTCCAGGGCCTGTAAATATCCTAAAATATCCTAAAATCACGTGTGTTTGTGTGAATGAATCCTGACAATTTTACAAGGTACAGAGAATGCGCTTGATTGTTTAACGATGAAAAAGACATTGATTACTGATATAGAAATTTGGAAAAGTAATAATTAAACCACACAAATATTTTATTTGCTTGTCCAAGGACATTAAAATTTGAAAATGAGTTAGTGGAAAACACTATTAAAGCCTGTGTTGCGCCACATTATATGATTGGGCAAAGGCAATCTAGTACAAACAAGTAGACCGGGTTAAATGTTAATTTAAAAGGCTTGTCAAAGTCTGAATTATCTTAATAGAAAGCTGTTTAGTACCACAGGAAAGGCAGATGTTATCACAGAAATCTTTTTTTGAAGATGCCAAGAAAAAAGAGTGAAATCTTTAGTAGACAACAGCAAAAAATATATATACCATTGGGAATCCAATACATTAGACGTTTAAGTTTCTGAGAAACTGATGATGAAAAAGATATGAGTTATAAGATTTAGAAGGGAATTAGAATTCCTTAGAAGGCAACTAGAAGAGAAATGTGCATTTTGATAATATTTTGAAGGAGATGAGATCCCAGTCTGGCTGTAGATGCAAGGCAGAGGGCACAATTAGATCATATTGTTGGAAGGACTTATGGAGATAAAACATAGTCTAAATTTCTCATTATTTTAGGAAAGAAATATTTGGGCCCAGAAAAATTACGCTTATTTTCAGATCACAAAATGAGTAATTTTGTCCCAACATTATATTATGAACATCACCAAACATACAGAAAGTTGAAAAGAACCAAGTGAATACTCATAAAATTCCTAATAATTAAATTCTTCAATTTCCATTTTATTCTATTTATTTGATCACATTCCTGCATCTTATTTTTTTGATACATTTTAAAGTAAATTGCAGACATTAATATGCTTCACCTCCTAATTATTTCAGAGTGCATATCATTAACTAGTGTTAAATTTTTCTACAGTTCTTTTTGTGAAGATAAAACTTACATGCTAAAGTACAGAAATCTTAATTTACTAAATGCACACACCTAACTGTAGAACGGTTCCATGATCCATGAAAGTGTTCTTGTGTCAATCCACAATATCATCTCCACAGAGACAAAAATCTAATCTGAATTTCCTCCCCAGCATAGATGGGATTTGTCTGTTGTAGAACTTCACATAAATTGAATAATGCAGTATAAATTTTTTTGTGTAACACTTCTCACAGCATGATTTTTTTTGAGGGGGGCTGATCCATAATATAGTATAGATCAGTATTTTGTTCTTATAATTGTTGGATACTATTCCATTGTATAAATATACCACAGTTTTCCGTTCTCTTGACAATAAGTACCTGAATTATTTCCAGGTCTGGGTTATCATGGAAACAAACAAACAAAACAAAACTGGTATAAACATCCATGTGCAAGTTTTTCTGTGGATATGTGTTTTTTATTTCCCTTGAGTAAATACCTAGGAGAGAAATTGCTGGGTCATAGGGTGTGTAGTAAATGTTAATGTTTTGTGAATAACCCACAAGATTTTTCCCAAAGTGGTTTACTTTACATACTCACTAATAATGTGTAGGAGTCCCAGTTTTTCCACATGCTCACCAACATTTGATGATTTGGTCTCTCTAATTTAGCCATGCTGGTGGGTGTGTACTGATAATTCATTGTGGTTTGAGATTGCATTTCCCTGATGGCTAATGATGTTGAGCACTTTTTGATAAGTTTATTAGCCATTTGTTATATTTGTAAAGTAGCTATATCATATCTTTTGTCCATTTTTTATTGGGTTGCATTCTTATTATTGAGTTTCTAAAGTATTTTGTATATACTAGATATTAATATGGCATGGGATACATGTTTTGAGAATTTTTTTTTCCAGTCTGTGGCATATGCATATTCATTTACCTAACAGGGTTTTTTGGTGAGCAAAAGAGTTCAGTCTTGTTGTACCATAATTTATCACTTTTTCATGCAGAATTATTGTTTTCTGTGTCTTAAGAAATTTTTGCCTCTGCTCAAAATATATTTTCCTCATAGTCTCCTGTTTGTTTGTTTGTTTGTTTGTTTTTAGAAGCTTTATAGTTTTAGTTTTTATTTTTAGGACTGTGATCCATTTAAAATTAATTGTGTAAATGACGTAAGGCTGATGCCGAGGCTCTTTTTTTCCAAATGGAAATCCATGTGCTCCAGCACCATTTGTGGAATAGACATTCCATGCCTTGTTAGATTGCATTGGGACCTTTGTGAAATATTTGGATCAAGTTACCATTTTAGTATGATCTGTTTTTTGGCTCTATAGTTTCTGTTCCTTTGATCTGTTTGTGAGTTTTATGAGATTACCATTCTGTCTTAATCTGATTACTGTTGCTTTGGAGGTCTTGAAATCTTATAGTGTACCCATACAACTAGTTTTCTTTGCTTTTCTCCTTGGATGTTCTAGTTCGTTTATATTGCCATATGTAGTTAGAGTCAGGTTGTCAATTTCTACCAAAAAAAAAAATCTCAGTAGGATTATGATAGAGATTGCGCTGAGTGTTTAGAACAATTTGGAGGAAAGTTGACATCTTAGCAATATTGAATTCCACAATCCATTTGTTCTTCATTTATTTAGGTCTTCTCTCATTTCCCTTAGCAATGTGTTATATTTTCAGGGTAGAGGTCTTCCATGTCTTGTTAAATTACTAGCTTTTTTGTTTTTCCACTGCTGTTATGAATAAACTTGTATTTTAAATGCTGTATTCTAGTGGCTTCTGTCATATATATAAAATACAACTGATTTTATATATTGACCTTATATTTTGAAACTTTGGAAATTTACTCATTACTTCTAATTATTGCTTTGTAAGTTTCTTGGGATTATCTAGATATGCAAACATACTATCTGAAAATAGAAGAGTTATATTTATTTCTTTTTAAACTTTATGCTTTTTTTCACCATATTGAAATAACCAGGATTCCAATATAATGCAGAATAGACACGGGGAGTGTGAAATCTTTGTCTAATGCCTGATTTTAGGGGAAACATGGTCAATATTGCATAATTAATTATAAAGTTAATTACAGGTTTTTCATAGAAGACCTTTATCAGATGAGTAAATCTTCCTTTATTCAAAGCTTTCTTGGAGTTGTTTCTGTTTTTTGTTTTTTAATGATGAATAGTTGTTGAATTCTATTAAGGATTTTTTTTTTTTTTTTTTGCATCCATTGGGACAATTATAGTTCCTTTAATGTGCTAAATTAGTTGACTTTTCAAATGATAAAGCAACCATGAATTCCCGGGCTATGTTACACATGGTCATGATATATTATCCATGCTATATATTCTTAGGTTTTGTTTACCAAGGCTTTTTAGATCTATGTTGTGAAGAATATTGGGTTTGTTATTTTCTTGTAATATCTTTGCCAGGTTTTCCTATGCTGGGTTATATTGGCTTCTTAAAATGAATTGTAAAATGTTCTTCATTTCTCTATTTTCTGAAAAACATTGTGTACAATTAATTTTATTTCTTCCCTAAACATTGAATGAAATTCATTCATCAGTGAAATCATTTGGGCCTTTTAACAAAGTAAGGATTTTATTTTATTTTATTTTATATATATATATGTTTTTTTAATTTTTTTATTTTTTATAAACATATATTTTTATCCTCAGGGGTACAGGTCTGTGAATCACCAGGTTTACACACTTCACAGCACTCACCAAAGCACATACCCTCCCCAATGTCCATAACCCCACTCCCCTTCAAAGTAAGGATTTTAAATGTAAACTTATTTCTCTATTAGACATGGACTCTTCAGAGTTGGTCCCCCCCCCCTTCAGAGTATTTCTTGTTATGTCAGTTTTGGGAAGCTACAAGTTTCAAGAAATTTTCCCTTTCATCTAAGTATTTTATTTATTGTTATAAAGTTCAACATACTCCCCAATTATCTTTCTTAATTAAGTATGTAAAGTATGTAGGGATAGTTATTGTTTCACTCCTAATACTGGTAATTTATGATTTCATTCTTTTCTTCATTAGTTTAGCTGGGGACTTAGCAATTTTCTTGATCTTTTTAAAAAAATCAATTTTGTTGGCTAATTTTCTCAATTATTCAGTTTCTATTTCATTGCTTTCTACTCTTATCTCTATCATTTTCATCCTTTTATGTATTTTGTTCATCATTGTTCTTTCCCTAGTTTTTAAGATAGAAAATTAAATCATTGATTTTGGATCTGCCTTTTTTTCTAAAATAAATATTTAAAGCCATAAATTTTTCTTAAAGTATTGTTTTAGTTGCAAGCCTTAAATTTTTAATATGTACTATTTTTATTATAATTTAGTTTGAATACTTTCTGATTTCCCTAGTGATTTCTTTTTCAAAATGCAGTTAGTTAGAACTATGTTGTTTAACTTGCAAATATTTGGAGACTTCTAGATATGGAACTGTGTGGGAAGTCTCGAAGTTTACCTTCTTGAAACTTGTAACTTACCAAAACTCATAGTGGTTAATAGTATTCAGATCTAAATCTAAATTTAGTATTTTTTATGTATTAGTAAATTTGTATTTTTTATGGTTGTGTCTCTAAAAAATTGACCTTTGTCATTATTAGAAGTTTTCAAAGTTTCTAATAATGCTCTTTTTTTCCCAAGTTTTTATTTAAATTCCAGTTAGTTAACATACAGTGTAGTATTAGTTTCGGGTAAACATTTAGTGATTCAACACTGAATATATCACCCAGTACTCATCGCGAGTGTACTCCTTAATCCCCCACCCACCTCCCTCTGGTAACCATCAGTTTGCTCTCTAAGTTAAGAGTCTGTTTCTTAGTTTGCCTCTCTTTCTCTCTTCCTTCTCTCTTCGCTCATTTGTTTTATTTCTTAAATTCCACATATGAGTGAAATCATATATTTGTCTTTCTCTGACTATCCTATTTTGCATAGCATAATACTCTCTCGCTCCATCCCTGTCATTGCAAATAGCAAGATTTCATTTTTTGTGGCTGAGCAATATTCTATTGTGTGTATATACCACATTTTCTTTACCCATTCAACTGATGGACACTTGGGCTATTTCTATAAATTGGTTATTGTGGATAATATTGCTTTAAACAGCAGGGTCTGTGTATCCCTTTGGATTAGTATTTTTTTTTTAAGATTTTATTTATTTATTTGACAAACAGAGATCACAAGTAGGCAGAGAAGCAGGCAGAAAGAGAGGAGGAAGCAGGCTCCTGCTGAGCAGAGAGCTTGATGCGGGGCTTGATCCCAGAGCTCTGGGATCATGACCTGAGCCGAAGGCAGAGGCTTTAAGCCACTGAGCCACCCAAGCACCCCTGGATTAGTATTTTTGATGACAGTATTCTTTGTTTTAAAGTCTACTTTATCTAAAACTATGTAGCCACTCCGGATTTCTTGTGTTTACTGTTTTCATTGTGTATTTTTTACTTCTACTTACTTTCAATCTGTTTCTTCATATGTAAGATGAATCTCTCTCTTTTTAAAAAGATTTTATTTGTTTGAGTGAGAGAGACAGAGCACAGGAACAGTGGGAGGGGCAAAGGGAAAGGGAGAGAGAGAATCCTAAGCAGACTATGTGCTGAGCACAGAGCCCAATGTGGGCCTCAATCCCAGGACTATGAGATCATGACCTGAGACAAAATCAAAGTTGGATGCTGAACCAACTAAGCCACCCAGGTGCCCCAAGACGAAATCTCTTTAGTTAGCATCTAGCAGCATGTAGTAGTCTTTTTCCCCTTCAAATCTATTCTGATATTTTCTATTTTATGCTAGAACAAGATAGATAATGAGCTTATATGCCAAAGTTTCCATTCTTTTTCACTATGGAAATTGTGGCCACTTCTAAACTTCAGTAACTCTGATAAGTGTTATACAATGGATTGTCTCATGTGTGTTTCATATTTCTTCTTTCTCAACCCATATTCACTTGTACTGAGCCTTATTCAAAGTTTGAAATATACTGGACCTTTGATTTCTAGTAAATTGTGTCCATCTCATATTTGTTATGAAAGGCTGGCTGTGGTTAGGAGAAGGTATAGATCCCCACCTTTCTCAACCCGCTGCAGAAAGTCTGGCTTTGTTCTGTAGGATCATCATTCCTCTCTTCACTTTGTGGAGATGTGTGGCATTTTAAGCCATTTGCATGAGAAGAGTTAACTTACTACTTGAATTTTGATCTGTAAAACAGAAACCCCATTATATAGCTAGTGTGCATTCCATAATAATTCAAGGTAATACCATTAGACATACCCCTGGCAGCTGCAAAACACTTACCTATTAGATCGGTGACAGAGATAACAACTTGTGAATTCTTCATATAGTATAATCGGGACTTCTTTAAAAAAAAGACCGGGAGATAGAATTAATTTTAAAGTCAACAGAACTACACTTAAATTCTGGAGTGTAGATTATTCCTATTTACGTGTCTTTTTACTTCTGTCCATCTACTACAGAGTGGAAGCACTAGCATTTTTAAAGTCATTACTACACCTTCAGTTCAAAACTCTAAAAGTACCCTGGGGCATACGTGTTATTTTCTTAAAAAATAAAATTATGTGGAAATAAAATATTTAAAATTATCTTTGTTATTAAAAAGCATTATATTTATATTGAAATGTCAATGAAGTTTAAAAAATATATCAGGGAAAGACTGCATCTTTTTCCTTTTCTTTTTTATTTTTCCAGCCCTATTTCTGTATTGGGTCATGGCCTTTATTACAAAAACCATAAAATTGGTTAAGTACTGGCAGTCCGGTTGGGGAGTATCAGACCTGCGTTTCTGCATCACTGGCATTATGGTCATCTTGAATGGACTCCTCATGGCTGTGGAGATCAATGTAATTCGGGTCAGAGTAGGTATCATCATTTTTTTTTTTAATTGCTGGAATTCAAGACCCCAATATTAAAGATTATAGTCAGCTAGAAATTACTAGTATTCAAGAGGATGAAGAAATGTATATCCTCTTGGTATATAAAAGTTGAACTAATCACTAAGGCCATTAGTGTTCCAGAAATCTCAGTATGACCCTAGAATCTATTTATTCATTTGTAAATATTGATTGATTGTTATGTGCAAACACTATGCTCAGTTCATATTATGGATGAAATTGTTTTCATCAGGAAATTCCATCATCCATGAGTTGTCCCAAGCACACTTATTTTAATAAGCAAACTACTATATTTCTAGAAATTTCAAAATGAAAAGAAGACAATATGTTTGCTCATTTCACTGCTAAAGAAACTTCTACAGAGTTAACTAGCTATATCCAAAGTCACACGGTCAAAACTCATGCTTCTTGTGTTTTGTATCACAGAATGCTGTTATGTTGTGTGACATAATAGTGAATGATTTTTCAATATTCATTTTCGACCAGAGCACTTTGAGTTTGCTCTGAATGGCAAGTCACAAGCTGTAAGGAATAGTGGAGAAGTTAGTGAACATCAGCCAAACCACGTATTACCAGAGTGTGACTCAATAATGGTGTCAACACATTAAACAAAAATCTAAATAATGTAAAAATCTTTATTTAGTTGACTCTATCACAGGCTATCATGAAAGACTGGTTCTTAGTAATAACTAACTTTTAAAGAGATAATCTGTTTGTATGGTTTTTTGGGAATTGTCCATAAATGCATTAATCATAAAATCTGGCATTTTAGGGAAATTATTTCAAAAAATGTTTCCAAAGAAATGTAAGAGGTACTAAAATACACATTTTTTGTCTTCCTGAAATGAAAATGTAGATAAGGTTAAAATTTTATTTTAATATGTGGACAAAAGAACTAGGTTAATTATTATTCTGTGGAATTTTTCTTGCCACAGAGATATGTATTCTTCATGAATCCTCAGAAAGTAAAGCCTCCTGAAGACCTCCAGGATCTGGGTGTGAGATTTCTTCAACCATTTGTGAATTTGTTGTCAAAAGCCACATACTGGTGGATGAACACGCTTATCATATCTGCTCATAAAAAACCTATTGATCTGAAAGCAATTGGGAAATTACCAATAGCCATGAGGGCAGTAACAAATTATGTTTGCCTGAAAGATGCATATGAAGAACAAAAGGTAATTTAATATCTGTTTTTCATGTCCATAATTGTAGAAACTGGCTCTGTTGGGGCGCCTGGGTGGCTCAATCATTAAGTGTCTGCTTTTGGCTCAGGTCAGATCCCAGGATCCTGAGACCGAGCCCCACATCAGATCCCTACTCAGCAGGGAGCCTGCTTCTCCCTCTCCCACTCCCCCAGTTGTGTTCCGTCTCTCTGTCAAATAAACAAACAAAACCTTAAAGAAAGAAAGAAAGAAAGAAAGAAGAAGAAAATGGGTCTGCTAAGTATAAAGTCACTAAGCTTAAATGGTTAAGAAAGGTCAGATTTTCTGTCTATGTCTTTCCCAGTAATTTTGAGTCATGTGAATTGGGCCACTGAGAATATACCAGCAGAGGAGATAGAGGAGGGATAGAGGGAACACTATTTTTTTTTTTTTCTGGAACCAAGTGGGAAGTAAAAATTAAATTCGAAGATCATGTATATCTAATTCTTATTACCATATAATGTTAATAATTCATGGAATTGTTATTAAGTTTTTTCAACTATCTGGTCAGTAATTTTTTTTATATAAAGGTAAAAATAAATCATATAATAATCACATTTAAGAAACTAAAATCCCTAAATTAATTATTGACCAAATTTGGAGCCTGTATTTCAGATTTGAGAAATTGAATTAAATAAAGTTAACCTACCTATTCCATGTATCATCCTATGTGTCTGTCAAAATTGGTTTCTTCTGGTACTTTCTTTGAGAAATTGCCTTAAAAACCTTAAATATGAGCCTTTGGATATTTTGAATTTGTCTTGTTATTATTTATATTGTCATGTGTGCTCTCCACAATGGTAGATGTAATTTATATGGCAGTCATCTACAAATATTATTGCAATTGAAATAATTAGTTTTCACGACAACATTTGAAAAGCATAGGGTATAGTGAATCAGTTACAGTTCTTGTCTGTTATAAATCAAGACAACAAAGCGTTTATGGTAAATGATGAAAATGACCTCTGTTTTCTGTCAAAAATGTGTCTTATGAAATTAATATTGCAGGAAATGGTTACTACAGATGAACCTGAGTCATCTCTTTGGTTTCACCTCTGGGAAAAGTATTGCATAATATTTTTTAAAAACTCCTTTGCTGAAGTAAAGATTAACAGTATAGCCTACACGTAGTTTAAATTTTCTTTTCTTTTTTTTTTTTTTTGGTCTAAGTGTTCTGAGTACTCTTTATAACACACATCAGCTTGAATTTAATGAGTTAACATCTTGCATTAATAAACTTTAAAAAATAATCAAATTATTTATCTAATAGGGAATCGAATATGAAACACAATCGAATTCTATTCCACTGAGTTGGCTTCTCACAATGAAATTAAAAAAAAAAAAGTTATCCACTTCCTCTCGAAGACTTAATTGTGGTGATTGTTCAGGTCTTAAAACCCTTTCAACAAACCACTAGAGATGGGTGAAATAATGTGTTGGCTTAAATATATATGCCATTCTTCAGTTTTGCATTTTTTTGTCAAATGACTTGGAAACACAACTTTAAACAGTACTGACTACTATTCATGGAGAAATACCTGAAAGAGAAACAATTTGAGGCTGAGATGATCTGTTTTGTTTAGCTTGTAGTAAAATATCTTTAGCTTATGATAGATATCTTGTGACGGAGTAACTCCAGAAATTTTGTCTAGTCTTCCAATAAGCTTCATTTTTACACTTTATGATCTTCTTTTCCATACAATGGTATTTGGTAATATTCATGACAGATACCCATGTTCCAAACAAAAAATAATTGAAATTAATTTGACCTTAAGAATTTTGGGTTATCCATTGACAGCTAAAAATAATGCAAAGTCTTTGAAAATCTGACCTATTTACTCCTCATTCTATCCCATTAAAAGGTGTTCAGTAGCTACTGTTTGCATAAAATGCAATGGTTTATGGAGTATGCATACTGTATTAAAGGGACTCATTAACACTTACTTATAAACTTCAAATATCATCAGAGATATCAGAAGGAATTGCCACAGTTGCTGAGATTAATTGCTGTGCTAAATTTTTAGTTTGGTTCATCTGTGCTTTTTTTCTTTTCTTTCAGAAAAAAGTAGCAGATCATCCAAACCGGACTCCATCTATATGGCTAGCAATGTACAGAGCTTTTGGGCGACCCATTCTACTTAGTAGCACATTCCGTTATCTTGCAGACTTACTGGGTTTTGCTGGACCTCTCTGTATTTCTGGAATAGTTCAGCGTGTGAATGAAACCCAGAATGGGACAAATAACACAACAGGGGTAAGTTTGTGGTGCTTCTGAAAGGAAACATATTATTGGCAGATTTCATTGTAATTGTTCCTTTTTATTAATGCAGTTCAAACAGGCTTATTTACAGAGAATTGAATGCATTTAAAAGGAAGAAAACAATAATTTCCCTTGTAGAGAAAATTATATGTTTATGCATTTATTGAATGGATCTGTTCAACAAAATTATTTCTCAGATTCAGAGCCTATAAACATTTAATGAGTATCTACTATGGGCCAGAAGCCATGCTCAGAACTTTCACATTGATTATTTTCTTTGATCTTTTCAGCAACCCTTTGAAAAACTTTCATTCAGGAGTACATTAGGGAAGGCTGTGACCAATCACATTAGCAATGTGATTTGTACTATATACGTTTTTCTTATATGATAAAAGCCATCACCCTGTTTCACATTATGATCAGGACAATTCACATTATAATATTTTTATTAGATATCATGCTACTTTTGGGGGGTCATACAATATAAAATACTATATATTTGCTGTTATAAATATATAGTCTTTTCTCTGTTAAGAAAATCTCATCATGAACTTCCCAATTTCTTGGTAAGAGTTGATTTCTCTAGGTTCACAGATAGAAACTCTAGTCTAGTTATGCATCAATTTTCCTTTTCTATTCCCTCAACCTAATTTTCTGTCCTTTTTTTCTTCACTTACTAAAATTTCATGCATTCTCAAAGCCTACATCAAATGCCATCTCCTCAGTGAAGCTTTTCTGATTGTTCTGGTTGGTATTTGATTCTTCTTTGTACTATCCAACATATTGTTTTTTTTCACCTTGGCACTTGCTATAAATGTTCTTTAAATGAAGCATGTTATTTATGGATATTCTTATCTTCCTAGGAGGTAAGCTCTTTAAATAGAAGGACTGTGAACTGTTAATATTTATGTTCACAATGTGTAGCCTAGTCACTTGCACATACTGGTGCTCAATTATTATGAAAGTGAACCAGATATTTTCACCATTGAATGCACTTTTGTGGTGTTTTACCCCGACAAACCTGATTACATTCCATATATTCCACATAGAATTTTTCTATCATCTCTCTCCCTTACATGTATTAACCACATATTTTTCTGAGAAGGAACAGAACTTACACATTTCTGTGTATCCTCATGAAAGAAGAGGAAATGACCAGAAACAGAATTTAATGGGTCTATACCATAAAAAACAAAGATTGCCCAGATTGACATGATGTACTTACTTGAGTGTTACCTTTTCCTCACTTCTAACTAATAAGTTACCACATACTATTGTTACAAACAAAAAGCAGTTTTGTATGTCCTTATGATGACTTTGGTCATCGTCCTACTCAATTTCATAAGTTGTGTTTTGTCCCTGGAAGTGTCAATGTCAGTAACCACATTACATATTTTATAGTTTATAATTTATTTTGTTAATATAAATTAAGATAAATGAAAATTAAAATAAGTCAACTATGTGGAATTATTTTAGTAACTTTGATAATTTTGATAATATTTTAATTAGCAAAGCTATTGAAGTTGTATTTCTGTATTAGTGGTCTTGCTGACCAACTAACTACCAGTTTTGTGGTTTCTACTTCAAAATTATAGTCTAAATTAATTTCGATCTTTAGTTACTACGTCTCAAGATGGAATAATATATCTTTGCAGAAAATATATTCAAGTTTTTAAAGATTAATGTGTACCTTTTTTCTACTATCTGGCATTTACAGCAATTGTAATGATCAATTTGGGATTTTATGCATTGAACTAGTTTGTATTTGTATCTGT
Organism: Mustela nigripes; assembly: GCF_022355385.1. Classification (NCBI taxonomy): domain Eukaryota; kingdom Metazoa; phylum Chordata; class Mammalia; order Carnivora; family Mustelidae; genus Mustela; species Mustela nigripes. Next base: position 71,863,956 of record NC_081562.1, read on the forward strand.
GAACAGGATGAAGAAAAGCCAAAATGGCCTTGTTGTGGTTCATTTCACTGCTGTTATAAAGACATTGAGTTTTTATATTTAAAAATCATGTGTCATTTGATAGATGTGAACTGTACCCCTGGCATATGAAAAGAGAAGTTTTAATTTATGTCTTTTTCTTTTGGGACAAGATTTCAGAAACTCTTTCATCAAAGGAATTTCTTGAAAATGCTTATGTACTAGCAGTTCTTCTTTTCTTGGCCCTTATTCTGCAAAGGACATTTTTGCAGGCTTCCTACTATGTAACCATAGAGACTGGCATTAACCTCCGTGGAGCTCTGCTGGTATGTACAAGCTTTAATGATCTTTGTGTTTTGAAAATGCCATATACCCATCCGATGATAGAAGGGTAGTGGAGGTAATTTTGTTTTTCACGATTCTGTTTTTACTCTGATAGTACGTTTCTAGGAGCTGCTTAATAAAAGAAACAGAGCTAATTAGTAACCCCCAGAATTTTTAAAATGTTTTGTAATAATAAGAGAATTTGGGGGGGCACCTGGGTAGCTCAGTCGGTTAAGCATCGACTCTTGATCTCAGGGTTGTGAGTTCAAGACCTAGGTTGGGCTTCATGCTGAGTGTGGAGGCTGCTGAAAGGAAGAAAGAAAGAGAAAAGAAAGAAAGAGAGAAAAACCTTTGGAAAACTTTGTCTTAGTTTGTTCTAGAGCTTATGTTTGAAATTGAGTATACATTTTGATTATACTGCCAGAAAATTAAGTTTGTATGTAATTGAGGACAGAAAGTAACTATGCTAAAATGAAGAGAGTGGTTGACTTAAAAAGATGGCATTCTAGGTTTTTTCCCCTCCTTTTTCTCTAGAAAAATTTAAAATGTTATCTTTTTAATAAAAGTGAGTATATATAGTCTTGATTAAGTTTAGAGCTTCAAGTACTTTTTTTGTTTTTCTTTTTTGCAGGCGATGATATACAATAAAATCCTTAGGCTGTCTACATCTAATTTATCCATGGGTGAGATGACCCTGGGACAGATCAATAACTTGGTTGCCATTGAAACCAATCAACTTATGTGGTTCTTGTTCCTGTGTCCCAATCTATGGGCAATGCCTGTTCAGGTAGATCCATAACAAAACAAAAGGAGTAGGAGATACTTAGCTCAGTAAAGGGCAAGCTTTTTAAATAGGCTGATGTTATTATACTCTTTTTATAGAAAGAAAGCAGAGATTCAGAACTCTGACATAAGTTAGGAAAGTGGGGTGTGGAATTCTACTGCTTAGGTTCAAATATCTGCTCTACCTTCTTTGCACAAGTGTTTAAAATCCTCAAAACATTCATCTCCTCAACTTTAAAATGGGAATGATAATAGTTTCTGCATCATAGAATTGTTGGAATTGTCAAGACTAAGTTAATATGTGTAGCACATGCAGCATAATGCCTCACATTTCATGGGCATCCAGTATTTGTTAGCTGTTACTGTTGTTGACCAAATTCAGGAAATTCATAGAGCCAAGGCTTGACCCTGTTCATTTTGACAGACTCTCATAGCATTTCTAAAGTAGAACAACTCCATTCCATAGTTTCAATAGCTGATGTTTTATAAAATGTCAAACTTTATTAGGTGGTAAGAACACTAACAAGCTGGAGGACAATTTAGCTTTTCTTTTTTTTATGGAAAATAGCATTTTAGAAAAGATGCAGCACCCCTGCTCCCCACCAATTGAGTAAAAGAAGCAAAAGAAATGTTTTCAGCTCTTTCTTCCATGTGATGCTGAATATTTTTAGTTATCTCGAGTTTTGCATCCTGTAGATAGAGCTTAAACTGTAGACTTATTCAAACCAGTCTGTCACCTTTGTCCCTGTGTGCCATGTTTATTAAAATACATACAATATTACAGATATGGTAATTTAAAAATTTTCTTGGCCTTTTCAGTTTTAAATGGAAATCCAAGCCAAATAAAAATGCATGTCATCCACAGCGCATGACACAAGGAAAGATTTAAAATATGCTCGGTCTCTTTTTATTAATATGTACTTATATACAGGTCAAGTGTCTGTACTTATATACAGGTGTCTGACTACATGATGTAATTTAAAAGCAGCCCAAATCCTAGGCTGCCTGTGAAAGACTGCATCATGAGTGACGTTAAGGAAACTTTCATTTTGACCGGAATCCCTAAAAAGCCCAATTGGTTAGGCAGTAAATATGTGCACTTGTCTCCAAAAGGCCACTGTTAAGCTGTTATCATTGGCAAACACACAAGGATTTAACGCTTTAACTACACAGATATAGTTCATTAGTTGACATTTTCAGCCATGATAAACTGAGCTACTGGAGGAAAAAAAGTAGGGAGAAAGATTGTGGGATCAAATCCTATTTTTTAAAGGAAGAAGAACAAAGTGACAAACCAGAGAGGGTTGACCCTGGGTTTGGGGAAATAAAAAAAGAAGTGAGGTAATGCGGGGCACCACCAACTCTAGCTTTCTGGTAGTTTTAGTGAAACTTAGCCTTTTTGTGATCAAGTGACTTCTGGGGTCATTGAGGCTGTGAGGAACTCAGATTATTCCTTTAGCCTGCAAACAGCCTTCCAGGGCTCACGTACGTTATGATGCTGCCTCCTGCTTTCCATCCTTCCTACCTGGAAAAGTTAGTAGAGCTCCATGACAATATGGAATGCCAGTTACAGTGGGTGATAATGTTTTCAAGAAAAAAATGTGAAGACTGTCTTAGAAGGTCAGAAGCATCAGGGGACCAGTCTACAGCCTCATGCAGTAACTTGGTTTGACACTCGTTTTACAGATCATCAGACTAAAAATAAATTCCTACCACTTAGCTTTCCCCCAACAAACATAGCAAGACCCAACTGTTCTTAGTTGAGTTGACTTCCAAATACATGTATTTATAACCAATCAATAATGAAGAAATAGTACATTTTCACCAAAATATATTTCCTTTCATGCAGTGGTTCATTTTCCGTTTTCCATTTGGCTTCCTTTCTAGATCATAATGGGAGTGATTCTGCTCTATAATTTACTTGGATCGAGCGCATTGGTTGGTGCAGCTGTCATTGTTCTCCTTGCGCCAATTCAGTACTTCATCGCTACAAAGTTGGCAGAGGCTCAGAAAAGCACTCTGGTACGTTCACATCATTTGGAAACTTGATTAGGAAAAATCTACTAAGCTGTTTTATTTATTTATTTATTTATTTATTTGTTATTCGACATACTTTTATTTTTTTTATTATTTTTTTTTAATTTTTTATTTTTTATAAACATATAGTTTTATCCCCAGGGGTACAGGTCTGTGAATCACCAGGTTTACACACTTCACAGCACTCACCAAAGCACATACCCTCTCCAATGTCCATAATCCCACCCCCTTCTCCCAAACCCCTTCCCCCCAGCAACCCTCAGTTTGTTTTGTGAGATTAAGAGTCACTTATACTTTGTCTCCCTCCCAATCCCATCTTGTTTCATTTATTCTTCTCCTACCCACTTAAGCCCCCATG
>NC_081562.1:71872454-71886185 GCF_022355385.1 Mustela nigripes
TAAATTAACTGCAAGACTAAAAAAAATCACAGGGAAAAAGCCATGAGCTCCGTGCTTTGCTTTCTCCTCCTCTGGAATTCTGCTGCTCTCCTTGGTATTGAAACCGCACTCCTTGGTAGGTGAACTTGGTCTCGGCTGGATTTCTTGTTGATCTTCTGGGGGAGGGGCCTGTTGTAGTGATTCTCAAGTGTCTTTGCCCCAGGCGGAATTGCACCACCCTTACCAGGGGCCGGGCTGTGTAATCTGCTCGGGTTTGCTTTCAGGAGCTTTTGTTCCCTGAGCGCTTTCCATAGAGTTCCGGAGGACGGGAATACAAATGGCGGCCTCCTGGTCTCCAGCCCGGAGGAGCCGAGAGCCCAGGGCCCCACTCCTCAGTGCGCCCTCAGAGAACAGCACCCAGTTACTCCCGTCTGCCTGACCTCCGGCCGCACTCTGAGCTCACCGAGCCTGCGACCGGTTCAAGGTAACACCGAGCTGTGGTCTTACTGTCAGCTCTGTCTCTGTAGCCGGCTTTCCTGTTCCAATACCCGCAAGCTCTGCAACACTCAGACACCCCCGGTTCTTCTGTGACCCTGCGGGACCTGAGGCCACGCTGACCCCGTGTGGGCTTTGCCCCGGGTAGCCTCTGGAGCGATGTCCCTCAGCGGAACAGACTTTTAAAAGTCCTGATTTTGTGCTCCGTTGCTCCTCCGCTAGCCGGGAGCCGGCCCCTTCTACTGGGGTCTATCTTCCCGTGGCTTTGGATTCACTTCTCCGCCGGTCCTACCTTTCAGAAAGTGGTTGTTTTTCTGTTTCCAGAATTGCTGTTCTTCTTCTCTTCGATCTGCCGATGGATTTGCAGGTGTTTGCAATCTTTAGATAAGCTATCTAGCTGATCTCCGGCTAGCTGAAGTAGTCTCAGCCTGCTACTTCTCCGCCATCTTGACTCCTCCCCCTAAGCTGTTTTATTTTTAAAATAATGGGAAATGAATACACGCCACTCAGAATAATTTGGAAATTGATACATTTTATTTCAATCCTTAGGCAGCAAATGTGTGTTTTCTGTGTTGCAAAAAAACAAAAAAAACAAAACAAAAAAAACACTTGTTTAAGAAATTTTTAAAATTTTATTTTATTTAAGATCAGTTAATTAACATATAGTGTATTAGTTTCAGAGGTAGATTTCAGTGATTCATCAGTTGCATATAACACCCAGTGCTCTAGAAGTAATGTCACTCTTTTTTTTAAAATTTTAATTAATTTATTTATTTTCAGCATAACAGTATTCATTACTTTTTCACCACACCCAGTGCTCCATGCAATCCGTGCCCTCTATAATACCCACCACCTGGTACCCCAACCTCCCACCCCCCAACCACTTCAAACCCCTCAGATTGTTTTTCATAGTCCATAGTCTCTCATGATTCACCTCCCCTTCCAATTTACCACAACTCCCTTCTCCTCTCTAACTCCCCATGTCTTCCATGCTATTTGTTATGCTCCCCAAATAAGTGAAACCATATGATAATTGACTCTCTCTGCTTGCTTATTTCACTCAGCATAATCTCTTCCAGTCCTGTCCATGTTGCTACAAAAGTTGGGTATTCATCCTTTCTGATGGAGGCATAATACTCCATAGTGTATATGGACCACATTTTCCTTATCCATTCATCCGTTGAAGGGCATCTTGGTTCTTTCCATAGTTTGGCGACTGTGGCCATTGCTGCTATAAACATTGGGGTACAGATGGCCCTTCTTTTCACGACATCTGTATCTTTGGGGTAAATACCCAGGAGTGCAATTGCAGCATCATAGGGAAGATCTATTTTTAATTTCTTGAGGAATCTCCACACTGTTCTCCAAAGAGGCTGCACCAACTTGCATTCCCACCAACACTGTAAGAGGGTTCCCCTTTCTCCACATCCCCTCCAACACATGTTATTTCCTGTCTTGTTAATTTTGGCCATTCTAACTGGTATAAGGTGATATCTCAATGTGGTTTTAATTTGAATCTCCCTGAGGGCTAGTGATGATGAACATGTTTTCATGTGTCTGATAGCCATTTGTATGTCTTGATTGGAGAAGTGTCTGTTCATATCTTCTGGCCATTTTGTGATATGATTGCCTATTTTGTGTGTGTTGAGTTTGAGGAGTTCATTATAGATCCTGGATATCAACCTTTTGTTTGTACTGTCATTTGCAAATATCTTCTCCCATTCCGTGGGTTGCCTCTTTCTTTTGTTGACTGTTTCCTTGGCTGTGCAGAACCTTTTGATTTTGATGAAGTCCCAAAAGTTTATTTTCGCTTTTGTTTCCTTTGCCTTTGGAGACGTATCTTGAAAGAAGTTGCTGTGGCTGATATCGAAGAGGTTACTGTCTATGTTCTCCTCTAGGATTCTGATGGATTCCTGTCTCACGTTGAGGTCTTTTATCCATTTTGAGTTTATCTTTGTGTACGGTGTAAGAGAATGGTTGAGTTTCATTCTTCTACATATAGCTGTCCAGTTTTCCCAGCACCATTTATTGAGACTGTCTTTTTTCCATTGTATATTTTATCCTGTTTTGTCGAAGATTAATTGACCATAGAGTTGAGGGTCCATATCTGGGCTCTCTACTCTGTTCCACTGGTCTATGCGTCTGTTTTATGCCAGTACCAAGCTGTCTTGGTGATCACAGCTTTGTAATAAAGCTTGAAATCAGGTAACGTGATGCCCCCAGTTTTATATTTGTTTTTCAACATTTCCTTAGCGATTCGGGGTCTCTTCTGATTCCATATCAATTTTTGGATTATTTGCTCCAGCTCTTTGAAGAATACCGGTGGAATTTTGATCGAAATGGCATTAAAAGTATAGATTGCTCTATGCAGTATAGACATTTTAACAATGTTTATTCTTCCGATCCAAGAGCATGGAATGGTCTTCCATCTTTTTGTGTCTTCTTCAGTTTCTTTCATGAGTGTTCTGTAGTTCCTCAAGGACAGATCCTTTACCTCTTTGGTTAGGTTTATTCCCAGGTATCTTATGGTTCTTGGTGCTATAGTAAATGGAATAGATTCTCTAATTTCCCTTTCTGTATTTTCATTGTTAGTGTATAAGTAAGCCACTGATTTCTGTACATTGACTTTGTATCCTGCCATGTTGCTGAATTGCTGTATGAGTTCTAGTAGTTTGGAGGTGGAGTCTTTTTTAAAAATTTTATTTTATTTTTTTAGTGTTCCAAGTTTCATTGTTTAGGTACCACACTTAGTGCTCCATGTAATACATGCCTTCCTTAATACCTCCACCAGACTCACACATCCCCTCATCTGCTTCGCTCCAAAATCAGTTTGTTTCTCAGAGTCCACAGTCTCTCATGGTTCATCTCCCCCTCCGATTTCCCCCAATTCACTTTTCCTTTCCTTCTGTGAATGTCCTCCATGTTATTTCTTATGCTCCACAAGTAAGTGAAACCATATAATAATTGACTCTCTCTACTTGACTTATTTCACTCAGTAGAATCTCCTCTAGTCCTGTCCATGTTGATAGAAAAATTGGGTATTCATCCTTTCTGATGGAGGCATAATACTCCATGGTATATATCGACCATATCTTCTTTATTCATTTGTCTGTTGAAGGGCATCTTGGCTCTTTCCACAGTTTGATGACTGTAGCCATTGCTGCTACAAACATTGAGGTATAGATGGCCCTTCTTTTTACTACATCCATATCTTTGGGGTAAATACCCAGTAGTGCAATTGCAGGGTCATAGGTAACTCTATTTTTAATTTCTTAAGGAATCTCCACATTGTTTTCCAAAGTGACTGCACCAACTTGCATTCCCACCAACAGTGTAAGAGGTTTCCCCTTTCTCTACATCCTCTCCAACACTTGTTGTTTCTTGACTTGTTAGTTTTGGCCTTTCTAACTGGTAAAAGGTGGTATCTCATTGTGTTTTTTATTTGAATTTCTCTGATGGCTAATGATGATGAACATCTTTTCATGTGTCTGTTAGCCATTTGAATGTTTTCTTTGGAGAAGTGTCTGTTTATGTCTTCTGCCCATATTTGACAATATCCGGTTTTGGGGGGTTGAGTTTGAGGAATTCTTTATAGATCTTGGATATCAGCCCTTTGTCTCTAGTGTCATTTGTGAATACCTTCTCCCATTCCTTGGGTTGCCTCTTTGATAAAAAGCTTCTGCATAGCAAAGGAAACAATCAACAACAACAACAACAAAACCCACTTGTTTTAAAAGTGGATTTGAAATTTATGATTTGATCATCTCAGACTCAAAATACCAGAGGCACAATTCCTGATGTTTTTAAGTGCCATGGGTAATGAGGCATGGATCATTTTCTAGATCACCTGTCTAGAGAATATACCTGAGTGTATTTTGAGTCCATTGGATGTTAATTGTTGACATGGGATAAATGGTTCAAAGAATGAATAACGCATCAGGTTTGTTGCTTCTGAAGTTAAATTTCCCTCGAGTCGAATCAAGCCATGAGATGATCTATGGAGTTACACTCAAGTATTTCAGTGGCCACTGATCTGGCTAAATATGTTCATGGTCAGCTTGGCAAGCAAGCAAAGCCAATGATTGACCCTTTCTGGCTTCAGCATGTCATAAAACCATTTTATTGGACTAAGAATTGGCTTCTTTTAAAGAAATATTTGCAAATAATAAAATTGTTGACAGGATGTTTAGAAATAAAGTTTGATTAAATATGAGAGAGTCTGTCTGTGAATCAGGCATAAAATGTAGGGATGCTGCCACTGATGGAAGTGTTTCCCAAGTTGGTTTCTGCTGTGACAAGCAAATTGTGTGTCATGCAGGTGGTTTCTGTCACTTGTTTTTCTGCTGCTCCTAGTGAGGCTACTCATTGTTTCTCTTAGCTAACCGTCCATCTTTACTTTAGGGCATGAATACAGAGAGGTGAGGAAGAGAGGCACAAAGTGGAGACATGACTATCCTCAAACATCTGTCTTTCATTGAACTCATCATACTGTATTCATTTACTCATGCAACAATCATCTGATAGGCATCTAAGACCCTGTAAAGACCAGAAGATGAATAAAAGCCAAGCCATTTGCTACTTTTGCTTCCTCCTATCGCCTTTGGGCCACTTGCCTGCTCCTTTTGATAGTTCATTGGATATAATGTACCTTACTGATCATTTTAATACTTGGCGGTGGTAGAGGTTGCAGCAGTTGAATAAATTGTGCCGTTTGTAAAAAATTTCTTTACAGTTAATCCAAACTCTCAGTAATGAGTAAATCTAGTTTAGGCTTTAAACAAGAGCTTATGAAGAGGTATGTAGAAATCTCTTGAAGTTAAAGGTAAAAACCTTGGTTTCAGTAACTGTATTATGAAGATACAACATGAACACCTGCCTTGTGAACATACACAACCCTCACATTCCCAAATAAGAAGCAAACTAATTTTCCTTACATTAATTGTTTTCTAAGTATGAGTGATAGTGCTGAGGAGAGAATAAAATGAGTTAGATGTTGGGAGGAGCCACTGGAAGTCTCTGTGTCATTTCCCTAAATGTCTATATATACTATTTGCAGACCTGATTCAAGGAAATCATCTGATACTTTAAGAAACTGCTTTTATTTAACCCAAAGCAACAGAAACATAAGAGTTTTTAGGTGGAAAGATATTTGAGGCCATTTCATTCAACTTTTCACTTTAGAGTTGGAGGCAGAGGCATAGACAGTTTTCCTTCCCCCACCCTCACCCAGGCCCCCACCCCCAGGGGATCTCAAAGTCACAATCAGTGGTGGAGCCAGGCAGAGATCAAGATCTGGTTCATCCCTGTCTTGTACATACAGAGTTCCACCTCTTCGATTCACTTGGATGCAGTGTGCATTGTTTTTCTTATTTTTGTTTTATAGGATTATTCTACGGAGAGACTGAAGAAAACAAATGAAATATTGAAAGGCATCAAACTTCTAAAGTTGTATGCCTGGGAACACATCTTTTGCAAAAGTGTAGAAGAAACAAGAATGAAAGAACTATCCAGTCTCAAAACCTTTGCACTTTATACATCACTCTCTAGTAAGTTGCCCTTGCTCTAAGGACCACCAAAAAACATGTGGCCTATTTACTTTAGGTTATGACCCCTGAAACATTCTACTCATCTGAGGAAATCCATTCATTCTCTACTTATGTGCTGCCCAATAGCCATTAGCCATCTGAGCCTATTTAAATTTAAAAAACAGGGTTAGCATAGGCTTAGTCAGGTTGACCTAAATTTGTTTTCTTTGAGGATGTGTGCTTTTGTCATGTTACTTTGCATCTGAAATCCTTTGTTTCTTCGTCTGTAAATTGGATGGTGATGAGCGTAGTACCTGTGATTGAAACCATAGTATTAGTTACCATTGGGACGAATAGTGGGTTTTCAGTAACAGTTTCATTTACTTAAGTTGATTGGACTGTATTGCTATTGACCTTCTTTTTTTTTTTTCTTTTTAAGATTTTATTTCTTTGACAGACAGAGATCACAAGTAGGCAGAGAGGCAGGAAGAGAGAGAGGAGGAAGCAGGCTCCCCCTTGAGCAGAGAGTCTGATGTGGGGCTTGATCCCAGGACCCTGGGATCATGACCTGAGCCCAAGGCAGAGGCTTTAACCCACTGAGAAACCCAGGCTATTGACCTTCTTATCCCCCAAAAGCCTCAAAAATTATCTGCAATTGTCTTACCTGTTTATCTGGGAGCTTATGATATTATATTTTCTTGAAGATTATACTTAAAATGCTATTATTGAAAATTGAGAAGAAGAAATGTCAGCACTTCTGAGTGAAAGAAGTCAAGTTATATTCACATAAAATCCTCTTTTCCAATACATTTTCAAGAACTTTTAAATATGGAGCACTCTTATCTTCAACTCTAATTTTTATAGAGCAGCTGTTAACAAAATTATTGTTATTCCCCCATAGTGACACGGAGTACTCTCAAGAAAAATTAAGCTTATGTTAGTACAATTCTTACAAACTTGGCCAAACTACTCCCACCAACATTTGATCTGGTTTGTATGTCAGTTTTGTTTATCTCTATTGTTCCCAAGGCTTCAAACAAATTAAAATGCTGGAAGTTAATATATTATTTCCTCTTGAATTCTAAACTACTTTAATTCTTAGAGATTATAAATACTTCTTGTGTGAAATAGATTTAGAGAAAATATTTGGTTTGTATAGCTCATTTATTCTAGCCCTAATGCCTGATGAATTAGAAATGAAATGGGAAGGAGATTTCTCTTCCAGCTCTGCACCACTGCTAATATGACATCAAAATGCTAGAAGATGGAAGGATTGATATCCACTTGTTTATATAACAGTACTCTAATCTGGTGACCCTGGCAGGGGAATGTATATTTCTCTCTGCAGTGGACTGAAATACTCATGGAAAGGATGGATGAAGCCAGAAAAAATAACAATAAAAAAAAGTTGAGATACTAAGCCAATTTTTGCCCTAAGTGGCTTTACACATATAATCCCATTTAATCCTCCCAGCATCCCAATGATTTAGATTCTACTATTAATTTCATTTTAGATATTAAAAGATTGAGGTGGAGAGAGCTTAAGTAACTTGATTCTCATTTAAATCATCAACCTACTAAATGGCACGGGTGGGTTGTTAATCCAGTTTGTCTGTCTCCAGACATGAAATTTGGATGGGTTTTTGAAAGTCAGATACAAAAGAAGGGAGGACAGAGGATAACAGGAAAGAAAAACAAGAAATAATGAAAGTAAAAATACAGAGTCAGATGTTTATGATAGGCAGTGGGAATTCTTGAGCCAATGGTATAAAATTCCCAGTTGGACCATTTGTAAGATTTATGATATGGTTATGTACAGCGTTCTTGGTGATTAAGAGCTTGAACTGTGGGAGTTGCGTAGAACTGGCTATAAATCCCAACTCTGCCACTTTTTGGCAGTGCGGCCTTGACCAAATTACTTATATCCTCCAAGCGCCAATTTCTTCATCTGTAACATGAGGTGATTTCTATCATGTAGGACTGTAGTAAAGATTAAAATAATGAATGATACAAATGTTGATTTGGGTTGTTGATTCTATTCCAGGCATGACATCAAATGCTTCATAGTCATTATGTCATATAAAGCATCTGGTGAATGGTCTAGTGCTTACTAACCTCCAACCATCACTTTCCTCATCTAAAAATTGGTGTAATAATAATAAATCATTATCACAGATATATTGTGAGAATCAAATGAGGCAGTGAATTTTATAAATAGGGGCACCTGGGTTGCTCAGTTGGTTAAGCACCTGACTCTTGTTCTCAGCTCAGGTCTTGATCTCAGGGTCATGAGTTCAAGCACTGCATTGGGCTCCATGCCCAAACATGGAGCCCACTTAAAACACAAATACACACACACACACACACACACACACACACATACACACACATTTTGTAAATAGGATTTGTAGAGCACCACAAGAAAATAAAAAATAATTAAAGGAAAAAGTCAGTTGTATAACAGAGTGCTTATTATTGAGTCTTAGAGGGCAAGCTGACCTAAAATGATATCCTGCCTCAACAACTTGTCAGCTCTACAATCTTGGTTAGTATTGGGGGCAGTCTCAGTTTTCTCATCAGGAAGCTGGGAAATATTAAGAGCATCTTCAGAAATTAAATAAAATTATGTGTGTCAACTGTCTAGAAAAGTACCTGAAACATAAAAGTGCTCAGTCAGTGGTATCTGGAAATATTGAAAAGCAAAGAAACAGGACACTTACTAGTAGAACTGAAGATTCATCTCTGCTTTTATGAATCCGTATTCTTGCCATTTGAGATAATATCTGGGGGGAAGAGAAATTTTATTAATTTCCTACTTTCCATTGCCAAATGGTTGTATACTATTTATAGATTTAATCCATTGGTAAAAGGCAAAAAACCAGTACTATATTTTTTTGTCTTTGCTTTGATAGAGTCTTATATGGAGAAGTGAAAAGAACATACAGCTTTAAAAAAAAAAAAAACAACCCAACATATTTATTTATTTATTTGATGGAGAAACAGAGAGAGGGAGAGAGAGCACGAGCAGGGGGAGGGGCAGAGGGAGAGAGAAGCAGACTCCCCACTGAGCAAACAGCCTGATGTGGGGCTTGATCCCAGGATCCTAGGATCATGACCTAAGCTCAGGGCAGACACAACGACTGAGCCACCCAGTTACCCCAAGAGCAAAGAGCTTTGAGACCAGAAAGGTCTAGGTTTAAATCCAAGCTGTATGACCTCCTAGTTTGGAATCTTGCAAGCTGCTTGCTCATTATTGTGTAGGGCAGTTAAGGTTATTAAATGTGAGAATGTGGTTGAGTGGGTGGCTCAGTTGGTTAAGCAACTGCCTTCAGCTCAGGTCATGATCCTGGAGTCCCAGGATGGAGTCCCGAATCGGGTTCTCTGCTCAGTGGGAGTCTGCTTCTCCCTCTGACCCACTCCCCTCTCATTCTCTCTCTCTCTGTCTCTGTCTCTCTCTCCTCTCTCTCAAATAAATAAATAATATCTTAAAAAAATATATGAGAATGTATGTAAAGCTCTCTTATCACACCTCAGTGCTTGTGACATGTTAGTTCAGAGCAAGGTGGTGCCAAGCGGTCTGAGAGGCCTGACTGCATTGGTTTGTATCCCAGCTGTGTGACCTGAAGATTCATCTTTGTAATGGTATAGGAACAGTACCTGCTACATTTACCTGGTGCAGATTGCTGTAGAAATGGTTTCCAAACAAATAGCAGTTGTTTTTGTTCTTCCTCATCAAGGGGAAATTACCTATTCAAAGACGTGGACTATAAAATGAATGATAAATAATGATGAGGGGAAACGAAAAAATGGACTTGAAGAACAGGATGACAATAGCCACAGAAAGAAGATGGAGGTAGAAACATAACTCCTCATCTGTGCTGTTAGGAAACTCAGGGCGGTGTTTGGATTCCCAGTCTTGTACAAGAATTTGGATTTGATAACCAAGCCATGTATGGATCCACAAAAGCCCGATCTGATTTTGTGTACAGTGATGAGGGTAATTCACGAGAGTGGGTCATGAGGACTGACGTTGGTTTTTGGATAAACTCTCTCCTGCATGTCAAGGAAAGCGGGTTCTAGCTTTCACTATGTCACCAATTCATGTACTCTTTTACTGCTCAGTTTCTAGAACTCTGTGGTTTATGAAAAATATAACTACAAGTCATCAACTTGGCTTTTTAATTTTCCTATAACCTCTAAATGTTAGTATTTTAGCCTAAAAGATGAATTTTCCTTGTTTCAATTATACATATCATCTCATCAAATATGAGTGCAGTATGTTCCTAAAGAGACATTCAGACAAGCAGAGGGCTCAGGAGATGGAGGGGTTTTGCTAAACAAAAGGTCTATAACTGGAAATAAATGTCACTTTTGGAAGTCAAATTCTTGTTTTTATGCACCATAATAACTCAGTTTTCATATATTTAAGTTAGCTTAGTGGACCAAGTGAAATATAAGCTGGAAGGCACTCTCAGGAAGGCACATTTGAATGGATTCTAATTATTTGTATCATTAAAGGAGTATTTCATCTGAATTTTGTAGTTTGTAACAGTTCATAAAAAATAATTTTTCTGTAAGATAGAGTATTTTCTGGGGTACCTAGGTGGCTCAGTCAGTGAAGCGTCTTCCTTCAGCTCAGGCCTGAATCGAGCCCCAAATTGGTCTCCCTTCACAGTGGGGAGTCTGCTTCTCCCTCTGCCCTTCACCCCCCTCATGCTCGTGCTCTCTCTCAAGTAAATAAATAAAATATTTTTTTAAAAAACTCTGTTAAAAAAGAGAAGTATTTTTTGATTCAGACTAATGTGGGGAACTCCTATGACTTTAAACAAGGAAATACCAACAGGGCACTGTTTGTGGACACTGTACAAAATGTTATTTAATGCACTTGGTCCTCTCTGTCTTTAAGGAAAGTTAAAGTAATAATAGATGATTAATTAAAGTTACTGAAAACATTTCACAGTTCAATGAACCTAACATATTTTATTTCTTTCCACAGTCTTCATGAATGCAGCAATTCCCATAGCAGCTGTTCTTGCCGTAAGAAACTTTCTCTTGCTTTTAGAAATGGAACTAAGTCAGTGTTTAGAAATGATTTATGAGCAAGAATGTACGGGTGGTGATATATGTTATTTTACCTCTGCTAGTTTTCTCTTGCAGTCCCATTGTAATAATTCTAATCCAGGGTTTCTCCACGGTGACACTGTAAGCCTTTTTGGCCCAGATAATTCTGTGTTGGTAGGTTCTCTCTTCTGCATGAGGACGCGTAGCAGCATCCCTGGCTATTGGATGCTGTTAGCGTTCCCCAGACATTGCCAAGTGTGCCCTGGGGAGCAAAATGAATAGTAGTTGGGAACTAACTGTTGTAATCTTCATGATCTGGTTCCCAGACATTCTTACATCAAGAGAGTGCTAGTTCAACAACCAGAAAAGTACATTACATTTCAAACTAAAATGACAAACTGGAATTACATTTAGTACGTGTGCATGGAACACGATTGTTGGCACATTTAGTAAAGATCCATAACGGGGACCCTAAAACAACGGAACATCTTCTTTTTCTCTTAGAAAATTTAGTATTGGTTGGATAGAACCTGATTGGTTGTTAAGAACTCTAGGTTCACCTCACAGTTATCCCTCTACTAAGTAATCTGACAGAAGACCATTTCCGAATCTGTAAACAGATTCTACTCGGCCCTTCTTACAAGTTCACTGCTAGGATGATACGTAAGCCATTAAAGACTATCAATAACAAATCTTTTTGTTAGGGAGTAATTTGGGTGAAGTAATTGTTTTCAGAGTTAGGATGGATGTATTGGCGTAGCAAAATAGGTTAGGTTTGTAAAATTGAATGTAAGTGTTTGTGAAATTTTCTCCAGCTTGCTCTAAAGAACTTCTCTCTTTGCGCAGACATTCGTGACCCATGCGTATGCTAGTGGGAACAATCTAAAACCTGCAGAGGCCTTTGCTTCCCTGTCCCTCTTTCATATCCTGGTCACCCCGTTGTTCCTGCTCTCCACAGTGGTCAGATTTGCAGTCAAAGCCATCATAAGGTATGCCCTGGAATGTCTGGAATTCTTTGCTTGATTATAGAAATTATTTATGCTTGTGGTAGTCAGTTTGAGAAGGTATTAAAAAAAACACACTTTCAAATCAGTCCAGAGATAACCATTGTTAAAATTTGAATAGGCTTCTTTTCAGTCTTCTACAATTATTTTTAAATGAAAATAATCATTATTCTGAAATAAAAATTTTGAGTTTCTGTAGCTTTTGACTCCTTATTTCACGTATTGTTTTTACTTTTTCCCCCTCTTTAAGATCAGGATGTTTATTGGATATGCAATAGTCCATTGTTTGAAAGTACTGTACTCTAATGATTACCTCCTCACTGGGCACTTAGAGTGTTTCTATTTTCTACCTATAAATAACATTGAGACCAACATCTTTTTATATTTTTAAACTTTTCTCTGATTATTTTCTTAGGACTGATTTTTGGAAGTAGGGATACTAGTTCTAACAGTTTCCACATTTTAAAAAATTTATTGATTTTTAGATTTTAACTCCAGTATATTTAACACTCAGTGTTATATTAGTTTCAGGTGTATAATACAGTGATTCAATTTAATTCAATTCCGTACATTACTCCGTGCTCATTAAGATAAGGGTACTCTTTTTTTTTTTTTAAAGATTTTCTTTATTTATTTGACAGACAGAGGTCACAAGTAGGCAGAGAGGCAGGCAGAGAGAGAGGAAGGGAAGCAGACTCCCTGCTGATCAGAGAGCCAGATGTGGGGCTCGATCCCAGGACCCTGGGATCATGACCTGGGCCGAAGGAGAGGCTTTAACCCACTGAGCCACCCAGGTGCCCCAAGATAAGGGTACGCTTAACCGCCTTCACCTATCTCACCCACCTCCCTTCAGTAACTATCAGTTTGTTCTCTAGAAGTAAGAGTGTTTCTTGGTTTGCCTCTTTTTCCCCCCTTTGTTTATCTGTTTTGTTTCTTAAATTCCACATGTGAGTGAAGCTATATGGTATTTATCTATTTCTGACAGATTTATTTCACTTAGCATTGTACTTTCTAGCTGCAACCGTGTTGTTGCAGATGGCGAGATTTCATTCTTTTCTATGGCTCAGTAGTATTCTAGTGTGTGTGTGTGTGTATAAGCACTTATATATATCTCTATAACCTTACCTTCTGTATTAATTCATCTGTTGATGGATACTTGGTTGGTTTCCATCATTCGGCTGTTGTAAATAACGCTGCAGTAAGCATAGGAGCATATATATCCTTTCGATATCTTAGTGTTTTTGCATTCTTTGGGTAAATACCCAGTAGTGGAATTACTGGATTGTAGGGTAGTTCTATTTTTAATTTTTTGAGGAAACTCCATACTGTCTTCCACACAGGCTGCACCAGTTTGCAGTCCCACCAACAGTGCATGAGGCTTCCCTTTTCTCCAAATCCTTGCCAATACTTGTTGTTTCTTGTGTTTTTGATTTTAGGCATTCTGACAGGTGTGAGGTGGTACTGCATTGTAGTTTTAATTTGCATTTCCTTGATGATGAATGATGTTGCGCATCTTTTCATGTATCTGTTTGGCCATCTGTAGCTTTTCTTTGGTGAAATGTCTATTCATGTCTTCTGCCCATTTATTATTTAGATTTTTTGTGGGTTTTTTGGTTTGTTTGTTTGTTTGTTTTGTTTGTTTTTTAGTGTGTGTGTGTGTGTGTGTG
>NC_081562.1:71886585-71940958 GCF_022355385.1 Mustela nigripes
GTGTGTGTGTGTGTGTGTGTGCGCGCTCAATTGTATGAATGGTATGAATTTTTAAGGTTCTTTTTTTTTTTAAAGATTGTATTTATTTATTTGACAGAGAGATAGCACAAGCGGGCAGAGCGGCAGGCAGAGGGAAAGGAAGAAGTAGTCTTTCCACTGAGCAGGGAGCACAATGTGGGGCTCAGTCCCAGGACCCTGGGATCATGACCTGAGCCAAAGGCAGACACTTAATGGAGTGAGCCACCCAGGCACCCCCATTTTTAAGGTTCTTAATAAACCTGTGGTTCATTAAGGTTCTTATTGCTATGTTGCTTTTAAAGAGTGGTAGGTCAAACATTATACACATATTTGAAATTTTTTTAAAGGTTTTATTTATTTGGGATAGAGAGAGAAAGTGAGTAGGAGGGAGAGGGAGAGAGAATCTGAAGCAGACTCTTCACTGAATGCACAGCCCTGTGTGGGGCTCCATCCCATGATGGCCTGATCACAACCTGAACCGAAACTAAGAGTTGGACACTTAACTGACTGAGCCACCCAGGCTCCCCAATTTTTAAGATTTTCTTAATGAAAATGGCCATAATATTTTCCAGTACAACTGTATCAGTTTATCTTTGCAGCTATAGTGATGGACAATGTTCCCATCAACATATATTTACTGTTTTAATTTTAGTTTAACCAGGAAAAAATTTAAGTAAGACTCATGGTTTCTGCCAATGGAAATACTTTGCAAAACCCCTCCACATTTTGCTTATTTTAAATATGCTTCTCTAGTTTTTTAACCAGTGTATACTTTGTCTCAGACTTACAGTTTCCTACAATGCACAACAATAAAAATAGATGTGATATGATAATGACCATTTCCTACCATTTTTCTTGTGTTATAATAAAGAAGTGTGCTACCAATATTTATTGTGCTATATTATATAATGCTGTTTGTGTCACAGTCTACTGTGTCTGATACTTTATTATGAACAGGGAAGTCTTCAAGTAGATTTCGCTTATGGTATAAGATCTGATAAACATAAAACCTCAGCATGTTTCATAAACAGTCATAATGCTTGGCCTTTGAAAAAAATGTCAAGATGTTATAATACTAAGGAAAATTGGAAAATGGAGGCCTTAAATACATGGAGCTTGGTGTTGCCACCGATAACAATGTTGAATATTTTCTTATAAGGGCTTTTTTTTTTTAATTAATTTTTTTTCTTGTGAGGTCTTTTAGGAGGAGTTAATTTTCCCAATGGCTATGTATTACGAAGAACACTAGTATTTGACATTTAAAATACCAGAGTCTTCAGTTTGGGACAGTTTTCTATATTGGTTTAACAATGGCTCAATCCCCAAAACTGGAAGATGCATGTCCATTATCTTATTATAAACTGAAATTCTGTTTGGTTCTAATAATATCACAGAATGGTTTTAGTCCTGTTCTGTAGGTTATGTTGTGGATAACCAATTCTGGAGCTGTTGGAGTTTAAGGATTAGACCCTCTGGCCTCGTCTGACTTTTCTTACCGTTCTGCCTCTTAAAAGAATTGTACGGAACATGGACTGATTTTTGTAGCGCCACTTCCAAATTAGGCAGTGCTCTGGAAGGGAAGCTACTTCAAACAATAAAATTGATGAATGGCCAAAGTCTGCTATTTTGGTCCTTAGTTTCATTTTCTCCATTTAATAGCTGTCCCTTTCATGGTTTCATTTTTAATTGGAATTTGATTTTGTATCTCAAGTGGGGATAAGAAACAGTTGATAAGTTCTACCTAACTTCTCTGAAGTCAGGGGGTTACCAAACATCAAAAGGGATTAAAGAGTTTATTTGGAAGAAAAAAATAAAAACCACTAAGAAAACCTAGGAGTGCTCTTCCACCTCCGTAGTATACAATCCTGCTGCAGTAAATGCTGGTGAAGTTGAGAGTGGATAATGTTCACTGTATATTTCTGCATAGCACTCATTTTTCTTTATGGCCCAGGGAAAGGCACTTGCCAGTTTGATAAAGACCAGTCTGTTTTCAGGGCTCAGCTCCAGATTTCCCAAACCATAGGCTGAATAGAATCAGCTTATAAAAACTTGCTTCTTTAAAATGAGTCTCAGTGGTAGATTTGTGGGTCCTACAGAGATGACCAGTCAGCAGAGGAGCCAGGCCTTTTCCCCACTGTGTGCTGGTTCTGGGAACCCAAATGAGCTTTTTCCCAGTATTGACTGGTTTGGCATTTTCTTCTGTGCCTGGGAACCCGTGATCAGTCTTTGATGCCAGTTGGCCCACAACAAGCTGAACAGCCTGTTTATAATCGGAGACTTTGGTGAGCTGATTTTGAAACCTCTTCTTCAGGACCGTGGAAGTGATAAGTTCTTTGCTTCACTCTTAAATGCATCAGAGATTTGGTGGGTTAGAAGGGGGTGCAGCATACTCCCAAACTTGCATTACACATGCCTGTAAGAGACTTACAAACCTCTCTAAGGAGGAAAATTCCATGCCAGTAAAATTCTTTCCTATGTGAAAATTCTATACTTTCTTTTTAAAATGTTTAGTTTGTTAGCCAAAATGGTCTTCGTGGTGCTCAGTGGGTGGGACCCCATGTATATATAATAAAAAATGGAAGAAAGAGGCAGATATGATTTAGGTTGCAACCCTACACCCCACACCATTTGAGTTTTCTGGACGTTTTATATCATAATCCAGTCTACATTTGCAAAACAGAGTCATGGAATGGGGAGAAGTAGGAAAAATCACTATTATCTAAAGTACTAAAATACTGAGTAAGAGTGATTTTCCAGGATGTTTGCTTCACTTTTCCACTTTGCTTTATTTCTAAGAAAACAATATGTGTTTTTGCTTTTCCGGAGGAGAATGTAAGTTGATATGTTGTATCTTTTATAAATAATTTCAGTGAAGGTTTCTGGTATTTGATGTATAATGCATTATCTATGTCCAAAGATGTTATCTGCCAAGAGTAAAATGTGTAAAAACCAGTCCCTTTCTTTGTTAAAAAATAACTTCATATCCTTTCTCTCATATACCTCCCAAAGGACTGTATGCTTGGCTGGTCCAGGAGAATTACCTTTGATCAAATAAATTGTTACTGATATTACAGAGTATGCATACTTCCACCTGGTCCCTGTTTGCAAAAAAATGTTATAGTTCTTACAAGAAAAGCACACAATTGTCAGCAACAGTCACTTATTCCTAATTAATATAATAGCACCTGTCCAAGGTACTCAAGCTTTAGCTAAACACCCAAAGTGAAACTTGAAAAGTGAAAAAACAACATATGTAGCTAAAACCTTGAAGACTGATATGAATTATCCAAACACTTGGGAGATTAGTAAAACACTAACCTAGGAAGATGGTGGAGGCACGTTAGAAAATTGGTTGGTATCAAATGCATCTGCTGTCAAATCCTAGTACAGCCCTAGAGTACTCATTGTCCAACCTCCAGCATGTCATTTTGTGTTTCTATAGCTTAGCACCTTACTTACTAAGTGAGTACTGCAGTAGCACCTGCTTATGGCAATTGAAACAATTAAATGAGACAGTATATAAACAGTGCCTGACTCATTGCCTAAATATTTTAGATACTTTACCGATTTCAATTTTGCTAATTTACTCCCATTTTATTAATCTCCATCTGTGCTTCAGAGACACATCTTCTGTGGGTCTACATGCACTTGTTAATACTTCGGGTTCATTACAAGGTATTAGAAATTGCAAAGATGAAAGGTAGAGTGAAATCTACGGGGAACCTACAGTCTAGATGGAGAGACCAGGAGGGGAAACATAATACATCATAAATACGATATGGTGTATTATGCTATTTACAGAGCTCTATGTAGAATACCATGGCTCGTTATTTGAGTGTCACTGAAGTTTATTGAGTGAGAAAGTAGACAGTCAAGGGAAAATTTAAAAGAGTTACTGTGGCTTCTTCATAAGATCTTAAAGAATAGGTAGGACTCAGTCAGTTGAAGAAAAAGGGAAAACATTTTCAAGCTGAGAGCAATGTATTCGGGGGTAAAGGGTGAGTAAGTAGGTGAGAGATCCTGGTGCATTTAGAGGACTAGACATAGTTGAGTGTGATTGGTGATGGGTTCTAGTGTGGAACATGGCAGGGGATGAAGCTGGGGGCAGGGGGTAAAATCCTGAGCAGCCTGGAAATGATGCTAAGGATGCGGAAGGCAGAGGGGTGCCATTTGCTATTTAAAGGAGAGGAATGCTACATACACAGATTTGGATTTTCCATATATAACCCAGGCAGCATGGTCGGAATTACTTCAGCCTTGGTCAGCATTCATGCATTTTCCATAATTGCTTTGCCTCAGTGACTTCTGAAAGGACCTCATATGAATAGGAAATGCTTTTTGTGTTACCCATTTATTCATTCACCAGACATTTCTTGAGACATTACTACGTTGTATTTTTGGCATTGGGCTGGATCCTGAAGATGAAGATCTTTGCTCTTAAGGAGTTCATAGTGAACGAGGGAGATAGTAACAAAAAATGACAAAATACTGGTGCTGGGGACTCTCATCCAGAGAGTCTAGAATGATGAGGAGTGGGGAAAGGAAAGGACAGGAGGTTCAGAGAAGAATTCATCTTGGGGTCCTCCGATATTCCTTGTAATTGGAATTCCAAAGTGGAGAGTTATATAGAGGAAAGAAAGTTCTTTCTGTGCCCCAGTTATGCTCAGAGGCCATTGCTTCTTAATGTTTAGCAAGAATGGGGCTCATTAATTCCATAAAAACTTTAGTAAGATTTGTGCGTGTACTAGAAAAGTGAAATGGAGAGTTGAATAACTGACTTTACTTAAATGGCTGAGTCACTGGTTTATTCCTTCTTGGATTTATTCAGCAAACATTCATTGAGTAATACATGCCAGGAGCAGCTAGACATAGAGTCACAAGGCAAATGACCCTGTCCCCTGGACTTCCCTTTGTGTGCAAAGACATAGTATGAGACTGTTTAAAAGGTATTCCTTGGAATGGCAAAGCCGTGCTCCTTAAAATTCATCTTCAAAATATAAGAACAGAATGACAACTAAAATCCATAAAGGTAAAGAAGATATTTCACTACTACTTTTGAGGTAGATCTTAGACATTTCTCTCCCAGGAAAAACAATTGTAACTACGTATGGTGATAATGTTAACTAGACTTGTTGTGCTGATGAGATTGCAATATATCCAAATACTGGATCATTAGGTTGTACACCTGGAACTACTACATGTGAGTTATGCCTCATTAAAAAGTAATGAACAAATACCTGTCTTTTAAGATAAACAAATGGCCATTATTTCATAAGGCATTTCTAATGCTGGCTTTCAGTCTATATGGTCAGTATCTGCTGACAAGGTTGCAAAGAAAGTACACAAACAGAAGACTTTCTTTCTTTTTTTCCTTCCTCCCATCCGTCTTTCCTTCCTCCCTGCCTTCCTTCCTTTCCTCTGAAATTCTTTTGAAGTAGCAGTAAGATATACCTAACAGAAAATTTGCCATTTAAACCAGCTTGTGTGTATAGATCAGTCACAGAGTACATCTACGTTGCTGTGCAACCACCACGACAGTCCATTCTGTAACTACTTCATCTCCGCAAATTGGAAGCTATATTCATCAAATAATAACAATTGCCCCTCCTCCCAGCCCCTGGAAACTCATTGACTTTCAGTCTCTATGAATTTGACTCTTCTAGTATCTCATAGAGGTAGTGGACTCATACGCTATTTGGGGCTGGGGGTTGTGCCTGGCTTATTTTACTTAGCATAATGTCTTCAAGGTTCATTCCTGTTATCATAACTCTATTTTATTGAATCAAGAATTCCAGAATCCTGGTGCAGGTGCTGTTGAAAGCAGTATGGTGATTCCTCAAAAAATTAAACTTAGAATTAGCATACGGTGTAGCAGTTCCACTTCTGGATGTATACCCCCCAAAACTCAACGTGGCAGGAACTTGAATAGATGTTTGTACACCAGGTTCATAGCAGCATTATTCACGGTAGCCAAAGAGGGAAAACAACCCAAATGTCCATCAATGGATGAATAAGTAAATAAAATGTAGTATATACAGATGGAGTATTATTCAACCAAAATTCTTTTTTTTTTAAGATTTTTAAAAATTTATTTATTTGTCAGAGCGAGAGCGAGCACATGCAGGCAGAGAGGCAGACAGAGACAGAGAGAGAAACAGGCTCCCTGCTGAGCAAGGAGCCTGATGTGGGACTCGATCCCAGGAAGCTGGGATCATGACCTGAGTGAGCTAAAGGCAGCCGCCTAATCAATTGAGCCACTCAGGCATCCCCCCAAATTCTTCTTAAACCATTATCTTTTTTAGTTCTCTGTAAGTGAAGTTTGGAAGCTAATTAGGGCTGCTGCAGTGGAATTTACTCACCTTTACATTCCCAGGGACAAGAAGCAGTTTCTATGGCATTTGAGGCCACACGCGCACTCACTCACACACACACACACACACACACACACACACACACACACACACACAACAAGCTTTGCAGACCAATTTGGAGGCCCTTCACTTGACGATAAGTTCAAACAAAAAAATATATAGTACCTTTTTTGTTTCACATCTTTACTTTCTAGTTTCCTACCGCAGGCGGTATCTCGCCTGTGGTTGATGAGGCATGGGCCCAGCTAGTTTGCTCACCTTCGGCATCCTAACATGCTAAAAGGAGAATTTCTTTTGCAACTTCACAGAACTTCCTTTAGCATATTCTTTTATTTATAGGAGGGTGTTTTCAAATCATGTTGTTGTTTCTCTGGTTCTTTTCTTTTGCTTCTGATTCTATAACTGGTTTGAAAAAGTTAGAATGGGAAGGGTAGGTGGGCCAAGGGGTATTGTGCCCTGCCCGAGGAGACCATAAGAAAGGACGTTTGCAAACTGCTCTTCTAGATACAGGCTTCTCAAATGGTAATGTGCTTAGGAAGCATTTCTGGATCTTGTGAAAATGAGTATTTTGAGTTAGTAGGTCTTGGATGGGGCCTGAGAATCTCTGGTAAACTCCAGGTGATGCTGATGTTATTGGTCCTTTGCCAACACCGAACAGCAACTCTGGAGAGGCCCGTCTTCCTGCCAGGTTCCGAAAATATATGTAGTGTATAGTGCTCAAGCAAGGTAGCAGAATGGTCTTGCACCCCAGAGCTATGTGTTAATATGCTAAATGTTTTTAAGCAAGCTATTTAGCTTCTCTATTACTTATTTCCCCTCATTTGTAAAATTAGAATAGTGTGTATTTCCCTCATTGGCATTATTATATTTATTTATTTGACAGACAGAGATCACAAGCAGACAGAGAGGAAGGCAGAAGGAAAGGGGGAAGCTGTGGGGCTCGATCCCACCACCTGGGATCATGACCCGAGCTGAAGGCAGAGGTTTTAACCCACTGAGCCACCCAGGTGGCTTTTTAACCATTATTATTACTTTTAACCACTCTGTTTTAAGTTCCTCCTCAACTCCACTGTCTTTGACAAGATGCATAATTGGGAGAAAAAAAAAAAAAAAAAAGAAAGAAAAAGAAAAGGTGCCAAGAGTTTGGCTGCATTCAAGGAGTGACAAATTTACTGGTTTTCCTGAGACATTTCTAGTTTCAGCACTGAAAGTCCCAGGTCCTGGGAGCCTATCATTCTTGGGCAATTTACTTAAGATGCTTGTTCCTCCCAGTTGAATTCCCAGTTGGTCTTGAAAAATGACTCTCAGAGGTGGCTTGCTCAACGTGATAGTGAGGGAAATGCTTATTTATTTTCGTAGAATTTTGTTGGTGGTGGTTTTATTTTTAACCCCTTTTTTGTTTGGTTGGTTTTTGCAGTGTTCAAAAGCTGAATGAGTTTCTCTTGAGTGACGAGATTGGTGAGGATAGCTGGCGAACTGGTGAAGGTTCTCTTCCTTTTGAGTCCTGTAAGAAGCACACTGGAGTGGTAAGTGCTTTTTCTTATTATTGAAGCTGTGAATAGGTAACTGGCCCAGGACTAGATGATTTCAAATCAGCGTGATTAGAAGAAAGTGTAAGCTCCACTTTTAACCTATATAAAGAAAAATTGCCACCTGCTTCTATAACAAAGTTCAGTAGTCTAAAATGCATAAACAGATGTATAAGGCTTGTCATTAGACATCATCAAAGAAATATCCCAAGAGGGACAGCCCATGTTCAACTGAAAAAAAATTGAAAGGTTTTCTGCCCAAAACTTTATATAATAATAATATTAAGTAAGCTTACCAACTCCCACACCATATTCTTTTAATACCTTTTAGCTGTATTATAATTTTTAGTTTAAAAAGTGCTTTTGATGCATTGTATCTTTTGATTCAATATAAATTATATTGCCTTATTTTTAATCTTCAAATTGAATATATGGAGTTTGTATATTATGTGGCTTGAATAAAGTCATAAACTTAGTAGCAGAGCCAGAATTAAAACCTGAGTCTGGTTAAGCCTAGAACCAGTTTATTCATCCATTACACAAATATTTACTCAATAGCTATATACAGCCTGGAAACATGTTCAATATTATTTTGTCGTGTATTACATGTAAGATGACACGTACCATATATTTGCCTGTGTTTCTAGATTTATTGGCTACCCTGTACTTTAGGGATATAGCTGAGAACAAGGCACACGGACTCCTCTTTGTCACAGTTAGCTTTCTTAAGGCAGGAGTCAGATGATTAAGTTTAAAAAGTGAGATCATTTCACTTTGGGAAGAAAATAAAATAAGGTATGAGAGAATGACTGGGATACTGGAAGCTAGTGACCATTTCCCAGAAAGGCCACCTCTGAAGAGCTGGCATTTGGGCTGAGACCTGAATAAACAGTACATACATACCTGTTCTGCAAAGACTGGGGGAAGAATGCAATGACCCTGAGGTGGGAATGAATTTGTTATTCTCAAGAAACAGAGAAACACATTGGTTTGAGCCTGGTGAAGAACAAAGAGATAAGAAAAGGTAAGAAGAACAAGGATTGAGGGTCTGGATTGTGTTGACATGGAGTTGGAAACCGTAGGAGGGTTTTAAAGTGGGGACTAACAGAATTTTGCTTACCTACCTACCTACTTACCTACCTATCTATATGTGAATCTTGAACTTGGGACCCTGAGATCAAGACCTGGGCTGAGATCAAGAGTTGGGTGCTTAATGACTGAGCCACTGGGTTGATAGTGATCAGTGGGAACAAGGGTAGAACAGGTAGATCAGTAAAAAGATTATTATAATAACATAGGCAAGAAATGATGATGTTAGAGTTAGTTTTGTGGCAGTTGCAGTGGACATCATGAGAAAGTGAGCAGACTCTGTACTTTTTTAAAATGTTGAGAGGTAAAGACTTGCTGATAGACTGGATAGGGAGGCTAAGATGTTAGTGGACTGGTATTGAGGTAGAATCAAAAGATATATTTGCACATGATAATGTTGAGATATTCATTGACATCTAAGAAGAGAAGTCAGCATTGGAGATGGGGTAAATGTAAGAGGGACGGGCCATTAGATAGTTAAATCAGTGAGATTGGATCACATCCCTTTCTTGAAAGGTGTGTCTGAAAAAGTCTAAAGAAAGTTTTTAAAATTAATATGTACATTTCATAACATTAAATTAGAAGCTTTTCTAAAGTGGGTCATGTTATAATTAATATTAGTTATTCGTGTTACTATTAGACAAAAATATGAATGTATTTACTACTTTTGTAACCAAACAAAATTACATGGACAATTTTCTGACTGAATTAATTGAAGCTTGGAAAGTCTTTTTAACAGGAAGTCAGTTTATATTAAATTTTCACTACATCATGTTTCAAACTACTAAATACAGTTGAGATGAGCAACTATTTTCTGCTATTTTCTTCTGCTTTTCTGGAGTTTTACTTTACCCTCTGTTATTTTATTGAGCCAGTGTGATTTTCTCTAAGAAGGAGCTACCACTCATGCCTTGTATACACTGGGTTAACCATGCTTCAAAATGATGGTTTGCTGTTGTGTGGACATGGACACAAAGATAGGAATGCATTATAGAGTGTCTATACATTGAGACAGCAGGAAGGTCTAGTACTTGATAAGAACCAGCATTGTCATCCTTTGGATTATAGGAGATTACTGAAGAATTTATTAGGTCATCTTTCAGAAATGTGGGGATGAGCAGAGTGGATGACCTCAAGAATTGGGGATGTAGGAGGTTAAGTTTGGGGAGTTAGGGAAATCTGAAGAACTTTTTGTATGGGATGAGGATGAGGGCTAGAAGAAAAATTGAACTGAGAAAAGGTTTTTGGAAGGAAAAAAGAATCCCCTTCAAATGTATTCAGTATCTTCAGTGTTATTGAAACCAGACTGGACTTCTGATGTCTTTCAGGGTCATTCATCACTGCTGATGGGCCAAACCACAAACGACAAACTTTTTAAAATGGAGTGAAAAAATCTGTGTGTTTGAAAATAACACTAATGGAAACTTCTTCTTGAGAGTTTAAGATGCTATGTATTCTGTAAAAGCTTTGAGTTAAGTGGTTTTGGCTGTAGAATCTCCATGGAGAATTAGTGACATTCTAGAGCCAAAGTCTCTTCAAATTACATCTGTGGAACTCCAACTCAAATCTCTGTCAACACATCGCTTCCTCCCACCCTCTTCTTAGTTTTGTGAAGAACATGACGTCATTCCTTTTGGAACTCTGGGGCAATAGTACTATAGAATTAAAGACTCTAGAAGACAGAGGATTTATGTGAAGGCATAGACCATCTTGTGAGAAAGATACACTTAGCTTGAAGGATACCGACTTTCTGCATCTCATGCAATATACTTCCAGGGTCATCTGTGAGATTGTGAAAAGGAAAACAGAACTAAAATAAAATTTCAGGAACAATCTCTCCATCTTTTAAAGTTAAAATTTGTTCAGTATTTTCTTTCTTTCTTTAATATTTTATTTATTTATTTGACAGAAAGAGCAAGAGAGGGAACACAAGCAGGGGGAGTGGGAGTGGGAGAAGCAGACTTCCCACTGAGCAGGGAGCACAGTGTGGGGCTTGATCCCAGGACACTGGCTGGGATCATGACCCGAACTGAAGGCAGATGCTTAACAACTGAGCCACCCAGGCGCCCCATGTTCAGTATTTTTTATGTGACAAAACCAATGTTAGCTCTTCTTAATACCTTTTAATCTGTGTATTTATTTACACGTAGCCTAGCAATGTACTATTTGATAATTTGATGTTCTGCTGATATAACAATTGATGGAAATTGGAAGGGTAATATCTTATTTGGATTAAATTACTGATTATTTGAGGACATTTCTAATTCCCATAGTAGAAGTCAGTGGATTTTTCAAAAAGCCAAACCTGCAATTCCAGGCCAAAAGAAAAAAAAAAGTTTCACAATTCTAGACTACTTTGCTTTTATAGGTAATTTAACAGTTTTAAAGTATATTACTACTTAACCTTCATAAAATCTACAAGGTATTTAAGTAAGACAGATAATTTTTTTTTGTTGAAATATTTGGTCATTAGATTCCTGGCACAAATTTTGAGCTTGTAAATTTTGCTATATTAGAGGTTTACAGAGCTGAATTTTCTACCTTCTCTTTAATCATCTGTCTCTATTGCATGACATTGAAGTCAGATTTAGAGGTTAACAAATCTCTATTTCTATGACCTAACCTAAGTTCCTTTTAAGTATGGGAAAACTGTCCAACCTCAGCTAGCATCCTCTTTATAATGGATACTTTGGTCCTTTGACCAGGAACAATGCTATTTTTGCAAAAGACTAGATCATTCTCTTATACTTACATCAGCATTATATGTTTATATACTTAAGAAACAATATAGAATATATATACTTAAGAAACAATATAGAATATATAGAAACAATAAGAAACAATATATATATATATATATATATATATATATATATATATACACACACACACACACACACACACATATTTGGACAAAAAAAACTCCGAGATCCTTGTGCTTTTTCTCACTCTGCAGTGGATCCTTGGGTGATGTGTAGCCCAATCTGAGTTATGTGAGTGTATGAGATTCAAAATCCTCATGATTCAAAGGGTGATCAAAAAGGTACTGTTGGAGCATTTACAAGCTCAGTGGCCTCCCAAGTAGATTCTAGTTTAACCTGAGTTAGTCTGCCTACCTTTTGACACACAGACAGGGTATATTTATTGGGAGAGCTGGACAAGGAATATCCAAAACCTAGTTTTGGGCTACACACTTTCAACTCCATCCATTGCAAGAATCACATCTTTGTGTTTTTATTTGTCTAAAGAGACTTGTGAATTAGGTTTAAAATGATAAGCTTAATGCACTTTGTTATTATTTGCTTTTTTTTTTTTTTTTTTTGGAGAAGCCATCGAAAGAATTAAAATATTACATTCACTTTACTTCTTTCTTTTTCTTGGAATTTCAAGTAGAGAAGTAGCAATATGAGTTAATGTTCAGTAAAACATGTTTTTTTTCTTTCATAAAGCATCAACTTGTGTTTTTTCCCCCCCCATTTGGAATGCAGCAGCCGAAAACTATAAACAGGAAGCAGCCTGGAAGGTATCACCTGGACAGCTATGAACAATCAACCCGGCGTCTATGTCCTGTAGAGACTGAGGATATTGCAATAAAGGTTATTTTATTTCCTGGATTCTTGCATGGCTAGAAACATTTATGTTACTATTTTATGGTGAAGTTCTGTAAGTGTCCTAAATCGGGTCTTTAAAGTCTCTTTACCGTGATCACTAACCCTCTTAACATTTTCGAAAGTGTTCTGATGAGTTTCATTGCCAGTTCTGCCTTGCCTCCCGACCACATTTCTTGCTCCAGCAGTTCTGTTTTAATAACTGGAGCATGAGCCTTTCTTCTGAATCCACGTTAGAAGTTAGTCTCCAACGTATTTCCTTTCAAGCTCTTACATTCCTCTACCTAGTAAATTGATTTATAGAGAACACCAATATTGTAAATACAGGTTTTAAGGAAATAAATCAGATCGTAGTTCTTCAGCCAGGAGGGGCTTAGGCCAGTGTTGCAAGCATCTCCCCACCCCCTGCCTGGTTCCCAGTAGTCCTTTGATCCAATTTCAAACAGCCTTTTGTGCTCTCCAAGCAAGTGCGCTTAGGTAGAACAGGCCACCAGGAGATAATCAGCTGAGGATTGACCCCCAAAGAGGGGTCACTGCTGTGCAGGGACAGACACCTGAGCAGTCAAGAGCTTTTTGACATCGGTGCAGCCAGAGTCCTGGAGATTATCCCTTTTGAAGAAAACTGTGGACTGCTGGAGTTAACCAGCAACCTGTGCTGCCCAGGCCAGTCAGAGAGTGGGAGCCTCCACACAAGGCGTGAAGGAGTATCTTAAAGCTGTGGGGCTACTTCCCTCTGTATCTGCCTGACAAAATACTTGGCCCACAGTAGGCCCTTTGCAGTTGGAGCAAACGTGGGATTGGCCGGAATAAGCAAATGTTAACCCATCTTCTGCCATTGACCTGATGTGTGACATCTGGACAAATTACTTTGCCTCTCTGAGCTGTGGTTTGCCCTTAATAAGGCGGGAATGCTACTTTAGCATGGTTGTTTCGAGGATAAAAAGTGTCACTTGTAAATTTTAAAGAGCTTTAGTGATTCTTAACCATGGCTGTACATTAGGATCTCCCAGGTAGCTTTTTTTTTTTTTTTTTTTTTAAGATTTTATTCATTCACTCGACAGAGAGAGATCACAAGTAGGCAGAGAGACAGAGAGAGGAGGAAGCAGGCCTCCTGCCAATCAGAGAGCCCGATGCGGGACTCAATCCCAGGACCCTGGGATCATGACCCCAGCTGAAGGCGGAGGTTTAACCCACTGAGCCACCCAGGTGCCCACCCAGATAGCTTTTAACAGTGTATATGTGAGTGTGTGTATGTATGAATATGACCCTGGCATCATCGAAGACAATAGTTGTAGTAGTTCCCTAACAATTATAATGTGTGGATAGGATGTAAAGTACGAGGCTGTGACAAAGTCTGGAATAAAAGACGATGAAGGGCCTTCTCTGCTTCATACTTCCAATTATGCCCACATAACGACTAATATACATGTGACTGCAGAAGCAGGATCAGTCTTTTTTTTTAACCCACTGAGCCACCCAGGCGCCCCCTGGATCAGTCTTTTTTTTAATTGACATTTTCTATGCAATATAGTAAGAATCTAAAAATATATCTTTCCCATGTCCCTACCAAATTTGTTTTTATTTTGAATGTAAAAAAAAAAACCGAGGCAATCATTTGTTTTTTTAAAGTTGACCTTTCATGCACCAAAACAAAACAAAACAAAACTCCGCAAAAAAAAAAAAAAAAGCAAAAACAAAAAACTTGAAAAACTGCTTAACAATGGGCACTGCAGTTTCAAGCCCACCATCAAGCCTTTACGTTTTTTATTCATGGGAGAAATTCTCAGGTTGGTAATAACTCATTTGTCTTATTGAAATCTGTTTTTTATTGTGAAATTGAACATGCCTCCAGAAAACTACATAAAATATACATGAACATTTAATGAAAAAGTGAACACCTATGCAACCAGCAAGAAAAGAACATCACGGGATCCCTCCGAAGGTCCTCCCAACACACATATTTGCGGTTCTCTCTCCTATCTCTCCAAGAAACAGTCGCCACCCTGACTTTAATGGCCATCATATCCTTGATTACCCCTGCTATGCATGCCTCCCTACAAACATATTTTAGTTAAGTTTAAGTGTGTGCATGGATGTGTTGTGCGTCTTGCTTCTTTTGCTCATTATGGATGTCTGGTTCATCCACATCATCAAGTGACTCGTTCGTTCTCATGACCAGGTAGCATTTCAACGTATGAATATGCCGAACTTTGTCTGTTCGACTTTTGATGGGCTTTTGGCTATTTTCCCATTGGGGGCTATTGTGAACAACTGCCGGGTCATGGGGTCTGTACATCCTCCCCTTTCCCAGATAACAGGAAACTGTTTCCCCAAGTGGTTGTACCAATGGACACTTTCACCAAGGGCCCTTGAGAGGGTTGGTTGCTCCACGTCTTCATGAGGGCTTCCAATATGTTGCCAAAGTTTGTACTTGAGGAGGTGCCATTGTAGCTTGAGGTTTTTATTTACTTTTATTTACTTTTCTGATTTCTACCGAGGTTGAGCATCTTTTTATGTATACCTTGGCCATGTGGGTTTTGATTTCCTTTTTTGTGACTTGCCAGCTTATTGGTTCCCTCCCCCTTTAAAAAATGCTGAGGACTACTTCTTTATATTTTATACTTCGGCTGTTTTGGCAGTTACATGTTACAGAACTCTTCTTCCATTTAAAGCTTGGCTTTATCATATCAGAAGTTGTTAATTTTAGAGTAGTCTGGTTTATATAACGTTTTCCTTATGACTGATTTTTTTTTTTTGTCTCATTTAAGAAAATTTTCCCTACCAGAGGTCAAGAAGATGATTTATATTAGCTTCTAAAGTCTTTGAAGCTACACATTTCACTTTCAGCTCTGGAATCGACCTAGGATCCCTCTTTGTGTTTGGTATGAAGTAAGGATGTGATATAGTGGGGAAATCAGGAACAAATAATTTTGGTTGAAATTTAGCAGTAGTAAATTTAGTGGCAGTAATTTTACTACATTCCACAGTGAGTCAGTAAGTTCTGATTTACTTTCTTATATGACATCCTGTTGTCCCAGTCCCTCATACTGGTCACTGTCCCCCACCCCCACCCCCGACAGTCAGTGTAGTCTTGTCCACACTTCAGGGATCTCTGTATGTCTGGACTGATTGCTGGCCTCTCTTTATTATTTTTTCCATTGGTTTCTTTCTTTCAGATTCCACTGCTTTGATCATTATAACTTTCTAATAAACGCTGATATATTTTAGGACAAGTTCTTATATGTTATTGTTTTTCTTCCAAAATATCTTAGCTCTTCTTGTCCCTTTTGTGGGAAAGAGGCCTAGGTGCTTCAGGACTTAACAGCTCTGAATTTGTCCTTTTCTTTATATTTGGACTTGGTATTTCCTTACTCCTTGTTTTAATGATCTTCTTTACAAACTATATTTTATTCAGCATTTTTACTTATTTTTAGCAGGAGGAAATGGACGATGGTCTGTGTAATGTCCTGCCTTTAATTTTTAAAAGTTATTTAATTGAAGTAAAATGCATATAGCATAAAATTAACTGTTTTAAAGTGAACAACTCAGTGGCACTTAGTACCTTCACAATTTTATGCTCCCATTGCAAAATATTTTCATCTCCCAAATGGAAATCCCATACGGATTAAGCAGTCACTTCCCACGTACCCCTCTTGCTTTCCTCTGGCAACCACCAATCTACTTTCTGTCTTTGTGGATTTATCTATCCTGGATATTTTACATAAATGGATCATGCAGTAGGTAACTTGCATCTGTCTGGTTCCTTCCTATACTTTTAATACATTCTTTCCCCTTATCTCTGATACCCACTCCTATTCTGTGCCACTGTCATTATGGTGCAAGCTCTAATGGGCTCAATATATGTGCCTAAATACACTCATATCCTTGTAAAATACATAATAAACATCTGTGTACTCTCAGTTTCCTGAAATGTTTTCATAATGGTTTGCTTCTTCTTACAACACTATTGTGTTCTCTAGGATGCATCATTGTATTTTCCTTACCCCTGGGGATGGACACTGGCTTTGCCTCCATCTTCCCTCTTTCACCAACTAGGCTATGATGATCGTTTTTGTATTTACCCTTTTATGGACATTTGCAAAGATGTATATGTTGCCTGATTTTCCAAGGTCAAACAACTATTTAGGGAAGCCTAGGATTTTAACCCTGGTGGAGACATGAGACTATTTTGTAAAAGGCAGGAGGAAGTGGACATGCAGATTGCCACAGGAGAGATTAACTTTGACTCTCTTCCATCATCCTTCTCGATAGGAAGTAGTTTCCTCTTTTACTTCTGTGTAGTAATACTGTATTCTTCCAGCTCCTTCCTTACTACTTTCAGACCATATCTTTTCATCTCTCACAACTTTGTGAAATTTTGGCATTGTCTACCTTTCTCACATGTTTTGTTAGAGGACCTCATCATCACCCCACACTGTTGCTGAAGACTTGGGTGCCCGTTTCCCTGTCTATCCCTCTGGCTTATTTGGTGCCATGCATGGATGTGGTTTAACCTTACAAGTGTACAGTTCTTTAGCATTCCAGCCCAGAAATGTCTTCTCCTGCTCTCCATTTCTACAACCTTGCCTGAGGCCACACCTGGCCACCATCGGGAACTGCCGCTCCTCTGAAATTTTAACCTCTGTATTGTGTCAGGTGTTGACAGTGACAACAGAACGCTACCTGCAGCTCTCTCAGGCCTCACCTTGGCTGACATTGTTTTTTAACCTTACCGAGAGAGACCTCCAGCAACTTAAGCCCCTTCTTTTTCCCTCAGTCTTCTAGCACTTTCCATAATCAATCCAACATCATGCCTGCGACACTCCTGAAACAGACCACTGAGCACTATGGAAGAAAGATACAATGGGCCCTTTGGCAAAGTCACACATTTAGTATCTCCCCACTCCACTGCCCCTCAGTAGTTCCTGGCGATCCTCTGCGTGCCTTCCATCAGCATTTGTTTCCACAACCTCCCACGGCTCTTCTGCTTTCAGCACTGTCTTCTCACCTCCTTCCATGTCCCCTTTGACCTCTTCTCTCTGCATATACGCTTCACTCCCAGTTCACTGAAAACACAAATTATCGGGGAGGGCCTTTCTCAGCTCCACACTGGCCTGCTTCCAAACCCAGGCATATTTGCAGCACTTTGCACCTCCGAGAAACAGGGCTCCTCAGACTGTTTAATTTCTTGCAGCATCATTTGTCAGTTAGCCACAGAATCGTAAACCTCTGACCCAGCCAGCTCTAGTCTTTATTTCCCAGAATATGTTTCATAGTTTCCTGATCTGTGCCTGTTTGTATATGTAGGTCTTTACCCCCAAATGCCTTCATTGTAATTCAATATATTTTCCCAAATTAGCTCAAAGACCTCCTCTTCCAAAAAAATTTTTAAACCTCATCTCAGACATCAGTGTTTTTCTTTTTGAAATGTGAATGGTTTTCCTTTTATTTCACTTAGTTTCTGCCCGTCCCCTCAATTTGTTACTCAGCCCACACTGTCTGGCACTATACTTGCTCCTGTCCATGGTCTATCTACTCAGCTGGCTGCAACTCCAAGCAAGCAGGGAGGAGACATTGTACCTTCTTTGTAGCCTACATCCATAGGAATGCAGCACCTCGCAAGAGTGGGTGCTCAGCACATATTTGTAAAGCAATCAGAAATGCATCCCTTCCGTGCCACCCTCCTCCGAGGACTAATTTCATGTGCATCCATGTGATGGATATTACTCAATGTCCTGCATTTTACAGGCTAGAGAAAACTTCCGTGGAAAATTGCAATCTCGTCTTTTCAAGCAACCTCAGTCCTTTGGTTCTGTTGTTCCTCTTTTGTTTCCCATTTTTGTAACTATTAAAACTATCAAATCTACTTCATGCCTGTTAGATTGCTTTGGATGACTGCAGGTCTTGTGATTTTTGCTGGTTGTTGAGGGTTTATCCCACCAATAGATGTTACCTCATTTTTGTGCTTTATTCCTCTCTTCCTTTTACTCTTTGTTTTAACTTCACTGAATAGAGATTAATACACACAGTTCAGGAAACTCCTTTATTACAAAAACTTCCTCCTTGGTAGCAGTCATTTTGTTGAATCATTTGTCATTATTTCCACTCTATAACTTACATTACCAGAATTCTGGCAATTGCCTAGCAGTGAGAAAGCAATCAATTAAAAAATATTTGGAATGAATGTTGTCTAAGAGTATTCTTAAATTTCACCACTATGTGGTCTACCTTGTACTGAAAGTCTTTCAGTGCTCTAAAGAGAAAATGCTTTTAATTGGAATTATTCTCTTACACAAAATATATACATGGTTTCATAATTTAATTTATGTGTTCTTTTCTAGGTCACAAATGGCTACTTTTCATGGGGCAGTGGTTTAGCTACATTATCCAATATAGATATTCGAATTCCAACAGGTAAGTCATTTTTTACTCAGTTTTTAAATTGTTAATTACCAAAACTATGGATATCCAAGATATTTGATCTTAACGACAGCAGCAACAACAACAAGACTTTTAAAACATTATAAACATTATCTATAGTTGGTTTTTTACACCATGTAGCTCACGAGCCACTGTATCATTGTAGAAATGGCTGGAAATGCTTTTCACTACAGAGTGTGTAGACATTGGATAAGTTATCAACTGTCCAAATAAGCTGTTATCAGCTCATTTGCTGATTTGTCCATTTAAGTAATGGGATAGTTGATTTTTTGTTCTGTTTGAGAAAGGATTTAAAGAAAGACCACAAAAGAGAATTATTTTCTATCCTGAAAGACAACTAAAGTTTTCAAGATGTTTAAGGCTCAAATGCTCAATAATTTTTATTTAAAATGTCTAGTAATTAAATAAAAATTCATTTTTGAGCTGGCTTGATAGAAAATAGGTTGGGATTTTTCTATTTTGCATGCATATCAAAGTCTGAAATTAGAGAAGATGTCTTAATGCCAGCCTAAATCCCTTTCATCCCAATTATCAATTTCATCCCAATTATCAAATTCAGCCTTCTCCTGAATGAATTGAATAATAAAATTAAAACTAATTGAGATTATTTAGGCAAATATTTCATTGCTCTCTTCATTAATCTCAGCTATTCTCAAAGTTGGAAACAGTAAAGCAAGACCTATTATCTTTTAAATTTGCTCTCTGTTTTCAAAAAAAACTTGTGTATCAGAGAAAGGAGCTATGTCACATAAATACCTTATTGCTGGAGACCAAAAGGGGGCCATTGATTTTGAAACATCATCCTTTCTAAATGTATTTTGGTTTTGTTTTACTAAGAGGATTCCATGTCCTCCTGTTCTTAACCTTGTTTTAATTTTCCTAGGTCAGTTGACCATGATTGTGGGTCAAGTGGGATGTGGGAAGTCTTCTCTTCTCCTTGCTATCCTTGGTGAGATGCAGACACTGGAAGGCAAAGTCCACTGGAGCAAGTATGTATATTTTTAACTGGTTTCTATTTTTCTGCCATACATTTGATGATCTTCCAAGGAAAGATCCAAATAATAATCCAAAGGAAGAACTTAGACCAACAGATTCCTAAGTTAGAAATCTGAGAATCGCCTCAGAAACAGATACAGCTTTTTAGTGGAAAACTTAAATGTCATGAATTAAAAATTACAAAACAGTTTCTTTAGAGGTTTAAAGTGACATGAACTAGTATGATTGGGATTGTAAAGATCGATTTTCAAAGTTAAATGGGTAACATTTAAAGAAATAATTTGAAAATTCATCTTGGGTAAAAGAAGTTTTGGAAAACTGACATTATTCAGAAAGCTTAAATGCAAACAGAACCATAATGGTTCAGTGTTCAGTGAAGAAATACCAAATAATCTTTTCCAAAATCTTCATAAGGGGCTGAGAAACCAGCCATTTCTTTTCACACCCAAT
Organism: Mustela nigripes; assembly: GCF_022355385.1. NCBI lineage: Eukaryota > Metazoa > Chordata > Mammalia > Carnivora > Mustelidae > Mustela > Mustela nigripes. Next base: position 71,907,088 of record NC_081562.1, read on the forward strand.
GTAAAATAGACACTAGAAAGATCTAGTAATTGAGATATGGGTAGGTCAGAGTGGTATGGAAAAAGAAGGTATCTAGCATGGGGTTTCTTCTGAATATTTGAACGGTTGGCTTGGGGTCTTCAAAGCACATTGCAATAATAAAGTGACTCAGAATTATAATATTATATAATTGTGTGATAAAGAGTTAATCCTATTTATTTAATTCAGCCTACCTGGTAGATTCCCCATAAGCAGTGTATGAAGAAATCGGCTACAGCTTATCTAGGAAATTGGATTGTAGACCAGTGATTCTCAACCACATGTGACTTTGCTCCCAGTGGAGATATTTTTGGTTGTCATACTGGGGAATAGGTTGCTTCTGATCTTGTTGGTAGAGGCTATAGTTGCTTCTAAACATCCTACAATGCACAGGACACCCCACCACCACCACCACCACATGTGACAGGGTATCATCTGGCCCCAAATGTCAGTTGTGCCAAGGTTGGGAAACCTTAATATTTTGCACCTACTGTTGTGGACTCTACTGTTGCTAACTCTGCTGTTTACACACAGCTATATCTCAAGAGTGAGTAAAGACTATTTAAGGGCGTTTTTAGAATTGATTCTATGTTAAACTCCAGTGATGAGAAGGAAATGCCTGAATGTGAAATTTGAGTTAGAAACATCCTATATTTGGTATCATGGATGCAAGAAGGAGACTGAGAAATGTTGAGTGTAAATTCTGTTTCTGGTGGGCCAACATAAAAGACATAAACATTAAACTGTTTAGTGAATATCCAGAAGAGAGCTTGGCAAATAATTGCTACCTACGGTTTGCCTCATGATGAGTTCCTGGTGATCACTAAGGTCAGGCAGCAGGTAGTCTGCCCTGTCACTATCTCCTTCCATCTTGGATGACTGTATGTTTTGAGAAATAACTTACTTGATTAAATTATATTGTGTGCTGTGCACAACCATAATAAAGTTATTTGGGTTTTATTTTTGCCTTTGTTTCACTGTCATTAAAAGAGAGAGAAAGTATGGGAAACTGGCAGAAGAAGCTTGAGGTTTTATTTTCAGACCTCTAATCTAGTCCTCTCTAGTGTTGTTTAAGATTACATTTAGGACAGATCAACTTCCACTATTATCATTAATAATCTGTATCATTTTGTTAATGGATAAATAAATGATAATGATTCTTAGGAAAGTATTTTACATAATCTAGTATTTATTTTTTTTGCATTCCTAAACAAGATATCCTATTTCATTTCATAAAGATAGTGAATTATTTTATTTAAAATAACAGAGTATAGGGTGGCTCATTCAATTGGTCATCCAGCTCTTGATTTTGCCCAGATCATGATTGGGATCAGATCAGGGTCCTAAAATAAGCCCCAGATCAGCCTCTATGCTAACTGGGGAGTCTGCTTGCCCCTTTCCCTCTCCCACTTGGTCTCTCTCAAATAAATAAATAAATAAATAAAATATTTTTAAAAAATAACATAGTAAAATAAAGCTTGAAAAATAAAGATAAGGATATCAAGAATAAAATAAGAATTAAGTAATCTGAGACGTGAATAGGAAGAAATGTATGCACTGGAGTCGTGCATATTTATGAAATATGGAGCAGAGGTTACACTCTGAGCTTTATGAAAACTAGGCGAAGAGGAAACTAGAGATAAAAGCATACACTTACTCAACAGAGTTTAAGAAATCTTTCTTATGGATCCTAATAATAAAAGCTAATTAAAAAAAAGATTATGTCAGAGATGGAGCCAATAGGATGAAGGTATAAGAAAGGATTTATGATAATTCTAAGTATTTATAAAATCCTCATAATTAAAAAATCCTCTTTTCACAAAGACTTGCCTTCACAGACAATAATCCCATCTCTTAATGGCAAAAGGACAGATATTTTCTTCAAATAATGTTTGTGTTGGCTTAGAGACATACAACCTAAAAATTAAGCCTCTAAGAGATTCGATAAACTAACACAAATCCTATTGTCCTTTAAGTGTAGGAATTACTTAATTTTCTTTCATGGTGTCCTTAATCTTTTGTTTTTTAAATTATTTTATTTTATTTTATTTTTATAGACATATAATGTATTTTTATCCCCAGAGGTACAGGTCTGTGAATCGTCAGGTTTACACACTTTACAGCACTCACCATAGCACATACCCTCCCCAATGTCCGAAACTCCACCCCCTCTTCCAACCCCCCTCCCCCCAGCAACCCTCAGTTTGTTTTGTGAGATTAAGTGTCACTTATGGTTTGTCTCCCTCCCAATCCCATCTTCTTTCATTTATTCTTCTCCTACCCACTTAACCATGTTGCATCTCCACTTCCTCATATCAGGGAGATCATATGATAGTTGTCTTTCTCCGCTTGACTTATTTCGCTAAGCATGATACGCTCTAGTTCCATCCATGTTGTCGCAAATGGCAAGATTTCATTTCTTTTGATGGCTGCATAGTATTCCATTGTATATATATACCACCTCTTCTTTATCCATTCATCTGTTGATGGACATCTAGGTTCTTTCCATAGTTTGGCTATTGTAGACATTGCTGCTATAAACATTCAGGTGCAGGTGTCCCTTCGGATCGCTACATTTGTATCATTAGGGTAAATACCCAGTAGTGCAATTGCTGGGTCATAGGATAGTTCTATTTTCAACATTTTGAAGAACCTCCACACTGTTTTCCAGAGTGGTTGCACCTGCTTGCATTCCCACCAACAGTGTACGAGGTTTCCCCTTTCTTCTCATCCTCGCCAGCATCTGTCATTTCCTGACTTGTTGATTTTAGCCATTCCAACTGGTGTGAGGTGATATCTCATTGAGGTTTTGATTTGTATTTCCCTAATAGCGAGTGATATGGAGCACTTTTTCATGTGTCTGTTGGCCATCTGGATGTCTTCTTTGCAGAAATATCTGTTCATGTCTTCTGCCCATTTCTTGATTGGATTATTTGTTCTTTGGGTGTTGAGTTTGCTAAGTTCTTTATAGATTTTGGACACTAGCCCTTTATCTGATATATCATTTGCAGATATCTTCTCCCATTCTGTCAGTTGTCTTTTGGTTTTGTTAACTGTTTCCTTTGCTGTGCAAAAGATTTTGATCTTGATGAAATCCCAATAGTTCATTTTTGCCCTTGCTTCCCTTGCCTTTGGCGATGTTCCTGGGAAGATATTGCTGCGGCTGAGGTCGAAGCGGTTGCTGCCTATGTTCTCCTCAAGGATTTTGATGGATTCCTTTCGCACATTGAGGCCCTTCATCCATTTTGAGTCTATTTTCATGTGTGGTGTAAGGAAATGGTCCAATTTCATTTTTCTGCATGTGGCTGTCCAATTTGCCCAACACCATTTATTGAAGAGGCCTTCTTTTTTCCATTGGACATTCTTCCCTGCTTTGTCAAAGATTAGTTGACCATAGAGTTGAGGGTCTATTTCTGGGCTCTCTATTCTGTTGCATTGATCCATGTGTCTGTTTTTGTGCCAGTACCATGTGTTCCAGCATCTTGATGATGACAGCTTTGTAATAGAGCTTGAAGTCCGGAATTGTGATGCCACCAACTTTGGCTTTCTTTTTCGATATTTCTTTGGCTATTCGAGGTGGTGTCCTTAATCTTTGATGAAACATATTTTCAGATCAGGAATATTCAGAAGATACTGACATTTTTTTAAAAAAATTTTTAAGATTTTATTTATTTGTCAGAAAGAGAGTAGAGCACACACGAGCAGGGGGAGGTGCTGAGGAAGAAGCAGACTCTTGCTGAGCAAAGAGCCCAGTGCAGACTCAATCCATGACCTGAGCTGAAGACAGATGCTTAACCAACTGAGCCACCCAGGCATCCAGATGTGGATCTTCTTTCAAAGAGTTATTTCTAATTACTCTCCATTCCTTAAGAGGCTATTGTGCATAGTTGAATAAGGAAAGGCATAGAAACTTTATTAGAGTGAAGCTAACTTACAAATGATCAATACTGATAGGCTAATGATATGCTAATGCTAAGAAGTACTTTATTTCAGCAGATTGAATTGTTTGATATTTTTGGAAGCTCAAAAACAAAAAGACCCAATAAACTAAATGTTATCATAAGGCATCAAGTGCCTTGTGGCCATTATTTCACCATTGCAGTATCTCTGGTTGCATGAATTTTATTTTTACATGTGTCGTCATGGCCTGGCATGAGCAAAGTCCAGTGGAGTACTTTACCCTATTGTGGTGATAAATATTTACTGTAGGAGGGAGACAAGGTACTGCTGCTCATCTAGGACACACCTACATCTGTAGAACCAGGTACACAAAGACCTCTGTAGATGTTTCTTTGGAAATTGTTACCTTTGACCTAGTCTGCCATGTTGTAGCTCCAGAAGAGAAAGGTGAGAAAGATGACAAAGGGACAAAAAAATTCTCCAAAATTGTCAGAGTGCCAGGGTTTTTACCCCTGCATCTCAGTGTACTCTATATTTGTTGAAAAGCAAATGTTCTAGCGTACCTGGGTGGCATAGGCAATTGAGCGTCTGACTCTTGGTTTCAGCTCAGGTCATGGTCTCAGGGTTGTGGGATTGAACCTCACCAAAGGCTCTGTGCGGTGTAGAGTCTACTCAAAGATTCTGTCCCCCTCTACCCCTACCCCTCCTCTCTAAAAATAAATACATCTAAGAAAGAAAGAAAGGGAGAAAGAGAGAGAGAGAGAGAAATGAAGATAGCTAGATGCCTGAGTGAGTTTTTTCTTCCCTAGTTGTCTTAACAGTAGTTCCTACTGCCATCTTAGGAGCTAGAACTAAATGGCTCTACATGATGGGTGGTTCCACTGAGGGAGTCTGGAATGTGTAGTAAGTGTGGTAATCATGTGAGACACAGATATCATTTGTTTTTGGTTTCCCTTTCTTTTCCTTTCCCTCTTGCCCAGGCATTAAAAATCTTCCTGTCAGGCCCCATATGTTCTAAAGTTCTATCTTCTAGTGTCTTAGTATAATTAGCTTTATAACAGTGGTTCAATTATTCTAAGACAGGTGAATTGAGAAGTTACTTCTTTTCGTGTGACTTTGCCTGGCATGAAGGAATAGTAACATTGAGTAACACTGAGTCAGCTTTCCTGGATTAGATATAACACAGCAGGTTTGTGTCCACATCTGGCTCCCATTCTTCTAAATTTTAGCTTGCAAAAGTCATTCTTTCCCATTCTATAAGTAACAACTATGATCCTTGAAAGTTGCTAGTTATCAAGTTTAATTTTTACTCTTGAAGGAAAATACACACAAACCGTGCATGCAGAAGGGAAATCTTATGCCATTTTCCAGAAGAAGATTTTCTCTATGACCTCTTTGTTTTCTCTTGTAGCTTTCAGGGATGTTCACTGCCACAGTGAGTGGTCAAGCATGCATGGGTCTGGCCATGGTCCTGGTGATTTTCATGTAATCAGACAAGATCTGGTGTTGGAAGTCAGAGATAATTCTATTGATTTTAGAAGAGAAAAATAGTCCTACACAGTTGAATTTGATTAAAAATTTGCTGTGTAGAAGGTTGTAGAGGTAGTCTTTAGAAGTTAAGGACTATAATATTACTTAGGGAAAATGAAAGAGGTTTTTTGTTTTTGTTTTTTTGTTTGTTGTTTTTGTTTTTTAATGGAAGATGCCTACCTAGTAAAGGAACCCTATCTACTTTATTTTTCTTACTCTAATACTAGTACCTCTTTGACATGCAGATCACTGTGTTAGTCACTAGGGGAAAATAACTAAGCAGAACAAGTCAGGTCCTCTTCTCATGAAGCTTACTGCTTAGCAGGGAAGGCTACAGGAAGTAAGAAAATAATTCCATAAGTAATTATTTGGTTAAACTTCTATAAATGCCAGGAAAAAGTAGTACTGGATTTTTTTTTTTAATTTATTTGATAGACAGATCACAAGTAGAGAGGCAGGCAGAGAAAGAGAGAGAGAGGAGGAAGCAGGCACCCCGCTGAGCAGAGAATCCGATGTAGGGCTCAATCCCAGGACCCTGGAATCATGATGTGAGCCAAAAGCAGAGGCTTTAACCCACTGAGCCACCCAGGTACCCCAGTAGTACCGGATTTTAAAAGAACAAATAATAGGTAACCTAACTGACTTGAGTCTGTGGGATCAACAAGGCTTTTTTAGGGGAATGCATAAATGAGTGATACTTGCTTATATTTTAAGGATAAACCAAAATTAATGAATCAAAAAAGAAAAGAGCTATAATTGGAGATAGAAGGTGGAGAAGAATATTCTAATTCTTCTTCAGTCTTTCTGTGGTCTGCTGTAGTATCCTCTTCCTTTACATGGCCCTTAATCTGTCTTTGACTTCTGTTCTTCTCTAAGTATTTACAGCATAGCAATGTACATTTCTGGCCAACATTTTTCTTCTGAAGACTTAATAGCTCCTCCAAAAAGTCTTATATAAGCTGCATATTGAGCACATCCAAACGGAGCTCATAAACCTCATATGTCCAATCCCTCCTTCTCTTGTATTTTGGCAGGGTGTGTCCCCACCCACTGAAATTAGTTGGTACTTGCCCAACACAGAGCTCAAAGGTTCAACCTAGATTCTTCTCTCTCTCCATTGCCTGCAGAATGCAACCAGTTACTTTCCTTCTGTCTGTCCTTAACATTCTTATGCCTAATTTAATTTGCCTAGTTCAGGAGAATTGGATATGTGAACTATTCACTGCAATAACTCCCTTACCTTTCTTCATACTGTTATGAGATGTACCTTTCTGACACGAAAATCTAGTCCCCTCTTGCCTATAATTTTTTTTTTTAATTGACTGGCTAAAGCATACAAGAAATAGTCCAAAGACCTTTCTATACTATACCAGGAGCTTTCATGATCTGGTCTCTAACTTCTTAGCTTGTACCCTGCCATTCCCCTACCCTTACTATTGTGCTCTAGGAACTGAATTGCAGACGCACACACGTCCTCTGCAATGCCCTTCCTTAGATCGTTGGACTCACTTTTTTTCTAGTGTCACCTCAGATATTTTCTCTTTGACAAAGCCTTCTCTCATTCTTCTAGGTAGATTGAAATGTACCTTCTCTCCTGGTCCTCTGTATTTTGTTTAAGTAACTTATGTGGATGGTCTCCTTAGTAGACTGAGATACCCTATATCCTAAGCATGTTGTCTTTTTCTCATTATTTGTTTCACATCTAGTCCAGCCCCTGGCTGTTTTCTATTTTTACTTGTGGAAAAACAGCACTCGTGCATCTCTGTTTCTATCTCAATCCTGTCTCTGCCTATCTTTCTAATCTCAACCTACAGCCCCCTCCAGCTACTACTCTAGCCTCTTCTTTCTGTAGATAAATACAAAAACAAAAACAAAAAACCCTTTATTTATCCTTCCCATTCCTCTTACTCTCCTCTTTCCTTAGCCTACTGCACTCTGGTTTCTATCTCTGTCACTCCACTGGAGCTATTAAGTCCATCAGTGGCATCCTAGTTTTTAAAATTCACTGGGTATTTTTTGATCATTATATTACTTGATCTCCTGGCCACTTGATGTTGTTGCCCATACCTTTTCCTTCAACAGGCTTCTTGCTTAGTTTCTACTCATGGCTGAGTTTACCTTGGAGCATTGCCTGCTCCTCTTGGCCTTTTCTCCAGGTTTCTCTTCCTTCGCCATTTATTAAATAGTACTGTTTTTCAGGTTCTGGCTTTGTTGCCTTCATTTCTGCCTCCGTATATACTCGCCAGGCAATCAGATAGCTTCCTATGAATTTAGCTTCCTCTATCTGGTCTTGTACCTGTGTTCTATTATGAAACAAGCTATAATTGTTGGAAGTCATTTATTGACTTTTCATTAATTAAGGAAGGAATCCAAAGCCCTTGATATCTAAGGCATGTCTTAGGAGGGAAAATCACCACCAAGTCTTCATTTGTTCACCAGCTATCTCTTCTGAGCTTCACATTCTGCTTCCTAGCTATGGTCATTCAGATATCCCTTGGGTACCTCAAGTAGAATGTGTCTGATATTGAATTTGCTATCTTCCCCCAGCATACGCACTTCCTCGTCTGTGTTTCCTGTCCACAACTTCTTCCTCTCCTGCATCCCCTCCCTCCTTGTCAGTCACATAATCCTAGGTATCTTTGAAGGTGTCCACTTCTCTTCATTCATTCATCGTTACTCTAATTCAAAGCACTGCCTTCGTATCTCCATTACTGACCACTTCCAGTGGTCTCTCTGTCGGTCTTGGTCCTCCAATTCATTTGGTACATTCTGCAATCAGAGTGATATTTCTAAACTGAACCTATCTCACCCCCTCTTGTTTAAACCCTTTCAGTATTTTTCTGTTCTGAAGACAAATTCAGTAACTCTGAAAATGGTTTACAAGCCCCTTTGCTCTCTGGCTGTGCATGCTTTTTAAGTTCACTACATACTTTTCTTCACTTGCCGTTTACACCCACATTATAGTCATTTCGAATTTACATCAGTTCCTCATAAGGCCAGGATAACTCAAGGCCATCCAGTATGTGTTTTAATGGGTCTAAAATACTCTTCATCTTTACTTCATCTACCCCACTCTTGCTTGCCCCTCTGGCAGCAACTTTGCTGTATACCCTGGTTTGCCAAATGTGGATTGGGTTTTCTTTCCCTAGGGAGGTAATCAGTAAATACTTCAAAATTGATATTGAATAAATATAGTTGCAATTTAATGAATAGTAATTGAAAAAAATTTGATGCCTTCCAAATTCATATGTCCAATTTGGGCTGACATTTTCAAACATCTGGTGAGCATTTTCATGATTCTAATTGGCACTTCTGGCTGAATGGCCATTAGGCAAATTAATGCATTAATTTCTGCCATACACCTGCTTCTCTTCATCTGTTTTCCGACTTGCTCAAATTAACTAAAACCATTGAGGTCGGTCATTAGCTTTTTACCATAAAAGAAATCAAATTTCTTGATATCTAAAGCATACTATGTGGAACTCTCACTTAGAGGAAATTGTATTTTTTGTGTATGTGTGAGTAAATTAAGTCAGGGAATAATCATTAGTGAGAGGGAATTTTTTAGTCTGAGAGAGTTTTTTCCTACCTCCATTAACCATACCAAGATGTTATTAACAATGTGCATGTGTGAAAATCTTATCGTTAGTAGCTTAATGCTAAAGATCACCAGGCAACATACTTAGGTATACTTTCTTCAAAAAAGCATATGATGCTTTCCAAAGCCAAATCAGATCTATTTTAGGGGTTCCACTGGACTTTAATTTTGTGTGTAGTTTTAGAATTCAGGTCTTTCAGAAGGATGGAATTCAATTACGTTATTAAGAATTAGAACAGTAAAATGCTCACAGGTGTTTTTCCCCCATAACATAGACATAACTAAATGTTTTTATTTTTTTAACTAAATGTTTTTAGACAAACATCTCTTTGTACATGAATCATATCAAACAATAATTATACCCAAATGTTGCAGTTTGACCTATTATACACGTCTGTTTTTCTCACCAGTTCCTTAAGAGCCAGGCTGTATCTAAACCTTTTAAGTTTAGAGCCCCTCAAATGTTCTTCCTTTCATGGTGTAGGGTTGTTAATTAGGAACTTAAATAGATTAAATTTGAATTTTAGGGGCACCTGGGTGGCTCAGAGTCAGTTAAGCAGCTGCCTTCAGCTCACATCATGATCCCAGGTTCCCTGGATCAAGCCCTGCATGGGAATTCCTGCTCAGTGGGGAGACTGCTTCTCCCTCTTCCTCTGCCCCTTCTCCTGCTTGTGCTATCAAGTAAATAATACTTGTGCTACCCCAAGTAAATAAATAAAATATTTAATATAATAATAATAATAATAAATAATTTGAATTTTAAAGATAGGGAGGCTTTGGAGATACCAAATCCTTATATAGACTAAGAAACTATTCTAGGAAGATTACAAAAATTTATATAGCTAGTTGGAACAGAGTTGGGGTGGAACTCAGATCATTGTATGAACCCAGATTTTGTATGTAATAGGACAGTGCTGTCTATCTTTTGGAAGCCTACTAATTATTTCCTTGCTGATGAAGACATAAAAGAAAATTATCATCTGTCTGGTTTGTCTTTAAAATAATGTCAAATCCCATTTGGGAGAGAAACAGTTATTTAATATGATATGCATTTATTTTATTTCTTACCCAATATATGCACAGATTCACTCTATATTTATATTTCATAATTAATGAACATTGTTTGCCATACTTGCAGTGTAAATGAATCTGAACCTTCTTTTGAAGCAACCAGAAGGTATTATTTCTATTTTAATCTGCGTTTAATAAAAAATAACTTTCTTTCTCAGACTTTACTTATAATCTCTTACTCCTGGTCATTTTATTCATTCTGATATTGTATGAAGTTTTTATTAAAATGTGCCAACATATTTCCAATAGCAGTGGTTCCCAACATTTATAGGCTGCTAAAAAAAGTTAACTTGTCAAACAAAATGGCTCATTGTGTCAAGATTTTCTTCTCCATGAGTCTCAGAGGTCTCAACTTTGGCTGAAACTCAAACTGTTCTTAGCAAATTGGTTTTGGGACTTCATGAAATAAAAAAGCAAGAATATATATATTGTTTATGAGTTCAACAATGATGGGATCTGTCCCTAAGCTAGAGATGGGAAGACTGGGAGCGGGGAAGGGAAGCAGACATGTCAGAAGTTGGGAACCACTGTTTTACTACATATATGGTTATCTAAGAGACTACTAGTATACTGTGTATCATCAACATGTCTTTTAAACTCCTAAGACATAATGTTTTAGGATGATTACTGAGCATTTCTAATTATTCCTTTTCTTAATCTTACTATCTTTTAACCTTGATTCCTTAATTACTACTTACAGACCATGAACTAACTGTGAATTTTGACTTTTAAGCTGATCCCTTTCCTACCCCAATCCCATTGTCTCCTTTATCTTCAACTCACATGTATTTTCCTGGTTATTGCAAATTAAAGTCTGATGTGTAGACATCTGGTAGAATTTGCAAGCGAAAAAAAATGGGGGAGGAGAAAGAGGTTACAATTTTTAAAAAATAAACTATTTCAATATGTTTTGAAATATGTACTTTTTAAATGTGTAGTTATTTCAGTGTTGAAGTTTATCCTCAATATATTATTCTTTGTTTGGAAATAATTAAATGTTATCTATTACCTTAAAATATGTTAACATGATTAAGCCACAGACACAGTACCAATTCATGTCTTTCTCTAAGGTCTGCATATTAAACTAATAGTTATGTAAAGTGCTTTTAGTAAAAAGTAAAATCTCTGTGGCTATCACAGAGAGCGTGTTGCTATTGATTTTTTTAAAATTATTTTAAAAATTACACTCATTTTAGAAAGTAAATTTTCATTTTATTTAAACACTTCTTTAGCATAGCAAAATCAAATTTTGCACATTGGGAGACATTTTGATTAAGTTCAAGTCCTTTTAATTTAGGTGAAATACTTAACCATTAAATAATAAGGTTGGTGGTTATTAACATGTTCTTTCTTGAAAGTTTTCCATTTCTGTGTCTGAGATATTTTACCAACTTCCATTTTCCTTAGTGTTGCTAAAATACACACAGCACAACACCCTTGTATAATTTTGGGGTTTTGTTTTTCTTTTTCATTTTCCAGTAGGAACAGGTATTCTGTGGCGTATGCAGCTCAAAAACCTTGGCTATTAAATGCTACAGTAGAAGAAAATATCACCTTTGGAAGTCCTTTCAACAAACAGAGGTAATTTTGAATGCATAAAATTTAGAATGAAAATGAGCAACTATTTCTAATCCTTACATTTGGTTCATGGTTTCTGCAACGTTTACAGCCATGACTTCCTTTTTTCCCTGGTTGCCTACTTCCACCCCCACTGTAAGGTCTTCTGAGTCAACATTTTAAAGAGAAGTCTTACTGGAAGTCTCAGCCCATCCTATACATTTATTGAGAACAACTTGTACACCAAAACTAAACAGCCGAAATGGAATTGGGGGCACGGGGCAGGGGAGTTACTGAGGTTACTGGTGAGTAGAAGGAAAAATCCAAGGAGCAGAAGGAAAGTTACTAGTGTAAAGATGAGGAAGAATGTGGGATCTGAGAGGTCTAGTTACGGAGAGTGGCCAGAATATGCCATCTCTCAACCGTCTTTAAATACCACCAGAGTGCACAAAGGCATAACCTTTACCTGAAGCCATCACCTCGAACCTTGAAAGTTAAGCATTAGGTCAGGGGAGATCAACTTATTTAGTAATGGAGGCTCTGCTAGAGTAACAAAAACTTATTTGACAAAAAAATCAATGGGTTTACAAAAAAAAAAAAATTAGGTCACTGGAAAGACATAAGGAGAGGAGGGAAGAGGAAAGCAGATAGTGTGGGAGGACGAACCTAAATTTCATAGGATCTCTTGGGGCCTGGGGAACGAAAGTCAGAAAAGGACTTATGTGTACTGACAGTAGCAAGCTAGACTATAAACAAAAGCTGAAGTGATGTTGTGGAGTGCCTTAAAAGCCAACTGGATATAATTCAGTGCATTCTGGGAGGCACAGTAAGTTTTAGAAAGGGGAATAACAAAGTAAATGTGATGTTTAATCTGGAAGTGTAATGGTAGATACATACAGGATGAATCTGAATTCGTAGCGAGGAGACGTTTAGACGTTTATTGGAATAATCGTCCCGGCATGCAGCGTTCATTGCCTGCACTCGGGGGTGACTACGGAAACTGAAAAGAAGAGACAGTTGACAGAAAACCATTCTAGAATAAGAATGGAAAAGTGAGAGCAAGGAGAAGAAGGATTATTCAAGAATGACTTTTTAATATTTTAAGACTAGATGATTGAGAAAGTGAAACTCTGGATATTTTCCCCAGCATTCTCTAGATCCATGCTTCCCTAAACTTCCAATTTATCCTTTCTAGTCCCAGCCTTAGATCTATTTGTGTATCACCAGTCCTCAACCCTTTCCGTTTCTGCTCCTTTCTGCAGGCAGACCATATGCACAGACACCCACCCACAACCTGTTTCAGCTCTAGAGAGTTTCCTGTTGTCCCTAAAAGGCACTATGACCTTTTCACTTTCAGGCAGTTCGTGAAGTTTCCTTTTCCTCATTTTCTTCCTGGCCAATTACAACTCATCTATCTGGATACAGTTTACGTGTTGCCTCCTTTGCAAAGCTGTCACTAACTTCTCAAAGTGGTCAGCCATTTCTATGTATTCTAGGATCATTATAACCTACCTCTGATGTAGTGCCTAAGGAGATCTATTTTATTATATGCTTATCAGTCTTCTCCATTTAGTAGTTTTCTCAGAGTGAGAACCAATATCTAATTATCTTTATATCCATAAACCTACCATTGAGGTTAATCTGTACTAAATTGCTCAACAAATGTTTTATTTTGGCTTCTAAGATATTGAACCTGGGACTTACTTTATGAGCAGTATATTAATAATGACCTAAAAAATCAAAATAATTTCTCCCAAAGGTATAAAGCTGTTACAGATGCCTGTTCTCTTCAGCCAGATATTGACTTACTACCTTTTGGAGACCAAACTGAAATTGGAGAGAGGGTGAGCTATGTATAGTTTAATTAAACAATAAACAAAAATCTAGAAAAGTCTTCTGGTTGTCTTTCACTTTTAATGGAGCATAATGAAATCTGAGAACATAGGAGCTGTGCCTTGTCCTAGTGACAAGTTCCAGAAACAGGAGCACAGGAGTTTTAATGCCACTCTGAAGTTATTTGTTGGGTCACCACCAGCTATGTAACATTGTGCTAGCTACTAGAGAGTTCTTAAGGAATATGCAGTTCCTGTCTTTGATCAAATGCATTTTTACTTACTTGGAGTTGAAATTGAGGCTGCTTCCAACTTCTTCCACTCTTGTTAACATCTATTTAATCTATTAAAGTGGCCTTTTTTTTCCTTTGTGTAAACCTGTTTTATGATGACATCGTACTATTCTGGGCAGCTAAAAAATATTTATGCCTCTATACAATCTTTATGACAATTTTGGCTAAAATTTTTTGACCCTCTTAGGTTTGAAGTACTGGGCATAAATTTTATGCATTATCTATGTTTATAGCAAATTTGTTAGATGGGTGTACTCTTTGCTGCGTATTGCAACTAAGGAAGCTAAGTGGTGAAAAGTTGAAGAGCTTGCCCAGTTAGTGGTGTAGCTGGGATTTGTGTAACTCTGTAGTTGGTGTGTTTTTTTTTTAATTATCTTAGTCACTATAAATTATATCATTAGCTTTTGATGTAGTGTTCCATGATTCATTGTTTGCATATAACACCCAGTGCTCTTAATGCCTTTTCTTGATTGCAGCACAGTATGATATCTATGAGTATGGACTCCTTAGTTTCCTAGTGTGTAAAGGGAATGCTACTCATATATTGCAATTGCTATAAGGAATAAAAGAAATAAGGAATGTAAAGGCATTCACACAAGCCTAGCACATACTAAGTGCTCAGCGTAGTTCAAAATGTTTTATAATTAGAACTTGATTATAAAATGTATTGCAACAGAATTATAATTCTGTTGAACATAATTGATAGTATCAAATTTAAGAAGTATGTATGAAGTAAACTACAGACACAATTCACAAAACTAGTAAAAATTTTGGAGTTACTTGCTGTGTTTAGCAGTCGACTCACCACGTGTTTGGTTATTGATGCTTTTGTACAGCAGAGCTATCTCTCAGAGTGAGAAAAGGATCTATGGTACCAGTCAAATATCATCTTAACATAATTATTAAGTATTGACCAGCACTTTAAAAAGTATTAATGTAATTATAAAGTATTGAACAGAAAATTGACAATTTTCATTTTACCTCACCACTGTTATCACAATTTAATTAATAAATTACCATTAATTTAAGATTTTTTTAAAAAAGAAGTTTGTATTTTAAAGAAAATTTGTAAACAATAGATCGATTACTACTGGAAAGGGTGGATGCTTATGGTTACTTCTTCTCTAGGGCATCAACCTGAGTGGGGGTCAGAGGCAAAGAATCTGTGTGGCACGAGCTCTCTATCAAAATACCAACATTGTCTTTTTGGTGAGAATATGCCTTTATTTCTACTTCATTTTTCCCTCCGGACAAATGAGCCTTTAGAGACAAGTCAAGCGACTAAAGGAAAGACAGTTTAACTTCTGAAATCTTAAAGAATATAAAGGAAACTGAATACCATAGTACAAACCAGATCAACATATAAGTCTGAAAGTTGGGGTATCTGGATTGCAATCCAAGTGACTTAGGTGCCCTGAATTGTTGCTTATATGAGATTCATAACCACGAGAATCATTAATGAAAAAGTCTGTATAGTGTTGGATCAACTGGACAGGTTCATATGTCTTCTCACTTATATTTGCTGACAAAAAAGGGATTAGAAGATGCACTCTTGGTGGATAGAGGGTAAGTATGCATAGTACTCCATTCCTGTGGTGTGAAATTCAGGCTGTGCATGACCTTGGACTGTGAAGCTTTCGAAAAATATAGAAATTTTGGTACCACCTTCAACCTACTAAATTATAATTTATAAACATAGAGTCTAGAGTCTGAGTCTTAAAAAGCTCCTTGGATGATTCTCATGTATATCCTGGGTAAAAAACTTGGTTCTACCCATGGATCCATAAACAGAATTTGATGATTATGTTGATTACAAATTTTGCTATAGTTTGGTTCCTCCAGTAGGAGGTAGCTAAAATAACTTACAAGTATGTATATAAGAGATTAGCAGACTATGTAAATGTTTCCTTCCCCTGCCTTCTTCTGTGTAGTTATTCACCATTTATAAATCTGGTTTCCAGACTTACTTTAGAGTTTTCATTCTACCTAATACTGAGAAGCTCTTCAAAAAGTAGGTTTTAGAGTTTCCCACTAAATTTGTATCTATTGCTGGGGACAGAATTTAGACACACTGGAAATTTGCTTCAGGTTAATATCCCTAAGAATACCTGTCCCCAAAATTTTCCAGAAAAATACACCATTAAAATCATAGAAGGATCTAGCAGTAACTTATGTAATTGTAAATCCCTTTCACAGTGGATAGACCCACAGCTGGAAGTGACTTCTTGAGTCTTGGGATCAGTTAATGCCTGAACCACCTGAAGACCAAATGACTTAGGAATCTGAAAGAAACCAAGGTTCTCTGGGTGTAGTATTCTATCCCTGTTCATTCCATTGCCTTCAGTTTAACGACCCTTACTTATTTCAGTTGTAGAACCAGGGAATTCAAAGAAGTCATAGCATTAACATTGTAGATTCCCATATCCATTCATTATAGGATTACTTTTCACACATCACCACTAAGAGCTTTTTGATGACTCTCTCTGAAGACAGATTGCTTAACTTCAAGATGACCTTTTCCTTGTTGGTCAGTGTATAAATTTCCGACTGCTGCCATGACAAATTGCCATAATTGGTGATTTAAGTAATAATATGATGTGATGGTTCTGTAAATTAGAAGTCCAATATGTATCTTACTGAGTGAAAATTCTTGTAAACAGGGCTGTGTTCTCTTTTGGAGGCTTGAGGCGAGAGTCCATTTCTTTGCCTTTTCCAGCTTCTAGAGGCTGCCCACACTCCTAGGCGCATGGTTGCTTTCCTTCCTCATCAAAGCTGGCAACTTTGTATCTCTGGCCATTTTTACTAGTCACATTTCCTCCCTTCAAACTGGGAAAGTTCTCTGCTCTTGAGGATTTGTGTAATTGGTTTGGACCTATCTGGATTATCCAGGATAATCTTCCAATCTCAAGGTCTTTAATCTTAATCATATATGCAAAGTCCCATTTAGCATGTAAGGTAACATTGTTACAGGTTCTGGGAATTAGGACATCTTTGGAGGCTGTTATTCTGCCTACCACGGATAACTCTTATTGGAAAGTTATGATGTGATTAAAATTTGCATCTGTGGATTTTTCATTAATTGGTTTTCCTTCTGCTTCTGCAACAGCATTATTTCTTTTCTTTATCCACAATCAATATTTTAATATTATTTCCACAATTCACCTTACTTTACTTTTCTCTAAGCTAAGCAAGTTTAGTATTTTTAATTCTTCTACAGTAATATAATTTCTCTAACTTTTCTTTTTTTTTTTTTAAAGATTTTATTTATTTATTTGACAGAGAGAGATCATAAGTAGGCAGAGAGGCAGGCAGAGAGAGAGAGGAGGAAGCAGGCTCCCCGCTGAGCAGAGAGCCTGATGCGGGACTCGATCCCAGGATCCTGAGATCATGACCTGAGCCGAAGGCAGCGGCTTAACCCACTGAGCCACCCAGGCGCCCCTCTCTAACTTTTCTTAATCCTGGATATAATAGTATTCTTCGGAGTCCCTTGAAAAAGTGTGTTCCAGATGTACTCTGGTCAGCTCAGATAACCTTAAAACTATTGGCTTTTATGATCTAAATATTATATATACTTTATTGCAACCTAAAATTGAATAATATTTTAGCAGCAAAATATCTCTGTTGATGTGTTTTAATAATTATCTCAAAATGATATCTAACACTTCCATTGTTTAAAAACTCACAAAGCACTCAGTGTTATCCCATCTGATTCTTATGAGTGTGCTGTGAGGGTAGACGGTATCCCCATGTTAGATGAAGAAACGTATGCATAGAGCATCTTACCCAAGGACTAATGACTAGTGAGTGGCAAAGTCTGGCTAGGACAGCATGTCTGTTGAGTTTTGTTTTTCTGATCAGATAAGATTCTCTGGTATTAAAAACTATACATTACTGTCAAATTGCTACCGATATTGTCCTATTTTCCCTTTCCTTTTGCCTTCCCCCCTTCCCTGCCTTCTTTCCCATCCTCCATCTCTCTCTTCCCTTTTCTAGCCCTTCTTCTTCCTTCCCTCCTTCTTTCCATCCATTCATAGTTTGTAAATGTCCTCAGTGCCATCTTCTGTGATGGGTAGAAGAAACAAAGGAGAAAAAGACACTACTCCTATCTTTAAGGACCTTGTGTAAATAATTACTTGGATGATCTTATGTTTTGCCTTAAATAAACTTAATCACATATCAAAGCCAAATGGAAACAGCTTAATGATGTATCAAGGATATTAGTTATTTTTGAAGCTTTATGGAATGTGCTGTGTATATCAGTGAATATATTTGTTTTTTTCCAAAGGTATAGCCATGCAAAACATAGAAAGCTTATTCAGAAAGCCTGGATGCCTCTGTCAGTGAAGCAGCTGCCTTCAGCTCCGGTCATGATGCCCAGGTCCTGGGATGGGGTCCCGCACTGTGTTTCCTGCTCAGTAGGGAAGACTGCTTCTCTTTCTCCCTCTCCCTACTGCTTCCCCTGCTGGTGTGCTGTCTCTCTGTTTCTCAAATAAAAATCCTTAAAAAAAATTTTTTTTAAAAAGCTAATTCAATCTTCCTATTCATTCTTCTTCTTGGAACATTTCAAAAATAATGGTCATTAAGATGATCCAGAGTTCTGAAAGATTTTGAAGTATCTCACAGGTCATTGAAAGAAATTTCAGGACGATCAAGACAATTATGTCATTAAGCCCATTTTGTTTAATAACCGTGTTTGAAATATATATACACACAATTAAGATATATATGGGTATATGTATGTGTCTGTATAATGATATCATTTTATTAACTGAAATATCACATTGTCCAATATTTTGCATCATTTAAATGATTTAAATAAATGATATTACAATAGGCATTTCTCTGTTGTTAAATGTATTCCAATAAAAGCCATTTGAGGACATAAATTAAATCACCTCTTTATTCATCACTATGAAATCAGTAGACTGATTTTTTTTTTTAAGATTTTATTTATTGTTTTGCCAGAGAGGAGAGCGAGCACAAGCAGGGGGAGTGGCAGACAGGAGAAGAAGGCTCCCTCCTGAGTAGGGAACCCAATGTGGGACTCCATCCCAGGACACTGGGGTCATGACCTGAGCTGAAGGCAGAAGCTTAACCAACTGAGCCACCCAGGTGCCCCTGATTTTTAAAAAGCTATTACAATTTTAAATCACCCTTTAACTATCTGAGTGCCTCATTAATATTTCCTTTTCATACATGCTTCTCCTAAGTACTTTAATAAAGCCATCTTGCTTATAATAGTTTCTGTCGAGGCAGGCAGAGATTGATGGAGACTTTATGAAATTAATGAGCTAATTGTATCACTAGTGTAATGACTGCATACACACATTTATTCTAACTTCCAGATATTAATTTCTATCTCAATAGAAATTGTTTCTGTTTTTCACTGTCCAGATAATTAGCCAATGCAATTTATCTCTATACACACTATGACTGTGCTTACTCAATTGTTTAGAAAATTTTCCCTAGTCTTAATTTTTAAGTATTTCAGTATGTAACCAGTAGAATGAGTGGACTTCTTTTTTTTGGTCCTGTAGGCAAAGTAAACATTTGTTTCATATTGCATGTATGGAGGAGCAACAAAGAAATAAGTATGATGATGAAGACATTGATGTATTCCTTTTTCATTGTTCCAATCACTTCCCAGTTCTTCACCAGAAACCTCTACTGTTTTCTACTGCCTTGTCCCTGAGTTTCTCTCATCCCTGCTATGAGTGGTGCTCCAGTTGGTGGTTATGTATCTATTCACCACCCTACCTGCATGTCA
The DNA here is from genome assembly GCF_022355385.1 of Mustela nigripes. Classification (NCBI taxonomy): domain Eukaryota; kingdom Metazoa; phylum Chordata; class Mammalia; order Carnivora; family Mustelidae; genus Mustela; species Mustela nigripes. Next base: position 71,926,654 of record NC_081562.1, read on the forward strand.
CTTTGCTTCTTAATTCCTTGTTTTCTGGAAACGTTTTCTCTAGTAGTTTCTAGATTTCTTCTTCTTTTTTTTTTTTTTTTTTTTTTTTTAATTTTTTTATTTTATTTATTTATTTGACAGAGAGAGATCACAGTAGGAGAGAGGAAGGGAAGAGATCACAGAGAGAGAGGAAGGGAAGCAGGCCCCCCGCTGAGCAGAGAGCCCGATGCGGGACTCGATCCCAGGACCCTGAGATCATGACCTGAGCCGAAGGCAGCGGCCCAACCCACTGAGCCACCCAGGCGCCCCTAGATTTCTTCTTTTAAGGATTCCAAAACATCAAGTATCTACTTTGATGCTGTGTTTAACATTATAGAAATAAAATGTATGTTGAAATAATTAATAGGAATGTCATCACCAGTCAATTATTTCCTAAATTATTTTCTAAATGTCTTAACTGGTACATAAAAACTTCCTCTCTGGGGCGCCTGGGTAGCTCAGTGGGTTAAAGCCTCTGTCTTTGGCTTAGGTCATGATCCCAGGGTCCTGGGATCGAGCCCCACGTCGGGCTCTCTGCTCAGTGGGGAGCCTGCTTCCCTGTCTCTCTGCTACTTGTGATCTCTGTCTGTCAGATAAATAAATAAAATCTTTAAAAACAAACAAACAAACTTCCTTTCTTCCCAAGACAATTGGGAATTTGTCAGCTCAGTGGTAGGTAGAATATTCTTGTGGTTACTACTATTAATACTGATAATATAATAATAGCTATCATTTGTTTAGTGTTTTTTACATGGTACTGTACTAAGTACTTTATTTGATTCAGTTAATATTTTTATGCTTCTTTTACAATATATTTTCAAGTCCTTGAATATGTTTATAATAACTGTTTAAATGGCTATTAATTTATCTTGAGTCATAGTTTCCACTGACTGCTTTTTCTCTTGACTATGGCCCAAACCTGGATATTGTAGGTGATATATTGTAGAGCCTCTAAATTCTCATATTTTCTTGTGATGATGGTTGATTTGTTCTAGCAAGGTAGTTAACTTGGCTAGAGTCAGACTCCACCTGAAATTTCTTTTTTTAATTGAAGTATATTTGACAAATAAGATGTATTTAAAATGTATGATCTCTCTGATATGAGGAATCCGAGAGGCAGGGCGGGGGTTCATGGCAGGTAGGGAGGGAAAAAATGAAACCAGATGGGATCAGGAAATCATAAGAGACTCTTCATCTCATGAAACAAACTGAGGGTTGCTGGGGGGGGGGCAGCTGGGTCATGGACATTGGGGAGGGTATGTGCTATGGTGAGTGCTGTGAAATATGTAAGCCTGATGATTCACAGACCTGTACTCCTGGGGCAAATAATACATTATGTGTTAATTAAAAAGTGTACAACATGTAATTTGATATATTTATACATATATATTTATTTATATTTATATACTAGTAAAGTATTGCAGTTATAGTAATATTTAATACTTTTCTCTTTTGACTTTAATATTAGAATTTTAACTGATTTACCTATCACTGTTAAAATATTAGGGTATTCTAACTTAATTATGTATTTATCTTTATTAGTGAGTCTTAAGCTTTCATTTGTTTTCCTCTTACTACATAGTGTCATTTCATTTCACCTTGAAGAACTCTTTTAACATATCTTGTAAGGGCAGTCTAGTGATGATGAAATTCTTCAATTTGTCTTTGCCTGGAGAACTCTTTGTCTTTCTTTCAGTTCTAAAGCACAACTTTGCTGGGCATTCCTGTTTGGTAGAATTTTGTTTTTGTTTTTGTTTTTCTTTTAGCACTTTGAATTACCACCCTTTTATCTTCTGGCCTGCTAGGGTTCTGCTGAAAAATCTTATACACTTTTGGGCATTGTCTTGTATGTAGCACGTTAGTTTTTCTCTTATTATTTTTAAGGTTCTCTTTTTGCCTAAATTTGACAGTTTAATTTTAATGTGTCTTAGTTTGGCTCTTTTTCAGTTCATCTTTTTTGGTACTTTTGGTGTTTTCTGGATCTGAATGTCTGTTTCTTTCCCCAGGTAGGGGAAATTTTCTACCATTATTTCTTTGAATAAACATTTTGCCCCTTTCTTTCACTTCTCCTTCTGGGATCCCTTAAATGAATATATTGCTCTTCTCCATGATGTCCTATGAGTCCCTTAAGCTATCTTCAGTCTTTTTCATGCTTTTTCCCTTTTGTTCTTCTGACTGGATTAATTCCACTACCCTGTCTTTAGTTCACTGATTTTTATTCCTCTTAATCTAGTTATCTGTTGAAGTCCTCTATGGAAACTGTCAGTTCAATTATTATATTCTTAACACTATGATTTTTGTTTGGTATGATTTTACATCTCTTTGTTAAAATTCTCACTTTATTCTTGCATTTGTTTTCCAACCTCAGCGAGCATCTTTATGTGAGCTTTGAACACTGTATCAGATAAATCACTTACCTCCATTTCATTAAGATTGGTTCCTGGAGATTTATCTTGTTCCTTTGTTTGGAACATATTCTCTTGTTTCTTAATTTCCCATGACTCTCTGTGTTGCCTTCTGTGCCTTAGTAAAGTAGACAGCTCTCCCAGTCTTGACGGACTGGTCTCCTGTAGGCGATGAACCTCATCATTCAACCTAACCCAAGCTCTTGGTTGCCTCTCAGAACTTTGTGACTGCCCGAGCTTCTGTCTTTATTCTTACTGATTCCCAGTGGTTGGTAGTGGGCTATGACCCATCAGTGTCCTGAAGAGGAGGATTGCAGTCAGCACCTAAATGGAGGCTGATTAGAAGTTGGACCCTCGGGCAGCAGCTGAGAAAATATTTAGTCAAAACCCTTTTTACAGTGACAAAGATGCCTGATTGAAAAGCAAACAGGGAGAAATTGGGAGATGAGCATTTTTGTCTGGTCCACACGCACTGAGCCAGAGCATATAGCCATGTGGGGTGCTCCTATGCCTATTTAAAAATGGCTTCTTTGTTTGCCATAGTCCTGCGGGACTCATGAATGCAAGCCCTGTTGGCTCTCAGAGCTAGATGATGGCAGCCAGCACATTTAGTGTCCTCCATAACAATTGGGACACTAGAGATGAGAATCTCCTCCCAGGCAGAAAGTGGCAACTTGGTTTTATTGTTAGAATAGAATGGAAAGAAAAGACAAGGGACATGTCCAATAGCTCTTTCAGGCTACAGGAAGGATCATAATCAAGATCCTTCATGCTAATTAGAAGTGGGATCCTCCAGTAGCAGCTTGTAAAGTATGCGGTCAGATTCCTTCCAGGGAAACACTGGGTAAGGCGCTTCTTTGCCTGCTTCTTCTATGTGGAGTCCTGGAGAGACAATGTGGTAAGTGCTCATGTGCCTATTAGCAACTGCTTTTCATTTCCTATATTTCTATGGGACTTATCAATTCAACCTCCACTGACTTTCAAAGCTAAGTGATTTAGGGGGCCTGTCCCTTGGAGAGCAGCCAAAAATTGGGGCTCTACTCTATATGTACGGCCCGAATCCTTCACTTCTCAGAGAGAAGCTGGGAGTTGGGGATTCCTTCCATTTGTATGGTGCTGTGCGGAGGGTGGGGTTTGTGGTGAGAGTGTGTCTCAGCCTTTACTATCTTTTAGATGGGGTTTTTTTTTTTTTTTAGTTTCCCAATGTGTTGATGTCACTCAACTAGTTTCTGGATTTCCTTCAGAGGGAATTGCTCTGTGTATAGCTGCATAGTCAGAGCACCCATGGCAGGAGGGAAATTAAGCATTCTCCTACACCACCATCTTGGTCTGGAGGAGTCTACGCCTGTTTTTATTATCTACATTTCAACTACTGGAATTATTGTTTTATTCTTTCTTTGGTCTATTGTTAAAAGTTGTCAGGATGTGTTGTTTTTTGAGCTTGGAGGTTTTATATATTATAATACAAACACTTGGGATATTATTATTTGCTTTTTAAATAATTTTTAAAGTGAAAGAGAAAATAACTTTTAATTGAATACCTCTTCGCAACAATTTAAGTGTAGACAGAGTCTGTTTTTGTATAAACTGGTTGTTAAGGATAATGTACTCTTGTTCATTTTTATTTCTACTTTCTAGAAAAATGGGTCATATCAAGAATATAGAAACTGTTTCCTTTTCTCTCCATTTTCCTGGTTTTAGGATGATCCATTCTCTGCCCTGGACATTCACTTGAGTGATCACTTAATGCAGGAAGGAATTTTGAAATTTCTTCAAGATGACAAAAGGACACTTGTTCTTGTGACTCACAAATTACAGTATCTAACACATGCTGACTGGGTAAGGGTTTAAGAGAAATTTCATTACTTTTAATATTATACTCATATACATAAACAGGGACATTAAGAAATGCTATCTTAAATAAAAGTAATTCATTTGGCCAGTTGAGGCTTTTTGTCACAATTCTGGTAATATATGCTTTCCTTAGATCATAGCCATGAAAGATGGAAGTGTACTAAGAGAAGGGACTTTGAAGGACATTCAGACCAAAGATGTTGAGCTCTATGAACACTGGAAAACACTTATGAATCGGCAAGATCAAGAATTAGAAAAGGTAATTGCTCATAATTCAGAAGAGTTCAGAGCCCACTTTAAAAGAGTCATGAATTATTAAATTCATTTAAAGGTATATGACTATTTAATATTTGATGATATTATGGTCCTCATTTGAAACCCAATGTAATTGTATAATTATATGTCACTAATAAATAGGCTACTTTGGGGGCATCTGGGTGGCTCAGTCAGTTAAGTGCCTCACTTCATCTCTGGTTGTGATCTCGGGGTCCTGGGGTAGAGCCCTGAATCAGGCTCTAGGTTCAGTGGGGAGCCTGCTTCTCTCTCTCCCCCTATTTGCTCATGCACACACTCACACATGCTTGCTCTCTCTCTGATCTTAAAACAAATAAATAGGCTACTTTGAAAGAATGAAATTCTAATGATAACTTTTGGAGGAAGTACTCTTGGGTTTTTAGAAAATTTTGATTTGAATTTGAACCATATTATAATTATATGTGTTTTTAAAACTTAAACTGTTCGCTGAATCATAGTATATCATTATTTTATCTTAATTTTCCTTCTACATATCTTATTTTCTTCATCTGTAATGTGAGGTTATTTTCACTCACCACCTATAAATAGAGTGTCATAAACAAAACAAAATCTAAGGTGATTTTGAAAGAAGAGCGAGCTGTGAGCTGTGGGTGAAGTTGTTAAACATGCCTGGACAGGGCTGGGGGATGAATGAAAGTCATCAGGAGGTAATAACAATAAACTTTTACATTGATACAGTTTTTAAGTTTAAAGCCTTCTTTACATAGCTCCATTGATTTTCACAACCTCCAGAAAAAGGCAAAGAAAATATGGGAAATAAGTAAAGAAAAATATGATCTCACTTTTATAGGTGAGAAAACTGAAGCCCAAAGAGGTTAAGTAACTCGTAAGCTGTACAGTACATATTGTAAGTGGTAGTAGGTGGACTTAAACCCAGGTCCGTATTCAGTGTAATTCCAATATAAACAACATTATGATATAAATATAACACTGAATGGGGTGAGAACTGAGTCAGAGACCAGACTAAGAGCAGTGAAAGAACAGCTTGTGGTTGAGAGGTGAAATTAGCAACTGTATTAGCAATATTTTAAAATATTTTTTGAGTTGAGACTAGGAAGTGTCCAGAACTTGGTACTCCTGGTCAGGAATCAGCACTATAAAATGAAATTTTTGTATCAGCAAATTTCTGAGAACACCAAGAAATTAAAATGCATTATTTCAAAAAAGAATAAAAGGATCTGTGTTTCAATCGAGAGAGGAAGATAAAAAGTCAGACAGACCCTAGGATTGCTCTGTGTTCTGTGTATTTGCCAAAGACCTCAAAAGCAAACTACCTACGGAAGAAAAGACATATGTAAAAGTAGAAGTTTAAGTAGAATGGGACAAATCACAGAACCAATTAGATGAGGATATTCATAAAAAAAAAAAAAAAATTACAAGGTACTATCAGCAAGTGCCCACTTAGGGATTATACCGTGAGAAATTTGATTGGGATAGCTCCAAATGACGTTTTTTTTTTTTTTTTTTTTTTTTTTTACAGTGACCAAGATGTCAGGGACAAAAGAATATGATGTAAGCTTAAGGAGTAGGGCCACTTATGGTTTACTTTGGAAAGAAAATCTGGAAAAAAAAAGAGAGAGAGAGAGATTTGTTGGCTTGATTTTATAATAATAGTGACTGTTAAACAAGCCTGGAAGAAAGTCCATTAAGTTGTATTTAGAAATGAAGTGATCACTTGAGATAGCACAGCTCTATAATTAAAGACACGTTACAGGGTTATAAATCAGTGGGTGGAGATATGGAGCAAGTTAGGGTGTGAACAGAGTGAGTGCAGATGCAAGGTTGAACAGCGGCTGGTAGAAGCCAGAAAGAACAGTGCACCTGTCCAGAATCCTCACCTGGGTGTGGAGGAGGTTAATGCCACCCAGGGAAGGGAAGGCACTAGGAATTCATCTGAAGGCAGGGAGAGTCACCCTGGGGGTTGGGGGGCGGGCAGGGGAAGGACAGTTTCTTGTTCACTTTGTTTTGTGGCAGGGTCAGGTGTTTGACAAGAACGCTAGTTCTCAACCAGGGTCCAGTTTGCTTGTTAGGGGACATTTGGCCACATTTAGAAATATTTTGGTCAGTCACAGCTGAGGGGCAGGTGCTACTAGTGGGTAGAAGACAGGGGAGCTGCTAAACGTCCTATAGTGCAGCCCCCACAACAAAGAGTTTTCTGACCAAAATGTCAACAGTGCCAAGGTCGAGAAAGGCTGACTTAGAGCCGGAGCAAATCAAGCAAGCAGAGAAGACCAGCAAAACAGAACATCCTGTCCCTGGGCTTTAGACACCACTGTCTGCTTAAGGCCTGAGGGGTCAACAAGAGAAACGTTATAAGGATAGTAATGAAAACTACAAGAAGGTGGAGGAGATAACACTTTGAGCTGATTTAAATATTACTAAAAATTCTAGCTTGGATGACACCATTATCTTCCTAATGTTATTAAGCAAAATAAAACTAACATCATTTGATGTCTCCTCCCCCAGCCCTCACTTTAATCCAATCTATAACAGGCGCTCAAGAAATGCTTATTAAATAAATGAAGTGAATTCACTTAAGTCAAATATCAACATATTTTAAAATATTTAACCTGTAATGAGCTTAATATGAGCGTTTACTTATAAGAAAGATGAGTAAAGATTTCTTTTAAGTATCTGAGATGTTCCATCTTTTGCTCACATAGCAGGAAGAATTGAACAGGGACCAAATCTGTTGTTTTCCAATGTGCAGGATAATTTCATTTTATTACTCTGTCGGCAAAGGATCGAGTCAGCTTTAATTTGTGTTTAAGCTCATGTACAAGCTAGTTTTCATATCATTAGGCATAATTAAAAGCTGATATGAAATTGTCTCTGAAAAAAAAAAGCTATTCAAGAAACACAATAGCTTTCATTTTTTTTAAACCAAGAATCTGGAAACAATAGAGCCTTCTAACAAGTCTCCAAAATCGCACATGTTGTGTAAGCCCAAAACAAAAGCAACAACCACCATGATCACTACTTAGAGACTGACCACTATGGGTTTATTTGTTTATTGATATAACAGTCAAACTGTGAGGGGTGTGTGTGTGTGTGTGTGTGTGTGCATATGCAGAAAGCCCTCAAAGCTATGGTTAGTTTCCCAAACTGTCCTGCAGCAGCTGATTTAACCCACAGTGTATTAAACTGATACTACCACTCCAGTTCTGAAGCCAAGGGGACTTGGGTGTTGGAAGAAGAGGAATGGAGAAATTAAATTCTTCTCCCTGTCTTGAGCACACAAATCTGAAGCAACTCTGAAAAATTCACATAGTTTGTTTGGGGGATGTTTCCTTTCTCCTTCTGCATATTTCTCCTCCTTAGGCTTTCTCCTAAAGGTGCTAGGCACCTAAGTACCCTCATTTTTCATTGCTTCAAAATTACTTACCTTCTTTCACTGCCTATTGAAGTCTGTTGCTTTTGTGCAGCTACCCTAGTGAGATGTTAAAGAAACTCACTCTGATTTAGTAATTTACTAGAAGAGGGGATGAGTGATAGTGCTTTGCCCAGTCTAGAACTGCATGCATTTTTGAAGGAAATTATTTATTATCATGAATAAATCTTTAGTTAGACAATTATAGGGACTATCTGAAAGTGATGTAAAGATAAAACAAGTAGCAGTGGTGTCCCTGCTCCTGGGGTTGGCGCCCTTGTGTTGTTGCTACTACCCTGGCTTCTTACTGCCCAACACCTCTGAGCTCTGAAGCCTTACAAACCTCAGATGTTGCCTCACAACTACTCCTACGACAGGAGTTGTGGATCTCTATAGAGAGCAGAGAGCCCAAGACTGGCAAAGATAACTAACAGTTGGTACGTATGGGTCACTGATGGGTGAGTCAAAACCTTCCTGTGGCTGTGAGCTCCTTGAATAATGGTAATGTGGTGTTTACTGTAGGATATGGAAGCTGACCAAACAACTCTAGAGAGGAAAACCCTTCGAAGAGCCATGTACTCAAGAGAGGCCAAAGCCCAAATGGAGGATGAAGATGAAGGTAGACTTTTCTCTTCTATCTGAAACCTTCAAGTGGGACGTGACTGCTTTACCTTGGCACCTGATAAACAGTGTGCCCATGAAGAATAAAAAGCCACTTCGTAGGTAGAAAAGAACTAAGCCAAATATGAATACTGAAAATGAAAAGAATAGGAGCAAAAGAAAAGTATATATAATCCATCAACCAGCATCATGAGAGGTTTCTAAGTGTGTCTTAGTGTATTTGTGCTGTGTGAGAGAGGGCTGAGAGGCAAGGCCCGGTTTGTGATCAGGCCTAGACCCTTGTTTTTATTAATTGGAAAGGACTAGTAGAATGACCAAGTCATTAATAAAATGTAAGTCCTTCAGAAATAGGCAATAAATGGGAAATATGAAGAAAATACTGTTTTGAAATATTTATATTTGAATCATTCAGTAAGTCCTCATGGAATTTTCATAACAGTACAGCAGTGAAGAAGAAGAGAATTCCACGAAAGCCATTTGTTATGTTTCAGTTTTCTGGATCTAATAAGGTATAGTAAAGAACAAAAGATTTCCTGGAATATATTGGAATAAGATGAAATAATTACATTGCCTTGACATGTGTTGCGAAGAAGTTTGTAAGAGAAATCTCATATAATTCCATAGGGTAAATGCACTATACTTCATGTTTCTTATACAGTTTTTGCTTAAGACTGCATTTACAAGCCAGTTAACAAAGAGAGAAAATTGTAATTTCAAGCTAAAAACCACCAAGACATGCTACCTTTTTATACCAGATAACTATTCAGTATTTCAGTAAATACTCTTTGAGAGAATGGATGAATGGATTTTGCACTTCAATTCCTTAGATTTAAGAATATTTTTAAAGAACGTCTGGTGCTATTTTCAACATTTTGAGGAACCTCCATGCTGTTTTCCAGAGAGGTTGCACCAGCTTGCATTCCCACCAACAGTGTAGGAGGGTTCCCCTTTCTCCGCATCCTCGCCAGCATCTGTCATTTCCTGACTTGTTGATTTTAGCCATTCTGACTGGTGTGAGGTGATATCTCATTGTGGTTTTGATTTGTATTTCCCTGATGCCGAGTGATATGGAGCACGTTTTCATGTGTCTGTTGGCCAACTGGATGTCTTCTTTGCAGAAATGTCTGTTCATGTCCTCTGCCCATTTCTTGATTGGATTATTTGTTCTTTGGGTGTTGAGTTTGCTAAGTTCTTTATAGATTCTGGACACTAGTCCTTTATCTGATATGTCGTTTGCAAATATCTTCTCCCATTCTGTCAGTTGTCTTTTGGTTTTGTTAACTGTTTCCTTTGCTGTGCAAAAGCTTTTGATCTTGATGAAATCACAATAGTTCATTTTTGCCCTTGCTTCCCTTGCCTTTGGCGTTGTTCCTAGGAAGATGTTGCTGCAGCTGAGGTCGAAGAGGTTGCTGCCTGTGTTCTCCTCAAGGATTTTGGTGGATTCCTTTCGCACATTGAGGTCCTTCATCCATTTTGAGTCTATTTTCGTGTGTGGTGTAAGGAAATGGTCCAATTTCATTTTTCTGCATGTGGCTGTCCAATTTTCACAGCACCATTTATTGAAGAGGCTGTCTTTTTTCCATTGGACAGTCTTTCCTGCTTTGTCGAAGATTAGTTGACTGTAGAGTTGCGGGTCTATTTCTGGGCTTTCTATTCTGTTCCATTGATCTATGTGTCTGTTTTTGTGCCAGTACCATGCTGTCTTGATGATGACAGCTTTGTAATAGAGCTTGAAGTCCGGAATTGTGATGCCACCAACTTTGGCTTTCTTTTTCAATATCCCTTTGGCTATTTGAGGTCTTTTCTGGTTCCATATAAATTTTAGAATTATTTGTTCCATTTCTTTGAAAAATATGGATGGTACTTTGATAGGAATTGCATTAAATGTGTAGATTGCTTTAGGTAGCATAGAAATTTTCACAATATTTATTCTTCCAATCCAGGAGCATGGAACATTTTTCCATTTCTTTGTGTCTTCCTCAATTTCTTTCATGAGTACTTTATAGTTTTCTGAGTATAGATTCTGTGCTTCTTTGGTTAGGTTTATCCCTAGGTATCTTATGGTTTTGGGTGCAATTGTAAATGGGATTGACTCCTTAATTTCCCTTTCTTCTGTCTTGCTGTTGGTGTAGAGAAATGCAACTGATTTCTGTGCATTGATTTTATATCCTAACACTTTACTGAATTCCTGTATAAGTTCTAGCAGTTTTGGATTGGAGTCTTTTGGGTTTTCCACATATAGTATCATATCATCTGCGAAGAGTGATAATTTGACTTCTTCTTTGCCGATTTGGATGCCTTTAATTTCCTTTTGTTGTCTGATTGCTGAGGCTAGGACCTCTAGTACTATGTTGAATAGCAGTGGTGATAATGGACATCCCTGCCGTGTTCCTGACCTTAGCGGAAAAGCTTTCAGTTTTTCTCCATTGAGAATGATATTTGCGGTGGGTTTTTCATAGATGGCTTTGATGATATTGAGGTATGTGCCCTCTATCCCTACACTTTGAAGAGTTTTGATCAGGAAGGGATGCTGTACTTTGTCAAATGCTTTTTCAGCATCTATTGAGAGTATCATATGGTTCTTGTTCTTACTTTTATTGATGTGTTGTATCACATTGACTGATTTGCGGATGTTGAACCAACCTTGCAGCCCTGGAATAAATCCCACTTGGTCGTGGTGAATAATCCTTTTAATGTACTGTTGAATCCTATTGGCTAGTATTTTGTTGAGTATTTTCGCATCTGTGTTCATCAAGGATATCGGTCTATAGCTCTCTTTTTTGGTGGGATCCTTGTCTGGTTTTGGGATCAAGGTGATGCTGGCCTCATAAAATGAGTTTGGAAGTTTTCCTTCCATTTCTATTTTTTGGAACAGTTTCAGGAGAATAGGAATTAGTTCTTCTTTAAATGTTTGGTAGAATTCCCCCGGGAAGCCGTCTGGCCCTGGGCTTTTGTTTGTTTGGAGATTTTTAATGACTGTTTCAATCTCCTTACTGGTTATGGGTCTGTTCAGGCTTTCTATTTCTTCCTGGTTCAGTTGTGGTAGTTTATATGTTTCTAGGAATGCATCCATTTCTTCCAGATTGTCAAATTTATTGGCGTAGAGTTGCTCATAGTATGTTCTTATGATAGTTTGTATTTCTTTGGTGTTAGTTGTGATCTCTCCTCTTTCATTCATGATTTTATTTATTTGGGTCCTTTCTCTTTTCTTTTTGATAAGTCGGGCCAGGGGTTTATCAATTTTATCAATTCTTTCAAAGAATCAGCTCCTACTTTCGTTGATTTGTTCTATTGTTTTTTTGGTTTCTACTTCATTGATTTCTGCTCTGATCTTTATGATTTCTCTTCTCCTGCTCGCTTAGGTTTTCTTTCTTGTTCTTTCTCCAGCTCCTTTAGGTGTAGGGTTAGGTTGTGTACCTGAGACCTTTCTTGTTTCTTGAGAAAGGCTTGTACCGCTATATATTTTCCTCTCAGGACTGCCTTTGTTGTGTCCCACAGATTTTGAACCGTTGTGTTTTCATTATCATTTGTTTCCATGATTTTTTTCAATTCTTCTTTAATTTCCCGGTTGACCCATTCATTCTTTAGAAGGATGCTGTTTAGTCTCCATGTATTTGGGTTATTTTCAAACTTCCTTTTGTGGTTGAGTTCTAGCTTTAGAGCATTGTGGTCTGAAAATATACAGGGAATGATCCCAATCTTTTGATACTGGTTGAGTCTCCTGATTTAGGACCGAGGATGTGATCTATTCTGGAGAATGTTCCATGTGCACTAGAGAAGAATGTGTATTCTGTTGCTTTGGGATGAAATGTTCTGAATATATCTGTGATGTCCATCTGGTCCAGTGTGTCGTTTAAGGCCTTTATTTCCTTGATAATATTTGCTTGGATGATCTGTCCATTTCAGTGAGGGGAGTGTTAAAGTCCCCTACTATTATTGTATTATTGTTGATGTGTTTTCTTTGATTTTGTTATTAATTGGTTTATATAGTTGGCTGCTCCACGTTGGGGGCATAGATATTTAAAATTGTTAAATCTTCTTGTTGGACAGACCCTTTGAGTATGATATAGTGTCCTTCCTCATCTCTTATTATAGTCTTTGGCTTAAAATCTAATTGATCTGATATAAGGATTGCCACTCCTGCTTTCTTCTGATGTCCATTAGCATGGTAAATTCTTTTCCACCCCCTCACTTTAAATCTGGAGGTGTCTTCGGGCTTAAAATGAGTTTCTTGGAGGCAACATATAGATGGGTTTTGTTTTTTTATCCATTCTGATACCTTGTGTCTTTTGACAGGGGCATTTAGCCCATTAACATTCAGGGTAACTATTGAGAGATATGAATTTAGTGCCATTGTATTGCCTGTAAGGTGACTGTTACTGTATACGGTCTCTGTTCCTTTCTGATCTACCACTTGTAGGCTCTCTCTTTGCTTAGAGGACCCCTTTCAAGATTTCCTGTAGAGCTGGTTTGGTGTTTGCAAATTCTTTCAGTTGTTGTTTGTCCTGGAAGCTTTTAATCTCTCCTTCTATTTTCAATGATAGCCTAGCTGGATATAGTATTCTTGGCTGCATGTTTTTCTCGTTTAGTGCTCTGAAAATATCATGCCAGCTCTTTCTGGCCTGCCAGGTCTCTGTGGATAAGTCAGTTGCCAATCTAATATTTTTACCATTGTATGTTACAGACTTCTTTTCCCAGGCTGCTTTCAGGATTTTCTCTTTGTCACTGAGACTTGTAAATTTTACTATTAGGTGACGGGGTGTGGGCCTATTCTTATTGATTTTGAGGGGCGTTCTCTGAATCTCCTGAATTTTGATGCTCGTTCCCTTTGCCATATTGAGGAAATTCTCCCCAATAATTCTCTCCAGTATACCTTCTGCTCCCCTCTCTCTTTCTTCTTCTTCTGGAATCCCAATTATTCTAATGTTGTTTCGTCTTATGGTGTCACTTATCTCTCGAATTCTCCCCTCGTGGTCCAGTAGCTGTTTGTCCCTCTTTTGCTCAGCTTCTTTATTCTCTGTCATTTGGTCTTCTATATCACTAATTCTTTCTTCTGCCTCATTTATCCTAGCAGTGTGAGCCTCCATTTTTGATTGCACCTCATTAATAGCTTTTTTGATTTCAACTTGGTTAGATTTTAGTTCTTTTACTTCTCCAGAAAGGGCTTTTATATCTCTCGAGAGGGTTTCTCTAATATCTTCCATGCCATTTTCGAGCCTGGCTAGAACCTTGAGAATTGTCATTCTGAACTCTTGATCTGACATATTACCAATGTCTGTATTGATTAGGTCCCTAGCCTTCGGTACTGCCTCTTGTTCTTTTTTTGTGTGTTGAATTTTTCCGTCTTGTCATTTTGTCCAGATAAGAGTATATGAAGGAGCAAGTAAAATACTAAAAGGGTGGCAACAACCCCAGGAAAATATGCTTTAACCAAATTAGAAGAGATCCCAAATGGTGAGGGGGGAGAAAGGGGATAAAAAGAGGTTCAAAAAGGAAGAAAGAGAAAAAGAAAAAGAAAAAAGAAAAAAAAGGAAAAGAAAAGAATTAAAAAAGAAAACAAATAAGAAAAATATAAAAAAGAAAAAATATATGTATTAGATAAACTAGTTAAAAAATGTTAAAAAAGAAAAAGGTAAAAGTAAAAAAAAATTTTACCAGAAGGCGAGAAAAAAAACAAAAAATGAAAAAGAAAAGAATTAAATTAACTGCAAGACTAAAAAAA